>NC_077244.1:33323836-33641614 GCF_947179165.1 Solanum dulcamara | reverse complement strand
ATACTTTACTTAACTAATTATTTAACGTTATTCATTTTTTCAGACTTTATGTACCTGGGAGTCAAGGTACAATATGGTCATTGTGACCACTTTTGAAAGAAAAGCGAGCCCCAAACTGTCTAGCTGGCTAAAGAAAGCTAGGGATGATCGGTCACCTTCGAGTTGGATGCTCTTCATATATTTGAAGAATTATGCCAGTATTGGGATACCGAAGAATTCAAGGCTTTGTCCGAACAAGGAAAAAAAAGCAAGAGCCAGCTTAAAGGGTGGCTCGTTGCACACCGGAGGTGCTAAGAGTGTTGGTACGATTCAGAGGGAGATGGTAAGGTTTCTAAATTTTAAGTTTAAATTCATTTTCTTTAATAAACTATTTGACAAAATATTATTTTATTAATTGTATTTTTATTTATAGGAAAAGGAATTGGGACGCACTCCCCATCGTCATGAAGTCTTTAAAAAGACTCACGTGAAGAAAAAGACTAATGCGTCGGATCCGGATGAGTGGGTGGAGGAATGCCTGAACAGTCCACTAAAATTTGGACAGAAAAAGTGGTTGGAGGCAGCCATAAGGGCCAAATATATGGAATGAGCTCTAGGAATAATGTACGATGACTCCAATAAGATTTAGAAAGTATTGGATCATCGCGTCAAGCCGAGGCCATTGACGGGGTTCAGATAGCTGCAATGTCTCAGCAAATTGCAAACTTACACGCGTATTGGCAGAATCTGAGAAAAAAAGGGTTGAGGAGCAAAAACGTATGAATAAACAAGTTGAGCAAATTAAAGAATAAGTGCCCAACCTCGCCCGTCATCCTCCCTCCCATTGTTCAAGAGGGTCCACTCCGGATGAATCCGACGATAGTGATGAATACATAACAAATAATCCTTAAGTTTCCTATGTTAGTTTATGAACATTTTGAAATTTTTTGTTAACTTTGAAACACTTTAAATCATTCTAAATTATAACTTTATTCGTTTTAAGTGTTTAATTATGTTTGTTATTATGTATTTTGCGTATTTTATTTATTGTTATTTGTGTTTGAATGAGATGAATTTCTATGAAATGAATTGAATTTTGATTGCAGGTGGGCAACAGAAACTGCAGATTTTTACTGTCAAAAATATTGCAGAAAAGCGACGGACGACGACCATTTATCCATCGCTTTATATTAAATAATTACTTTTTAAAAATAAATAAAAAGACGGAGTCCGTCGTTTTTTTTTATATATATTTTAATTAAAAAATTTAGGGGTGACGCAGTCCGTCGCTTTTTACAACCCTGTCCGTCGCTTTTTTAAAAGTGTCGATAAAAAAAGCGACGGAAGTAACTGTGTCGCTTTTTCGTTGAGTTTGACCAAAAAAGCGACGCAGTCCGTTGTTTTTTTGCGTCTTTTTTCACCTTTTTTTAGTAGTGCTATATACTACCAATTTTTCAACATTTATGCACTATTACTTTTCAACTCCTATATACTATCAATTTTTCAACACCTATACATTATCATTTTCCAAACTAACCTACACCTCAATTCCTAAGTATCCAATTCCTACAAACTCATTCCCTACAATACACAACAATATCAATTTACTTCTTCAACAAAACACAGTTCCAATTGCTATTTCCATTTTAATTCACTGTCCTTAATTCCCACAGCTTCAACAACACATCCATCTACAGCTACATACATACACCCCTTCATGCGTCCTCCTTGGCCTATAAACTTAGGCAAAACTTAGACCGTAAATATTCACATAAAAATTTAATTTACTTAACTATTTAATTAGTTAATTCATATTTTTAGACAATATTTAATAATCTTTTTCCTTTAAAATATTTTTCATAATTTAGTCTCTCATTGATATTGTAAGTTTAAATGTTATAAGAAATTAATTATTTTTTCTCTTCTATTAAAGAAGTATTTTTCTTTTCATACATTACAAAAGGTGTTATTCTTTTCACATGGTAAAAAGAGTTCTTTTTTTAAAAAAAATTAATAAAGCGCAATTCTTTTAATATTACATAATTTTTTATATACATTTATATAGTCTTTCTCATATTTTCATACACCTAGTTGACGATAATATACATTGTTTATTTGATATATACTTTTTTATGCATATATCTTATACGTGTATAGTACATATTTCTTTATATATGTGTGTGTTATATTTGCAAATAATAATTTTATCCCCTCTCTTTTTGATAAATTAAGTCTAATCGGGTACCACATTTTGTGGATTCTAAAGAATGCCTATCACCTTCCCTTCGGAATAATGCAAACCCTTATCTAGAATCTAAATTGGTTTTCGCAGATTGAAACGTGATTCATACATGTCATGCATCAAATAGGTTATCTTATTTTCCTTAATAAATTAGGTGGCGACTCTATACAACAATTAATCCTTTTAGAGTCTATAAGTTGTGTTTTATCTAATCTCGATAAAAATAGGGCATAACAATCACTTTCTTGAAACATCATTGAAAACATCATTCTTAACTTTCATTAGTCATTCATAAGCCTTTATAAATATTTATAAAGCATTCATTGAAATCAACATAATTAATGATCATAAATCCTTGAAAAGATACTTGAAAATAGTATATAGCATAGGTCATTGAAATGAAACTTGAAATCATGCAAGGTATTGTGAATTACTAATAACAATGAAATACATAATAATTAATAAGACCCAATGTAAATTCATAAAATTTAGGGCTTTTAGAAGAAGAATGGAGATTTTGAGAAAAAAACCTTGGGACTCCATGGGTGAAATGGACCATAGATGATTTCTCACATACTTTGGTAATTCAAAGCCCTATGTAAGCTTCTAGAAATGGAGACTTGATCTTGACCTTGGAACCCTAGCTTGACTTGAGGAAGAAGAAAGATCTTTGTAGAGAAATTCATAGAGAGATGATTTTTGTGTTAGGTGTGTGAGAGATAATGAAAGGTTAAAAGGGTTTTGGGTATTTATAAGTTATAGGTAAAAGGCCTAAAAATATCCAACTATTAATATAAAAGAATGGGTAATGACCGATACAACCTTAAGGAAAATAACTAAAACTTCACTTGGACGGAGGACCCACCATGGTCTCTGAAGCTCACCACGGCCCATGGTGGTGGTCTTGGTGAGGGAATTGAACTCTGGTATGGAGAGGTGACTTCCATGGAGGCCACCATGGGTCGTGGTGTCCACCACGGGTCGTGGTGTCCACCACGGATCGTGGTACTCGACTTAAACTTGAAATCTGAGGAGCTGGGTTCACGGGCGTCATCACGGCTCGTGGTTTGCACTTCGTAGTCCTTCATACAAAACTTTTATTTCACCATGTCACATTCAGGGTTTCTCTCCATAGCTCATGAGGAGCTTCACAACCTGTAAAGGGCTCCGTGAAGGACCACTTGGTTCCAAAAGATGAAATTTTCTAAAGAAACTTCCTTTGGACGTTGTTTTCAAAATTTCCAACTTTTGGAGTCTTACAACCTGCCTCCCCATGCTCCACCTCGAGCATCATATCAACCTCCCTAATGATTCTAAACTGGCGGTTAATGATTCTAATCTGACCACCACCTTTAGCTGGAGGGGGTAAGCTAATACTATTCTGGCTGCAGTAGGAGCTGGAGAAAGTAATCCATGATGGGGGCAAAACCTAGACTAGTGGTCTAACTCGCCATAGTCATAATAACCCTTAGAGAAACGACCTACATGAAATTGACCACCATGTCCTGTAAAACCCAAATATGATCCCCTATGTCATGGAATAAAATTGTGGGAACTAGTGAAGCATGTGAGGGTTTTGACCTATCTGGGGATAATGGAAGTCCCAATGTCAAAATAACAATGGAAGATATCAGGGAGGAAGTGAAATATTGGAATATGGAGGTGATGTGCTATGTATTGGGATATAACTCTCCTCAATCAGTAATGGAGTGATATTTCAATCGTATCCGGAAAGGTAAGGGAATAGAAAAAGTTGTGCAAGTCAATAGAGGAGTAATCCTTGTTAGATTTCACAGCCAGGAGAATAGAGGAAAATAACTGGAGGGTGGAGTACAAATGTTTGATAGAAAACCAATAATAGTTAAGCCATGGGGACCGGCTATTGAACTTACCAAAGAAATTGTGGAGTTAGCTATATGGATTCATTTAATAGAAATGGACATCAAATATTGGGGAAGAATTCCCTCATAAAGATAGCAGGATTAGTAGGAAATCCACTAAACAACATTAATTAATATGGTGAGACTAACATATGCTAGAGTACTGGTTAAGATGCCCTTGAACAAGGAGTGTCCAACAAGGGTGATGTTTGAGAATGAGGTTGGGAAGATCATAGAGCAAAAGGTGGAGTATGAATGAAAACTAGTTCTACGTACTAGGTGTAAAAACTTTGGCCATGAACTGAAGGAATGTAGATTGAAACAGAGAGATCAAGTTAACAAAAACACTAATGGTAAAAATGAAAATAACAAAGGGAAGAAATTCTAGGACGAAGCAAAGCAAGACAAACCAGAAAATGGAGAAGGTAGCAAATGAGAGCCATTCAAGAAAGTTACATTCCCAGGAACAAGGATTTTTAATACACCAGAAACATATGTAACAACAACCAATAACTATGAAATGCTGAGGAAGGAGGCAGAACCATCTCACAAGGAAAGGATGAATGTAGAGAACAATAAGAGGTATGCTGATTCGGGGTAAAACAGAGAGGGGGTGTACCCATCCCTAATGGATAAAATAGGATTATGGAATGTAAGGGGACTAAATATGGAAAAGAAACAGAGGGAAATGCATTTGTTTAACCATAACTCTAAGGTCATCCTATTTGGTCTCCTTGAAACAAAGATTAAAAGGAACAAATCTTATCAAGCTTGTCTTAACATTTGTAGGATTTGGTCTTTTACAACAAATTTAACAAAATATCTTGGGGAAGAATTTGGATGGTTTGGAAACTAGAGGTATTTGCTGTAAACATACTACAATGTGATGTTCAGCTCATTCACTGTGAAGTACAGGGAGGAAACTAGGGGTGAAAATGGTGTATGGGTATAATTATAGGGGCTAATACAGACCTATGGATGAAAATTGAGAAGATAAGCACTCAAATGTCAGGGCCATAGACAGTCATGGGAGACATCAATTGTTTTCTGAATGTAGAAGAGAGTTTAGGCACACCAATCACAATAGCAGAAATAAGAGACTTTAGGCAATGCACTGGGAAGTGTGATCTGAAAGACTTGAAATCATCATGGGCATTTTTTCAGTTGGAGTAACAAACCAAAGTGGCAATGATAGAGTACAAAGCAAAATTGTCAGAGTACTAGTCAATAGTGAGTGGATGTCTCAAATGCCTGCAATTGAAGTGTTCTTTATGAATGAGGGACTAAATGATAATTCTTCAGCAATAATCTAATGGGAGAATGACAATGGAGGTGGTAGAAAATAGTTCAGATATTTCAACATGTGGAGTCTAGTGCCACTGGCAAGCTAAAAGTGAAGGCAAACATATGCTCAAGGTTGTTGGTAAAATAAATAGACTCAAGAAGGAACGATGAACATTGAACAAAGACAGATTAAGTGAAGTAAAGAAAAAAGCATAAATGGATATGATCAAGATAGGTCAGTGTCAAGAGAGAATGTAAATAGACCCTCTGAATGGGGAGCTATATATAGAGGAAAGCAAACTGACAATAGAGGCAAGAATTCTAAATAAGGCCGAGATGCAATTTCTGAGGCAAAAAAGTTAGTTGAAATGGATAATGGAAAAGGACCAAAAATACTAAGTTTTATCACAACTATCTTAAAACAAGGAGAAACACTAATAGGGTTTTCATAGTCAAAGATACAAAATGGGTACAACATTCAAATGGTGCAGATGTCGGCAAAGAATTTGTGAAATACTACACTGAGATACTGGGAACAAATAATCAGAATAGACAACATGCTTGTAGTGGTATAATAGAAATAAGCAACTTAGTGATGAATCACAGAGGGAAGATCTGGTAAGAGATTTCACAAAGAAAGAGGTAAAGCAGGCACTATGGGCTATTAATGGAAATAAATCACCTGGACCTGATGGATAAGATAGAAAATTTTTCAAAGATTGTTGGGGAACAGTAGGAGAAGATGTCACAAAAGGAATACTAGAGTATTTTCAAAATAGAGAAATACTGAAAGGAGTGAATGACACAGTGATTACTCTTATACTAAAAGGATCACATGCAGAGATGGTAACTGATTATAGATGCATTGCATGTTGCAATACTATTTACTAGGTGATATCAAAGATGCTATGCAGCAGGCTGCAACAGGTCCTACCAAGTATCATATCAGCCAACCAAAGTGCATTTGTAGCTAGAAGAACAACAGTTCAGAATATACTCATATACAAGTACCTGGTGAGATTGTATTACAGGAAGAATACCACTAAAAATTGTGTAACATTCCTCAAAATGCTCATAAGTGCCTCAAGAATGCCTTGGGAATAGGATGCTCGCGTAACACATTATCCTTATTAATTTTAGAAAATTTGAGTCCGAAATATCGATCATGGGGTCAAAACCTGCAGAAAAATGGTCTCGGTGGATTTTTAGGACTCGTGTATCAAAAAATAAATTTTGTCAAAAATTGCACAAAACAGTGACGTGCGCGACAGCTCCACGTCGCCCACTTGTTCCCATTGAGTGTAATTTTTCTCCGAGTTAAAATCTGGCCAAAATCTCATTCGCTAAAAATTGGCCTATCTAGGAGCAGCTTCGCGTCGCGGACCTGGGCAAGAAATTTTGTCCGAATTCAGTTTTTAAGTAAGGGCACTTTAGACTTTTCTCTAATTGTTAGTTAATGGACCTAGACTTTTTAGGGCCTATTTCTACTCTATAAATTACCCTAAACCCTTAATTCCATTTTTTCGTCTACAATTCACCTACTCAAATGTTTCTCTCTCATTCTCAAGGACTCCATTGAAGACCTCTAAGAAATTCACTCAACCTCTTTATCAAAACTCTCAAATTTTTCAAAATTCTTTGGTCTTCTCACTCAAGGTATGTGGGTATTGATTCATAGATTTTTTCATCCATGAACCCTAATCAATTTCTTAAGTTTTTTATTAAATTCAAGTATGTGATTTTATGGATTTTATGATCTCTATTTCAATTGCATGAATTATAATTCAAATTATGATTATGAGTCTATTTCGATATAAATTGATGGTTATTGAATTTAATTGAAGAGTTTTTTCATGAATTCTCCTATATTGATCTCTAAGGTTAATAATGTGAATTACGGGTATTTTTAATTATACTTCCAAATGATATTATCTTTGTGAAAAATATATGGTTTGATAGAAAGTATATGATCATGCATAATTTCAAGTCAATATCATAATTTTCAAGTCAATTGATCATGCATTCATGTTTTACCCTTATTTCCAAGTATGAATTATGACTATGTATGTATGATTTGTAATGTGGAAGGACAATACTCACATTGCACTTATGTTATGAAAATGAGCTACTCTATGATTTCAAACCTATGATCATGACTATAATATATGTCCATTACGATTTTCATGCTATGTATGCTGTGAAATTTGATTTAGCATCAAATGTGGACTTGAGGTGGGGACCCAAAATATGGAATCCTTATATAAAGTCTTTTGTCCCATAATGTAACACCCCAAAAATTTCTACACCAACACCTGAACCCTTCTTCATATGTGTATGGATCGAACTCAATGACTTGTAGTTGTATATATGAGTTAGGATCAATTTCTAAGTATATATAAAGAGTATTATATATGGTGTAGGGTCATAAGGGATCTCTAACACCAAGCCATGTCCAAGGAAATTCTATTGGCTAAGTTTTCGTATGAGTCCGTATAAGAGTCAACTTAAAATGACCATATCTCTTAGCATATAATGAATTAAGTGGCAGATGAGCTACCAAATTAAAGGTATTTGAGTCTTCTTTCCGACTCCCCAAGATTATAATTTTTAGAATTTAGAGTAAAAATTTATGTCCGTTTAACCAGAACGGTGCACGCCAAGTCCACGTCTCAGACTTGGTCGATCTTGGCTCAAATTTTAATTTCAGAAAAAAATGAACTTTGGGGAACACCTCCGCATCATGGACCTATTCCAGTTAGTTCAAAATTTAGCAAAATTTTTCAGTTTCAAGTAAGGGCATCTTGGACAATTCTCTGAATATATATAGACGGACTTGGATGTATTTTGGGGTCATTTTCCACTTTTTTGCCTACCCAAAACCCTAAACTTCATCCTCTTCTCTTCCAAATCATCCCCTACAAAATTTCTATCAAACTCAAGGGATTTAAGGCTCCTCATTGAACACCAAGCATCAAGATTTCTTCAAGCTTTACTCTAAGGTATGTGGGTTTCTTCATCTATGGGTTCTTCAACCCATGGACTCCCAAAACCCTTTCCAACTAATTCCTTTGAATTCAAGTATTAAATCTTTATGGTTACTTCTAATTTATTCTTATTGGAATGAAGCATGATTGAAATTATGGTTATTGACTCAATTACATAAATTGATTACTATCTATGAATGTCCTAATTTCCTTTCTTGGGTTTATAATTTTTCAAAGGGGTATTGTTCAATCCTTCTCAAATTTCTAGATTATGGTTCAAATTATTGATATTATGTTCAAATAAGATTATATTACTACTTGATTGCATAAATTGTTGAATTTCAAGTAATTTTCTATCTCAAGCTATTATGGATCTTTGAAATGAATGGTGGGTTATTTGAAGTATGTTTTGAATTGAATGAGGAAAGGACAATTATTCAGTGCACTAAAATCCTCAATTGATAATGTTCACGCATGGTCCTTTTAAAAAGCATGTTTGAAAGATGAACTGAATAGAACCCACCTAGTTTTACTAAGTTTCTAATAAAGTTTGACATGAAAGCTTTTTGACTCCAAATGAAAGATATGAAATAAATATTTTTGTAAAGGGAGTATTATAATGAAATGATTGAATGATGAAAGGGATTCTTAGCCAAAGCAAGGTTTCAATGTGAAAAAATAATTCTCGCATTAAATCAAATGGAAAATTTTAATGAGCTATTCCATTGAATGATGACGAATGAGTTATCCCTATGACATATTTACGATTATGATATGACATGTATGACATCCCGATATGCCATCAATGCTTTTGAACATTTTTCCTAAAGGTAGGTCCGATTAGTATGGTACCCAGAATATCATTAATGATTGTAGATCAAATTTTCTTATAAATCAAAGTTCATTAGTAGTATGGTAAATAGGGTATGGAAGGCATGATGATATTATAAATCAAGGTTCACTAATGGATTCTTTATGCAATAAGGATAATTCTTGCATATTTGAATCAATAAAAGTTTTAATGAGCTATTCTACCGAATGTGATATTTTAAATTCTCAAGCTATATGATATGACTATTTTGAATTATAATACTATTTCGTGGGATTTGACCTAGCACCGAATGTAGCATGTAGATGGGGACTCGACTTAAGGGGTTCTTAAGTAAAGTCTCATGTTGTATTAACTATGTGCCACCATAGGAGCCCTTGTAGGCTAGGCCTTTGTAGCCATCAAATGTTAAATAAATGAATGTAAAATAAATAGAGTTCTACCCGGCAAGTAGTCTCTCCGTATCAACGTAGTAGTTTATGTTGGATTCTATATAATAGCTCTCATGATCTTAAATGTCGTTTATGGTCATCTTCCCACATATGTGTGATTTAAATGCTATCTACTTGATTAATCATGCATGAATTCACTCATGTATTTTACTTTATGAATGTCTTAATGTTTTTATCATGTTGCATGCCTACATACTTAGTACATTCAAAGTAATAATACATACTTTTGCCTAGATAATATCACCATGTAGAGACCGATGCTCCTCCCCATTCTCCTCCACATGGCTAGTTTGAGATTTATTTGAAGGCTACTTTTGGTGAGTTCTCATTTTTCTAGAACAATACTTCTTTATCTTTCTAGCTTATAATGTGTTGAGACTTCTAGATACTTATTATGGAGTTTTCTCCTATTTTAAATAAGGGTGAGCTAGGGACTTGTCTTAGCCCCAGCCTAGTCTATTAGTAGAGGTATGTTTGGACATATATGTTGATGATCTAAGGTTGATGATGAATCTTATTCTATGATGTTCTCCCTTAGTCTTGCTTTCCCTTTTTCCTTCTGCTTGATATTTATTATCATTACTGATGAAAGGCTAAATGAATTCTAAGAGTCTTAAGTGAGGTACCTTCGGGTTCCTTATTCACCGTGTCACCTCTAGCCCTGGGCTTGGCTCGTGACAAACCTGGTATCAGATTTTGAAGTTTTGAATGGTCCTTGGTGTCCAACATACCGCATTGAATAGGGCCTTGTTCATGATTGTGAAGAGCGCCATAATTATGAATAGGAGACTATGAGGCATTTAGAAATGTTTCCCTTCTTTCATGATTCATGTCATGTCTTAGAGTTGTCCTAAGACTTTTCTTATATAATGAATTGTTTTGTGTTCTCTAGATAATACCTTGAAGAAGAGTACCTTCACTAGAACAATGGATGCTATCGAGGACCAAGTTCCTCCAGTTCTCGAGGCGCCAATTCAAGGAGGGGTTGATGTAAATGAGAAAAAAGTCCCTAATGACCCTCTAGCCGAAAAAGTGACTAATGTAGAATTTCATGATGCCATCCTGTTATTGGATCAAACTTTGACCGCTCAATTAAATAAAAAAAGGTGACTCCTTTGATCATGGGTAGTAATAAAAGGAAATGGGTGAGCAAAAGGAATGTTATAAGGGAGAAATCCAGGGGCTTCAAAAGAGAGAGGATCGATAGTGGTTCATCTTTTGCTAATGCCCCGGTGTCTAGGCCTAATAAGAAAGAATGTACTTTTCCCCCTTGTGAGAGGTGTGGTAGGACTCATCAAGGAGAATCCATGACCGGTAAGGAGGGTTGCTACAAGTGTGGAAATATAGGGCATAAGATGAGGGATTTTCTGGTGGCTACTAGAAGAGGAAGGGAGATGGCTCGGGCTGTTTCATCAGGTACGTTAAAGGTCTTTGATTTTGACGTGTATACATTGTTAGATTCGGGTGCCAATTTGTCATTTCTTACTTTATTTCTTGCTAATAGGTTTGATGTACCTTCTGAAATATTATTGGAACCCTAATTGGTGTCTCTCCCCCCTCCATTGGTGAATTGGTTATTGCTAGAAGGGTCTATAAGGGTTGTCCCATGCCTATTTTGCACAAAGTTGTTCCTTATGATCTTATTGATCTTTACATGGTAGATTTTGGATGATTATTCTTGGGACTGATTGGTTGCATACGTCATATGCTTCTATAGATTTTAGAACTCGCAGGGTCAAGTTTCAATTCCCTAGTGAGCCTATTCTTGAATGGAAAGGTCATGATTCGGTAGTTAAGGGTAGGTTCATTTCTTGTGTTAAGTCTCGGAAATTGATTTCTAAGGGTTAAATTTATCATATTGTGAGGGTTAGGAATGTCAACTCCAAAAGTCCTTATTTTGAGTGGTTCCAATGATGGTGGTGCAAAATGGGTCTGAATCGTCTTTAGTGGTGGATGTTAAGTAAAAACAAGACATTGATCCTTTATTGGTAGAGTTGAAGAAATTTGTGGGAGATAAGAATGTAGAAGTCTTTTCCTAAAGGGGAGATGGGGTATTTCATTATCGAGGTCAATTATGTGTTCCAGTATTGATGGCCTGGGAGAAATGATATTGAGGAAAGCCCATAACTCTCGTTGGATGAGTTAGGGAAGATTGAGGGAAGAGTGGGTATTCAAAATTATGATGATTGAAATATGCTTATTTCGTTTAAGGCTATGGATGTGGAGGAAGAGCTAGATGGGATCTTGTTGTGTGCAATAGATAGGTAAGATTATAGTGGTGTGTCCTTTAGTAGGAGTTACTGCAAAGGTGGATATAGAGATGCTAAGATAGGCATGAATTTTTTTTATGTGATGATGAATTCAAGGGAGCCATAAAGTGGTTAAAATGGTAGGCTTGAATGCGTGGTTGTAGATATGTGAGTGATTGTAGTAGGTTATTGATGACTTCTTGTAAAGGGTTTCAAATAAGTGTATTAGAATGGTAATAGAACTAGGCTTGCATGTGGAAACTAGGCTTGAATGTGGTATTGATGGCATGTTGGAGAATGTATGATGTATTGGATGTTTCTTTATTAGGTCTCGAGGTTTGTTGGATATGGTAGTAAGGGGTAGTACTCTTGGGATAGAATTTTGTATAGAAGTATAGGGCCCTAAAGTGTTTTAGTAAGGTGGCCTATGAACTCAATTTATCATTGGAGCTAGCCTCGGTTCATTAAGTTTTCCATACATCTATGTTGAGGAAGTGTGTAGGTCATCCAAGTTCCATTGTGCCTTTGGAAGTAGTGAATGTTGAAGAAAACTTGACCTATGAAGAGGTCCTGGTTGAAATTTTGGATGGGCAAATCAAGAGGTTAAGGAACAAGGAAGTTGTATCCGTCAAAGTCCTTTGGAGAAATCAAAAAATTGAAAGCGACATGGGATGTGGAAACGAATATGATGAAAAGTTACCCTTATCCTTTTAATTCTAGTCAAGCCTAAGGTACCAAGTTATTCATACTCAAATGCTTAAGACTCCTATGTTTCCGTTTTCTTAAGTCCTCATATGCATGCATGTCCATGAAGTTTAATTTTAAAGTCATGTTTTATGCTAAGTTTAAAGATCTCATGTTTTATGCATTGCGGGTGTCATTGTGTTCATGTTGGGTGGCTAGTCCTCGTTCCATGTCCCCTTATATGCTGATGATTCTCATTCGAGGACGAATGTTCCTAAGGGGGAGATATTGTAACACCCCAAAAATTTCTACACCAAGATCCGAACCATTCTTCATATGCGTATAGGATCAAACTCGATGACTTCTAATTGTATATATGAGTTAGGGTTAATTCCTAAGTATATAAAGAATGTTAGATGTGGTGTAGGGTCATAAGGGATCTCTAATACCAAGCCATGTCTAAAGAATTTCGATCGGCTAAGTTTTCGTATGAGTCCGTATAAGGGTCAATTTCAAACGACCATATCTCTTATCATATAATGCATATGGCGCATGACCTACAAAATTAAGGGTATTTGAGTCTTCTTTCAAACACCACCAAGATTGCATTATTTGGAGTTCAGAGTAAAAAGTTATGTCCTCTTAACCATAAGGGTGTGCGCTAAGTCCATGTCTCAGACTTGATCAATCTTGGCTCAAATTTTAATTTTGGGAAAAAAACTGTGGGGGAACACCTCCGCGTCATGGACCTATTCCCAATTAGTTCAAAATTTAGCAAAAATTTCTAGTTTTATGTAAGGGCATCTTGGACAATTCCCTGAATATATTTAGACGAACTTGGCGTATTTTGGGGTCATTTTCCACTCTTTTGCCTACCCAAAACCCTAAACTTCATCCCTCTCTTTTCCAAATCATCCCCTACAAAATTCCTATCAAACTCAAGGGATTCAAGGCTCCTCATTGAACACCAAGCATCAAGATTTCTTCAAGCTTTACTCTAAGGTATGTGGGTTTCTTCATCTATGGGTTTTTCCACCCATGGACTCCCAAAACCCTTTCCAACTAATTTCTTTGAATTAAAGTATTAATTCTTTATGGTTACTTCTAATTTATTCTTATTAGCATAAAGCATGATTAAAATTATGGTTATTGACTCAATTATATAAAATTGATTACTACCTATGAATGTCCTAATTTTTTTCTTGGGTTTATAAAATTTCAAAGAGGTATTGTTTAGTCTTTCTCAAATTGTTAGATTATGATTCAAATTATTGATAATAAGTTGAAATAAGCTTATCATACTCCTCGATTACATAAATTGTTGAATTTCAAGTAATTTCCTATCTCAAGCTATTATGGATCTTTGAAATGAATGGTGGTCTATTTGAAGTATATTTTGAATTGACTCAATTGAGAATATTCATGCATGGTCCTTTTGAAAAGCATGTTTGAAAGATGAACTAAATAGAACCTACTTGATTTTACTATGTTTCCAATGAAGTTTGTCTTGGAAGCTTTTTGACTCCAAATAAAAGTTATGAAGTAAATATTTTTGTAAAGGGAGTCTTATGATGAAATGATTGAATGATGAAAGGGATTCTTAGCCAAAGCAAGGTTTCACTATGAAAGGAAACTTCTCGCATTAAATCAAATGAAAAGTTTTAATGAGCTATTTCATCGAATGATGACGAATGAGTTATCCCTATGACATATTTACGATTATGATATGACATGTATGAAATCCTGATATGCCATCAATGCTTTTAAATTTTTTTCCTAATGGTAGGTCCGATTAGTATGGTACTCGGAATACCATCAATGATTGTAGACTAAATTTTCTTATAAATCAAAGTTTATTAGTAGTATGGTAAATAGGGTATGGCAGGCATGATGATATTATAAATCAAGGTTCACTAATGGATTCTTTATGTAATAAGAACAATTCTTGCATATTTGAATCAATAGAGGTATAAATGAGCTATTGTACCGAATATGATATTTTGAATTCTCAAGCTATATGATATGACTATTTTGAAGTACAATACTAATCTATGGGATTTGACCTAGCACCGAATGTAGCATGTAGATGGGGACTCGACTTAAGAGGTCCTTAAGTAAAGTCTCATGTTGCATTAACTATGTGCCACCATATGAGTCCTTGTAGACTAGGCCTTTGTATCCATCAAATATTAAATAAATGAATGTAAAATGAACGAAGTTCTACATGGCAAGTAGTCTCCCCGTTCCAACGTAGTGATTTATGTTGGATTCCATGTAATAGCTCACATGATCTTAAATGTCGGTTATGGTCATCATCCCATATATGTATGATTTAAATGTTATCTACTTGATTAATCATGCATGCATTCACTCATGTATTTTATCTTATGAATATCTTAATGTTTTTATCATGTTGCATGCCTACATAATTAGTACATTCAAAGTAATAGCGCATGCTTTTTCCTACATGATATCACTATGTAGAGGCCAGTGATTCTTCTCATTCTCCTCTACGTGGCTAGTTTGAGATTTCATTTGAAGGCTAATTTTGGTGAGTTCTCATGTTTCGAGAACAATACTTCTTTATCTTTCTAACTTATAATATGTTGAGACCCCTAGACACTTACTATGGCATTTTCTTCTATTTTGATTAAGGGTGAACTAGGGACTTGTCTTAGACCTCGCCAATTCTATTAGTAGAGGTATGTTTGGACATAAATGTATGATGATCTAAGGTTGATGATGAATCCTATTCTATGATATTCTCCCTCAATCCCTCTTTCCCTTTTTCCTTCTGCTTGATACTTATTGTCATTACTGATGAAAGTCTAAATAAATGCTAAGAGGCTTGGATGAGGTACCTCCCGATTCCTCATTCGCCGTGTTATATCTAGGCCCTGGGATTGGATTGTAATACATAACTACGTGGTACCGTAGGTTACCTTCATGTCCTAACTAGTGGATTCACATATAGCATATGTTATGACCTGCCTAGTGGGGTAGAGTCTACCTTGGCAAGTAGATTCCCTTTTTTCCAGTGTAGGGGTAACATCAAGATTCCATGTTATAGCTCACATGGTTTTATTGTTGGTTATGGTTTTTATCCCACATATGTATGATCTCTTATGTATTTCATGATCTAAATTATGCCTTCAAATGCTTTGGGCATTATTATTTTCTCACGTTTTATTTATCTCATCTTATCATTACTTTACTTGACTATTGTATTCTATTATTTACGTTGTATGTCATGCCCTCATACTTAGTATATTCAAATGTACTAATGCATACTTTTTGCCGATATTGTGTCATAATATAGGGATTGAGGTTGAAGATCATATCTATCTACGTAGCTAGTTAAGCTTTCTTATCCGGCGAAGTTGTGGTGAGTCCTCATTTATCCGGCACTAGTTATCAAATTGGAAATTGTTTCCAAAGACTTTTGTTATGTTTTATTTTGAGGTTAATATAGGGACATGTCTTAGGCCCCGCCCAAGTTTATGATTAGAGGCATCTAGTTGGATAAATGTTTTGAGTCTATGTTTTCATAAGACACTCTTCGTTTACTATCCATGGTTTAGACCCTCTTATGATGTTTCCACTTTTACTATACATTATGTATGATTATGATATGAACAAGAGGCTTGGTTGGATCCCTTTGGGGTTTCGATCTTTGTGTTACAACTAGGTCCTAGATCGAGTCATGATAAACTTGGTATCAGAGTATAAGGATCAAGTGTCCTAGGGTGTCCAACATACCGCATCAAGTAGAGTTTTATCATGGGTATGAAGAGTGACACATCTATGAGTATGCGGCTATGAGAAGTTTTTAGGAAATCTTCACTTCCGTTATGATCCATGTCATGCGGTAGAGTTTATTCTAAGACTTCTTTTCCCTAACGATTGTTCTTAGTGATTTTTAGAAAAATGGCTCCAAGAAGACCATCATTGCAAAGGGAAACATTGATAATGAATCCCAATCTCCCCCGGCTCCACAAGATAATGGTCCTTTACCGGACTAAGTGACTAATGGAGAGTTTCGGACCGCCATTACTATGCTAGCCCAAGTGGTGACCAACCAAGGGGTTGCGGCTCTTCCTAATGTTCCTACTCTAGCTTTAAGAGTGAAGGGCTTTGCATGAATGAACCCTCCGGAGTTTCATGGATTAAAGGTTGATGAGGATCCTCAAGAATTTATAGATGAGATATATAAGATAGTAAATATCATGGGGGTGACTTTGGAAGAGAAAGAGGAGTTGGAGGCTTACCAACTTAAGGGTGTTTCTCAAGTTTGTTACACTAAATGGAAGTTAGAGAGGGTGGATGAAGGTCCTATTGAATAAGAAGCTTTCAAACTTGCTTTTCTTGATCGCTTTTTCCCTCTTGAGCTAAAAGAGGCTAAAATGTTCGAGTTCATAAATCTTTGACAAGGCACAATGGGAATAAGGGACTATGCCCTCAAGTTTACTAAGCTATCCAAGTATGCTCCTTCATTGGTTGCCAATCCACGTGCCTGAATGAGCCAATTCATATCGGGAGTGTCCAACTTGGTTGATAAGGAATGTCGTACCGCTATGCCTATTAAGGATATGGACATATCTCGGCTCATGACTTTTCCCAAACAAATTGAAGGAGAAAACTCAAGTAGATGAGGATGAGGGATTCTAAGAGGGCCCGATATGAAGGTGGGTTTTCCAATACTAGGACCGGTGGTAGTAGTGGCCGCTCTCAAAAAGGACAATGTTCGGGGAAAATATTTGCTAAAGATAGGTTCCCATACCCTAAAGCTCAAGGAGGAGGAGGTATGAATGCTAGTAGCCCTTCTTTTCCTAAATGGAAGCGGTTAAGAATTGGCCTAGACCATTATCTCCTTCGGATATTAGAATCTTTTTGGCTTAATTGGATACTATAGAAGGTTTATTGAAGGGTTTTCGTCTATTGACTCACCTTTAACTAAGTTGACCCAAAAGAAGGTAAAATTTTAATGGTCGAATGAATGTGAGAAGAGTTTCCAAATATTGAAGGATCGTCTTACATCGGCTCCTATTTTTACATTGCCCGAAGTTTAAGATGTGTTTGTTGTTTGTTGTGATGCCTCATGTGTTTTTTTGGGTTGATTCTTGATGAAACATGGTAAGGTTATAGCCTATAGCTCTAGGCAACTTAAAGTGCATGAAAGGAACTATCCGATCCATGATCTTGAACTTGCGGCGGTTGTGTTTGCTTTAAAAATTTAGCGCCATTATCTTTATGGGGTGCATATTGATGTGTTTACCAATCATAAAATCTTGCAATATGTGTTTAGCCAAAGGAACTTGAACCTTAGGCAAATGAGGTGGCTTGAACTCCTCAAAGACTATGATATGAGTGTATTGTACCATCCGAGTAAGGCAAATATTTTAGTCGATGTTCTTAATCGATTATCTATGAATAGTGTTGCATGTGTTGAGGAAGGTAAGAGAGAGTTGGTTAAATAGGTCCATAGATTGGCACGTTTAGGTGTGCGTTTGGTTGAATCCGATGATGGAGGTACTCTCGTACATAACGGCTCACAATCATCTCTTGTGGTAGACGTTAAGGCCAAACAAGACAATGATCGGGTGTTGGTTGAATTAAAAAAGTCGATTGATGAAAAAGCCATTGAGGCTTTCTCCCAAGGGGGGGATGGGTTATTACGTTACCAAGGTTCTTTGTTTGTTCCAAATGTTGACGGATTAAGAGACTTGATATTGAATGAGGCCCATGGTTCTCGGTATTTAATTCATTAATGGCATGAAGAAGGACATAGCGGAGTTTGTGGCTAAATGACCTAATTGTCAACAAGTTAAAGTAGAGAATCAAAAATCGGGAGTTTTAGTTCAAGCTATTGAAATTCCTACTTGGAAGTGGGAAGATGTGAATATAGACTTTGTAATGAGTTTGCCTCGTACTAAGAGACAACATGATTCTATTTGGGTCATGGTGGACCGAATGACTAAATCAACACACTTGCTACCGATCAAGATATCTTATGGTATCGAAAACTATGCGAAGTTGTACATTCGTGAACTTGTGAAACTTCATGGTGTTCCTTTGTCGATTATATCGGATAAAGGTACTCAATTCACTTCACATTTTTGGAAGTGATTTCAAAAAGGTCTTGGTACTAGAGTCAAGCTAAGTACCGCTTTCTATCTTCAAACCGATGGACAATCCAAAAGAATGATTCAAACTTTGGATGATAATTTAAGGGCATATGTGATTGATCTGAAAGGAAGTTGGGATGAACATTTTCCATTGATTGAGTTTGCCTACAATAATAGTTATCACTCTAGCATCCAAATGGATCCTTTTAAAGCCTTGTATGGGAGAAGATGTAGATCTCCAGAGAGATGGTTTGAAGTGGGTGAGATGGCATTGATTGGTCCAGATTTAGTAGTTGATGCATTGGAGAAAGTAAGGCTTATAAGAGAAAGATTGAAGATGGCTCAAAGTCGTCAAAAGTCGTATTCGGACATTAGTAGGAGAGAGCTTGAATTCGATATGGATGATTGGGTATATATAAAGGTGTCACCTATGAAAGGTGTGATATGATTTGGTAAGAAAGGAAAGTTGAGTCCTATATATGTAGGACCATATAGGATATTGAAGTGTATTGGCAAAGTGGCATATGAGTTAGACTTGCCATTTGAGTTGGCTATGGTTCATCAGGTATTTCATGTGTCAATGTTGAGGAAATTTGTGGGTGATCCAAACTTTATTGTGCCATTGGAAATTGTGAACTTTGAAGAGAATTTACTTATGAGGAAGTTCCGGTGGAAATTTTAGACCGACAAGTGAAGAGGTTAAGAAATAAATACATTACGTCTGTCAAAGTATTATGGAGGAATCAATAAGTAGAGAGTGCTACGTGGGAAGCAGAATCGGATATGATGAAGCGTTATCATATCTCTTTCCTTTCACTCAAACATAAAGGTACTAAGTTATTCATGATCAAATCGATTAAACTCCTATATTTCAGTTCCATATGTCATTCATATACATGCATGATTCATGAAAATAATTTTTCAAAAATGTCATGTTTTATGTTAAGTATGAAGTTTAGATGCTCTAGGCATTTTCAAAGTGTCCTCATGTACATGTTGGGTTGCTTGTCCTTTTTCCATGTCCTTCTTATATTAGTTGAATCTCATTCGAGGACGAATGTTCCCAAGGGGGAGATATTGCAACATTCCTCAAAATGCTCATAAGTGCCTCAAGAATGCCTTGGGAAAAAGCCGCTCGCGTAACGCATTATCCTTATTCTTTTTATCAAATTTGAGTCCGAAATGTCGATCAGGGGGTCAAAATCTGCGAAACAATTATCTCGGTGGATTTTTAGGACTCATGTATCATAAGAGGAATTTTGTTAAAAATTGCACAAAACAGTGAGGTGCGCGGCAGCTCCGTGTCACCCGCTTGTTTTTCCAAGTCAAAATCTGGCCAAAATCTCATTCACTAAAAATTGGCCTATCCGAGAGCAGCTCCACATCGCGGACCTGGGCAAGAAATATTTTCCGAATATAGTTTTTAAGTAAGGGCACTTTAGACTTTTCCCTAATTGTTAGTTAATGAACCTGAACGTTTTTAGTGTCTAATTCTACTCTATAAACTATCCTAAACCCTTAATTTCATTCATTTTTCTACAATTCACCTACTCAAATATTTTTCTCTCTACAAGAGTTCTCTATGACTCCATTGAAGACCTCCAAGAAATTCATTCAACCTCTCCATCAAAACTCTCAAATTCTTTGGTCTTCTCACTCAAGGTATGTGAGTATTGATTTATGGATTCTTTCATCCATGAAGTCCAATCAATTTCTCAAGTTTTCTATTAAATTCAAGTATGTGATTTTATGGGTTTTATGATCTCTATTCCAATTGCATGAATTATGATTCAAATTATGATTATGAGTTTATTTTGATATAAATTGATGGTTATTACATTGAATTGAAGAGCTTTTCCATGAATTCTCCTATATTGATCTCTAGGGTTCATAATGTGAATTATGGTATTTTCAATTATACTTCCAAATCATATTATCTTTATGAAGTATGTATGGTCTGATAGAAAGTATACGATCATGCATGTTTTCAAGTCAATTGATCATGCATTCATGATTTACCCTAATTTTTAAGTATGAATTATGACTATATATGTATGTTTTGTAATGTGGAAGGACAATAGTCACATTGCATTTATGTTATGAAAATGAGTTACTCTATGATTTCAAACCTATGATCATGACTATGATATATGTCCATTATAATTTTCATGCTATGTATGTATTCCGTGGGATTTGACTTAGCATTGAATGTGGACTTGAGGTAGGGACTCGAAATATGAGGTCCTTATATGAAGTCTCTTGTCCCATAAGTACGTGCCACCGGTGGTTGACTTCATGGCCTAGCTAGTGGATCCACATATAGCGTACGTTATGACCCGCCTAGAGGGGTAGAGTCTACCTTGGCAAGTAGATTCTCCTTTTTCTGGTGTAAAGGTAACATCGAAATTCCATGTTATAGCTCGCATGGTCTTATTGTCGGTTATGGTTCCTATCCCACATATGTATGATCTCTAATGTATTTCATGATCTAAATTATGCTCTTCAAATGCTTTGGTCATTATGATTTTCTCATGCTTTACTTATCTCATCTTATCATGTACTTTACTTGACCATTGCATTCCATTATTTACGTTGCATGTCATGCCCTCATACTTAGTACATTCAAATGTACTAATGCATACTTTTTGCCTACACTGTCTCATAATGTAGGGTTGAGGTTGAGGATCATATCCATCCACGTGGCTAGTTAAGCTTTTCTATCCGGCGAAGTTGTGGTGAGTCCTTATTTATCAGGGACTAGTTATCGAGTTGACTATTGTTTCCAAAAACTTTTGTGATGTTTTATTTTGAGGGTGAATTAGAGACATGTCTTATCCCCCACCCAAGTTCATGAGTAGAGGCATCTAGTGGACAAATGTTTCGAGTTATGTTGTCATGTGACACTCTTCGTTTACTATCCATGGCTTAGACTCTCTTATAATATTTTCATTTTTACTTTACCTTATGTATGCTTATGATATTAATAAGAGGCTTGGTTGGAACCCTTCAGGGTTTCGATCGCTATATTACGACTAAGCCCTAGGTTGGGTTGTGACAAGTTGTTTTCTGAATATTGATTTAAGGAAAGCGTATGACAGTGTAGAGTGGGAATTGGTAGAAGAAATGCTATATGGATTACAGTTTCCATACAAATTCATAAAATAGGTAATGTATAACTACGACCTAGTATGTGATTGCTATAAATTGTGGATTGTATGGGAACATAAAGGGAAGAAGGGGACGAAGACAGGAGGACCCCATATCCCCTCTCTTATTTGTAATATACATGGAGTATTTGTCCAGACTGATGAAGTGGATCATAACTTTGGAGGGGTTCCAGTTTCACCCAAAATGTAAGGAATTGGGATTCAACCATCTATGTTTTGTTGATGACATGCTACTGTTCTGTAAAGGAGAATTTGCTTCCATTAAACTAATGTTGAAAGGTTTATTAATGTTCTCTGAGGCTTCTGAGCTGACTACCAATGCAGGAAAGTCCAACATATTCAATGTTAACATCGAGAAAGAGAGCTTAGAAGATATATGTGAGCTAACTGTTTATGCCGAAGAAACAGTGTCGTTTAAATATTTGGGGGTCCCTATATCCTCCAAAAGACTATCAATGGTGGATTGTGAAATACTAGTAGATAAACTGATAAGCCGCATAAAAACATGGGGGACAAGAAATCTTTCATATGCTGGAAGGGCACAACTGGTGAATTCAGTACTACTACATATTCATGTGTACTGGTCATCTATTTTCCTACTACCTAAGAAGGTCTTGAAGAGTATTACTGCTGCATGTAGGAATTTCCTATGGAGTGGTCAAGTACATACAACAAAATCACCAGTTATAGAATGGGAGATAGTATGTAAGTAAAAAAGAGGGAGGACTGAACATAACAGAGTGCATGAGATGGAATGAAGCTGCCATAGCTAAGTATGTGTAGAACATAGCAAATAAGGTTGAAAATATATGGGTAAAGTGGGTGAATCAGATCTACCTTAAAGGAACAAATTGGTGGCAATATCAACCACCTACAGATAGCCTGCTGATACTGGAGGAAAATATGTAGTATTAAAGATAAATTTGCACCTGGCTACTCTGAAAATAGATGGATACAAAATAAAGATGAGTATACAATCCAAAGTGGCTAACAATGGAGGAAAGGTAATGGGAGACAATGGCCTTGGTGGAGGGAAACATGGAACAAAATGACAACGGTGCAATCTATGATGCCTCCAAGGCATCCATCCGATCCTTACCCTTCCAAGTGATTAAAAGTACACCACACTTTTTGATCATCTTTGCTCACGAAGCATATCTTTATATGTTGGATTACTTGCATAGGAGACTTCTAACTAGAGATAGACTTGTCAAGATGGGAATATGCCAGGACACAGAATGTCTATTGTGTGGAAGCAAACCAGAAAATTTAAACCATCTGTTCTTTGAATGTGAGTACTTTATGAAGTGTTTGGAAGGAATGCTTAAATGTCTAAAGGTGAACATCCAAAAAACAAATCTTGAAGGAATGTGGAGAAGAATTGCAACGAAAGCCAAAGGAAAGATTAACAGATCAATCATCAGAGATGCAGTGGTGACTCTTATATATCATATTTGGCAAGCACGAAATAGATCTCTGTGGAATAAAGCAGTAATCAGACCCACGGAGATCGTGAAGAGGATCAAAGATGAGAGCAAAGGCAGAACCGTAGACACTATACAAAAGAAGATCAAATGTAGAGACAGAGACTGGATAGAGAAATTGTACACAGAGAAGTAGGAAGTAGAGGAAATGAAGTAGATAGCTAAAGGATGAAAGAAAGGATGGAAACTAGTTTGTAATAGGGTGACACTGGTTATTGTTTTCTCAATAAAGCTGTAAATTCGACCAAAAACAAGATATATTTATAGCATATTGATAATGCATTCAGTGTTCAGTGGAAGTCATGTCTTATGTTTTATTCTGTTAAATATGTCCTACCCGTCATTCTTGCTATGTTAAGCAGTTTAGAGGTGCTAATAGAGTATGGTTAGGAAAGGGAGATTTACTTATTTGAGACAACAAAGATGTGATGTATTAATTTTTAAGTAGTTTTCAATCCTCAATAGTGTTTGGATATCTTTAAAATGACTTTAAAAAAGTTAAAAATTAAAAATAGGTACCCCTAGTTTTCATTTTTTAACTTAAAAGTTATGGAAATTTGAGTTTTTTAAAAACTACTTTTAAAAATGTACTTTCATTAAGCCAAGCAAAACTGTTGTTGCCTTGTTCAATGTTCCAATTTTGGTGATAATTAAAAGAAGTTAGTTACAAAAAAGAATATTTCAAATAGATTTTTTCTAGTCATAATATACTTATACTTAAAAAATTATAAAATATTAGGGTCTAATATACATTTTAGAGTTTGAATTGACTTATTTTAGATATTTTAAGTAAAAATAATTTTAAAGTTCTTTTGTAGTGTTTGGATAAAATAGAAAACTGTTTTTAAACACTTATTGTTAAGTCAAATAACAAAAATAAGTCAAAACACATAAGTTAAAAATTCTATTTTATTGTTTTGCTATAGCGAAAGTAGGAATTTTGTGACGAATGTTCAAATCTTTAATATGTATCTCTAAAAAGTTGTTTTTGACCTATACACACAATATTATTTTGCGACGAAGGGTGTTTAAGTGATCAGCCTTGTATCAATATAGCTACGCCACTAAGTTTTTCACTTATAAGTCATAAGTTATAAGTCCATTCAAATAGGCTCTTAGTGGTTAACAAAATTGAACCTCATTATCCTACATTGCATAGACTCGGAGGTGAAGCCACATAAATCATAAGGTGGCCAATTGAATTGTCACGCCCCGGGAGGGTACCCTAGACGTGGCCAACACTCGAAAGCCATTTCTGGCCTTCAAGCGAACCACCTGGTCCAGTCACACTTTCATTGATTCACATTCTATTAGCGGAAGACTCTATTATAGGACTACTATCCATAATCCAGGGCCAAAGGCCAAACAACTATCAAATCAATAATCAGCTAGAATAAAACTAGTCAAAACGAACAAATCAACATTCCACACTCTAGTCTATGAAGCCTCTATCAACAATCTAGGAGGTGCCAATGACAAGTCCATGGCTACCAAAAGTCAAAATAAGGGAAAAAATCAAAGCTGCAAGATAAGTCTCGGTATCCTCCGAAAACTGGAAGGACTCACCAACTAGCTGAAAGTAAGTGGATCTTCAATGGTGCGCCGGTTGATGATCTTGAGTACCTGTCTTCTGCATCATGAAATGATGCAGGCCAAATGGCGTCAGTACATGGAATGTACGAGTTTGTAAAATGGCCGAATGAAACAACATTAGAGAGAATCAAACCAACTCAGAATCTCAATTCAGAAAGAAGAACGACTCAATCAAGTGTCCTAAGCCTAAACATGAATATGGTTTAGACGGGACCAATCACATACCATTAAACCCAATCCGACTCAGAATACTATCAAGACCTATATGGGAGTTTCTCTTATCCGACAACCATCACTTATGAGCTAGTGACAGTACAACAAACCGACGTTGTTGCCACGTCCATTCATACTTTGCCAGGGTATGAATGAATCAACCAATCATGGATCCAATCCAATCAAGTCCTATCATGTCAGGACAATAATTTTGGGGAAATATCCGACTTTAACGGTTCAATTCCCTCCTATATTTGGCAATGTAGTTATTGAATTCGAGTTATTACTTACTCTTATCCAATTCGGTGCTCGATACTCCTCCCAAGACTCAATGCTCATAAAACTCCATCCAATCAACTCAATCAAATCATATCGACAAGTCTCATTTGTAACCTTGTCAAATCATCAATTCTATCACAATCAAACCTCTTCCAATCATACTATTCGATCAATCGCAATCGTATCTTTCAAGAGTAGTTAAATATGCATTTGTAACAATATACAAACCTATCCAATCGTTCCTCTATTCATTTTACAATTCTTTAGGACTCGTCACAACTCCAAGATTCTAAATCAACAATTTAAGGTGAGCAACATATTTAAGAAAATTAACATATTTAGCATAGTCAACATAGTTAAGAAAGATCAACGAAATATGTTCAACCTCTCATCTCAATCAACTCATACCAACACGTAGCACATCACTTTCTTGACTCCACAACATCAACATAATAAAAAAATTAGTATAATAGATGAAAAAGACCTAGTTGGACATAAATCTATCAACCAACTTCATTCTTAAGAACAATCAATCTCAAAGAGGATGTAGGGCACATGGGTGGACTCAACCCATGCTTTGAGTAGCCTTACATACCTTGGTGAAGAATTTGAAGAAATTTTGATGTTGGGTCTTCAATGGAAAGCGTGAATCCTTGAAGTTCCTTAAGGCAATCCTTATTGGAAATGGATTTGAAGGAGAAGAGAGGGGATTTCTAGGGATTTTTAGAGAGAGGAATGGACTGAAAATAATGGTCCAAAACGTCCCAAGGCTAATGTATATATAATTTGGGAAATGCCCAATTTTCCCTTTCTCCAAAAATTTGGAAAAATGGACTAAAATACTCTTGGCGCTATAGTGGCACGCCGCGCCACTACAGCGCCAAGTCGAATATAGACTTAAAACCTGCACATCTGCTAGTGGCGTGTCGCGCCAAAGACCAAACTACTGAGGTTGTTTTATGGCGCTATAGTGGCGCGTCGCGCCCTTACAGTGCCAAGCCTAAGTTTTTCTGGGTTCTGGAAAATAGGCTTAAAAACCCTGCACATCCAATAGTGGCACGCCGCGTCAGGGACCAAACTACTGAGGTTGGTTCCTGGCGCTATAATGGCGCATCGCGCCACTGCGGCGCCAAGCCCAGGTTTCCTGCAGTTACAACCCAGGCCTGAAATTCATGCAGTACTAGTTCGTCTTAGGATAGTGATAACTTTTGACTCCGAACTCCAAAAATTACAATCTTGGCGGCAGGAGGCACTGCGGGTTCACCAGGGTTGGGAGAGTCCGGGGCCTGGGAAATAAGACTCGAAGACCTTTAATTTAATAGGTCATGGGCCACCCAGATCGTCATATTTCAAAAGATATGGTCGTTAGAAGTCGACCCCTTATACAGAATCATTCTAAAACTTAGCCAAGACGAATTCTTTGGACTTAGCTTGGTTCTAGGGATCCCTTATGACCCTAAATCACCTCTGACACTCTCCAATTTCTTAGGAATTGATCCTAACTCATGCATGCACTTTACAATCGTCTAGTACGATCCTATACATATACGAAGAATGGTCCGAATCTTAGACGTGGCCGACACTCGAAAGCCATTTTTGGCCTTCAAGCGAACCACCTAATCCAGTCACACTTTCATTCATTCACATTCTATCGGCGGAAGACTCTATTATAGGACTACTATCCAAAATCCAGGGCCAAAGGCCAAACAACTATCAAATCAATAATCAGCTAGAATAAAACTAGTCAAAACGAACAAATCAACATTTCCACACTCTAGTCTATGAAGCCTCTATCAACAATCTAGGAGGTGCCAATGACAAGTCCATGGCTACCAAAAGTCAAAATAAGGGAAACAAATCAAAGCTGCAAGATAAGTCTCGGTATCCTCCAAAAACTGGGGAGGACTCACCAACTAGCTGAAAGTAAGTGGATCTTCAACGGTGCGCCGGTTGATGATCTCGACTACCTGTCTTCTGCATCATGAAACGATGCAGGCCAAATGGCGGCAGTACATGGAATGTATAAGTATGTAAAATGGCCGAATGAAACAATATCAGAGAGAATCAAACCAACTCGGAATCTCAATTCAGAAAGAAGAACGACTCAATCAAGTGTCCTAATCCTAAACATGAATATGGTTTAGACGGTACCAATCACATACCATTCAACCCAATCCGACTCATAATACTATCAAGACCTATATAGGAGTTTCTCTTATCTGACAATCATCACTTATGAGCTAGTGACAGTACAACAAACTGACATTGTTGCCACATCCGTTCATACTTTGCCAGGGTATGAACGAATCAACCAATCATGGATCCAATCCAACCAAGTCCTATCATGTCAGGACAATAATTTTGGGGAAGCATCCGACTTTAACGGTTCAATCCCCTCCTATATTTGGCGATGTAGTTATTGAATTCGAGTTATTACTTACTCTTATCTAATTCGGTGCTCGATACTCCTCCCAAGACTCAATGCTTATAAAACTCCATCCAATCAACTCAATCAAATCATATCGACAAGTATCATTTGTAACCTTGTCAAATCATCAATTCTATCACAATCAAACCTCTTCCAATCATACTATTCGATCAATCTCAATCGTATCTTTCAAGAGTAGTTAAATATGCATTTGTAACAATATACAAACCTACCCAATCGTTCCTCTATTCATTTAACAATTCTTTGGGACTCATCACAACTCCAAGATTCTAAATCAACAATTTAAGGTGAGCAACATATTTAAGAAAATTAACATATTTAGCAAAGTCAACATAGTTAAGAAAGATCAACGAAATATGTTCAACCTCTCATCTCAATCAACTCATACCAATATGTAGCACATCACTTTCTTGACTCCACAACATCAACATAATAAAAAAATTAGGATAATAGATGAAAAAGACCTAGTTGGACATAAATCTATCAACCAACTCCATTCTTAAGAACAATAAATCTCAAAGAGGATATAGGACACATGGGTGGACTCAACCCATGCTTTGGGTAGCCTTACATACCTTGGTGAAGACTTTGAAGAAATCTTGATGTTGGGTCTTCAATGGAAAGCTTGAATCCTTGAAGTTCTTTAAGGCAATCCTTGTTGGAAATGGATTTGAAGGAGAAGAGAGGGGATTTCTAGGGCTTTTTAGAGAGAGGAATGGACTGAAAATAATGGTCCAAAACGTCCCAAGGCTAATGTATATATAATTTGGGAAATGCCCAATTTTCCCTTTCTCCAAAAATTTGGAAAAATGGGCTAAAACACTCTTGGCGCTATAGTGGCGCACCGCGCCACTGCAGTGCCAAGTCGAATATAGGCTTAAAACCTGAAAATCGGATAGTGGCGCGTCGCGCCAAGGACCAAACTACTGAGGCTGTTTTATGGCGCATCGCTCCCTTACAGCGCCAAGCCTAAGTTTTTCTGGGTTTTGGAAAATAGTCTTAAAAACCCTCCACATCCAATAGTGGCGCGCCGCGCCAGGGACCAAACTACTGAGGCTGGTTCCTGTCTCTTTAGTGGCACGTCGCGCCACTGTGGCGCCAAGCCCAGGTTTCCTGCAGTTACAACCCAGGCCTGGAATTTCTGCAGTACTAGTTCATGTTAGGATAGTCATAACTTTATACTCCGAACTCCAAAAAATACAATCTTGGTGGAGTTGGAAAGAACACTCGAAGACCTTTAATTTAATAGTTTATGGGCCACCTAGATCTTTATATTTCAAAAAATATGGTCATTAGAAGTCGACCCCTTATACGAACTCATTCTAAAACTTAGCGAAGACGAATTCTTTGGACTTAGCTTGGTTCTAGGGATCCCTTATGATCCTAAATCACCTCTGACACTCTCCAATTTCTTAGGAATTGATCCTAACTCATGCATGCACTTTACAATCATCTAGTATGATCCTATACGTACACGAAGAACGGTCCGAATCTTAGTGAAAATTTTTTGGGGTGTTACATGAATATTCTTCATGAAAAAATATACCCTCTTCATTTAAATTTATTTGTCTTAATTACTCTTTGATTATAATTTTTTCAAATATTTTGAATTGTTAACTATTGTCTTATAGTACTTTTTATACAGTTTCTAAATATATAAATTTTACTTCACAATTTTTTTTTGTTTGAATTCATACAGAATATTAGTTAATTTGATTCTCGTAATCCAAATCAAGCCATATAAATTGAAACAAAGGAAGTTTTATGTATATAATTCTTTTGACATATAAGTCGAATATTAAATAATTTTGATGAAATTTCTAGCTTAGTCACCGAAAATACTATTTGTAATAAATTTTAAAGTGATCGAAAATATATTGAATCACAAATAAAATATAATGAAGTAAAGATTGTATTGATGAATATTTATGAGTACAATTTTATTCATTCCTAGATTCTTCTCTCTTTTTTCTTTGTGATTCGAAAGCTGTTAGTAGCATATTTCTCAAATATAAGATAATTTTGCAATGTAGTTGATCGCTAAGATAAACTTTCGACAACGGCTTCAACAAAGGCAATATTTGATGTTTTGATCTCTTTGTAAATATCTCATGAGTTTATGAGATTTCAAGATGTATATATCTTCAAGGGAATATATATATAGGGGAATTTTTGCATATAGTCACTCAAAAATTATCTTAATTATGCTCCATAACTATGTTTGGTAATTACAATTCGTAACTCTAGTTATACTAGTGTTTGTATAATTCGCGCAATATTTATATAATTCGCTGTACAATTTACAGTTTTTGTATAACGTTTGTATAATTCGCTATGCAATTCATGTACAACATTTGTATAATTCACTATACAATTTGTAGTATTTGTATATTTTGATATACAATTCGATTCGCGCACAGCGTTTGTATAAATCGCATGAATTATACAAAAGTCAACTGTATAATCGCGCGAATTATACAAAACTCAAACTGTAATTACAGTTAAATGTTTGCCACAAGCCATAATTAATTCAAGCTATAGCTATGTTAGTTAATAAACTAATAGATATTTCTATATCCGCATAGTTTTTTCATATATATTACCATTTATAAAGGCGTGAGCAAAAGTTTAAGATAAGGTAATCTCCAAATCTTAACAAATATTAAGCTCATTTTATAGAGCACAATTTTTTGTTCACGGAAATTTAATTGCTTTTGCATAAATTACATATATATAGGTAATCTCCAAATCTTAACAAATATTAAGCTCATTTTATAGAGCACAATTAATTTCCGTGAACAAAAAATTGTGCTCTATAAAATGAGCTTAATATTTGTTAAGATTTGGAGATTACCTTATCTTAAACTTTTGCTCACACCTTTATAAATGGTAATATATATGAAAAAACTATGCGGATATAGAAATATCTATTAGTTTATTAACTAACATAGCTATAGCTTGAATTAATTATGGCTCGTGGCAAACATTTAACTGTAATTACAGTTTGAGTTTTGTATAATTCGCGCGATTATACAGTTGACTTTTGTATAATTCATGCGATTTATACAAACGCTATGCGCGAATCGAATTGTATATCATTATAGAAACTCATATACTTCAAATCATTGTACCTACTTTCCTCCTGCTTTTAATTGTCCCATTTTCTTTGTCAATGGTGACATAGTCATGCATGATACTCTTTTATAAAGATATTAGTCGTTAAATATTTCACTTTTTAGGGGGGATGTCAATTCATTATTTTAATGTTTTCTTCCGATCTAAGCTTACTTTTTACATTAAGTTGGTTCGTCAATTTTTCTCCCGCTAACATACACAACTAGGAAGTATACCTAATTTGATCACTATACTAAAAATTATAAGAGCGATAATTAATTAACGATAATAGTTTAATTCTCGCTAAATATTTTTTTAGAGGCAATTATTAGTGAAAATTATATTTTAATACTCTTTGTAAATGCAGCTAAAGCTTATAGCGACATTAAATCTAATATCAATTAATTAATGCCGATAAAGATTTTAGCTCTTTTTTGCTAATGTGCACATTTATTACACTTTTTTTAGCTATTTTTTATTGTAGTGCACTTTAAATGATTACAAACGTTGAGGAAAAAAAGGAGCAAAAGAGGAGGGGTAACATTAGAGGGAGATTTTGTGTGGTGGGAAAAAGAAGTAGAGAAGATGCCCCTGTGATAAATAATAAGATCAATAAAGAGTAACAAAAAGGAAATAAAGGAGAATCAACAAAAAGAACATTAAGAAAAATCTTTTGGATAGTAATTGGCTAAATCCCAGAACAAGGGCGTTTTGCCCACTCATGTTTTAATAAAAAACACAAGAGTTCGATATGTTCATACAAAATTATCACTAGGAGAATTTAGAAGAAACGAAACCTAGTGGTGAAATCTCAACTCCGATGTGTGCTTGCTCAAAAAGTGACCAACCAATTACTTGCTTTCAGTCTTTAAATTACGTAGATATAAAACAACAATAAAAAATCTTCTATTGTTTACTGAACCAATTGTCTAAATTGTGGTATTAGAATAAACCAGATCCTTGTTAGGCACAAGTCCTTTGGATACAATATTTGGACTTCACGGTTTATATTATTTGAACTACCACATACACTTGCGTGTGTGTTGGGGATTGATTCGAACAAGTTTTTGGTACTGTTACCTAAGATTTGGTAGAAAAAAAATTCTTTGAGGAAAAGGACTACAATATATATGCTTTTCTTGGAGGAGAAGTTTTGGACTTATCAAATATAATACAATAGCATCCACAATCTATCGTTTAGATAGTCTCATTTAGGGGGAGATTTTTTTCTCAACAGTTTTTAATCTTACTTTTATATTATTTTTGTCACATGTAGGCCAATTGGCAAAATCATATAAAATTATTATGCTTTTTTTTTTTTTATGCTTTTTAGTCTAGTATTCTTAGTCTTTATCGGTCGAGGTTTACAATTATTAGCTTCCGCATGACGAACCCACCACTAGCTTGATATATATCTCTGACTTTCATCTTGCTTTGTTCTATTTATATCAACTCAATTTTGAGAATCAGCATGATTGTCACTGTCTCACTGATTTCTCCTACGTTCTGTGAACTTGTACACAAGTTTGTTGAATTTATTAATCCAAGATTTCTCACATGTTTGTCCTGAAATTTTGGTCTAAGAGATATATTGTGAAGTCTTTATTACTTTTTCTTCACATGATTTCTGCTGAAGGAAAACCAACTAGTTTTTCTTTTTTTCTCTTGGTGGCTTACAATAAATCACGAGTCATTTTCGAGTGATTATTTTGTGATAGTCACAGATTTATAAATACATGAGATTGTTTTGTTTAGTCAATGTCATGGCTTATGGTAATTCGAGATCTGTAAGGTTCGTCTAGCTCTTTCGTTATTTTACTTACAATGAAGCTTAATACTATTTGTCTTTTCAGCGAGATTAGTCATGTCAGAGATATATAGGATAGTAGAAAATATAGAGACTTACTAGTACTTCTTATTAGCATCTTTAATCCTGTTTTATATAATAGTGAAATGACGTGTGCTTAAATGGCTCGACATAGATAATGAGGATTCATATAGCAGGGTTCAATTTGCATTAGATATGTACTTGTTGCTATTGTTGTAAACTGATTGTTGTTTATGACATTGACGTAAAGTTGTTTTACTGAATTTGCTTTTTTACATTCCGAACTTCAGATTCCGAGATGATCTTGAAGCAACAAAGTATGCACCAGCTAATGGGGATAATGTGATCAAGGTGAAGTATAAGCTTGATGGAATACGACAATCAGAGCCAGCCAGTAGAAAGAGTGATACGAAGTATGACAGGAGCAGAAAATCCCTGAAAGCTAAAGTACTATCACGAGTTTTTTCAGAAGACTATGAAAGCGTGAACAAAAAGATATTGGATCCTCGAGGACATGTAATTCATAGATGGAACAAGATTTTCTTAGTATCCTGTTTAATTTCATTGTTCATAGACCCTCTATTGTTTTACTTGCCAGTCATGAAGGACGATATCTGCATAGATATAGGAGTTACTCTGGAAATTGTCCTCACAGTCATTAGATCAATAGCTGATATCTTTTACATGATTCAGATTTTTGTTCGATTTAGAACTGCTTATGTTGCTCCATCTTCTCGTGTATTTGGGAGAGGAGAGCTTGTTATAGATACTTCAAAGATAGAACAAAGATACATCAGAAAAGATCTCTTGATTGATGTTGTTGCAGCCTTGCCTTTACCCCAGGTTTGTCACTAAAAACTTGGATACTTGTTATCCTTACCAGAATGAAATTGATCCCGTTTGGCTTAACTGACTAAAAGTGGTTGATAAGAATTAAGTATTGAACAATACTTTTTTAAGAGGTGAAACTTATTTTATAAGTATGCATTTACGCGTTTGAGTAGAAGTATTGAAATTGATAATAAGTATAGTGAAGTTGTTTAAAGGATTCTATTGCTTCTTATTGTTTTAGGTATTGATTTGGGTTGTTATCCCTAATTTAAGGGGCTCAACAATGGCGAACACGAAGAATGTCCTAAGATTCATTATCATTTTTCAGTATCTCCCTAGACTTTATCTCATATTTCCATTGTCGTCCCAAATTGTCAAGGTTACTGGTGTTGTGACTGAAACAGCATGGGCAGGAGCTGCTTACAACTTGATGCTATACATGTTAGCAAGCCATGTAAATGAATTCTGATCTCCCTTTTCAGTAGATGCTTCATTTTATGCTAAAATAGTGCTATATTGCCCTAGATATTTATAGATACGTATGCGGAAAATTCTCTTCCTTTTCATTTCCCTACTGCAGTACCCAAATGAAAACATCATGGTTTATCTTTGTTGTCGCCGTCCAAGCCCATGACACATATTTTCTGTTTTGGTCTAACAGACCTTACAAACTTGTTCCTTGGGGTACACCATGTCAAGCCAAAAAGCATGCATACCGTGTGAACTTTTGCTCTCTGTTTTATAGCACTTCACTTTCCTCTCTCATTTCAATGTGAGATTTTCCTTAGGTGTTATATGCACCATTCTTTGGGAGCTTCCCAACCTATATGTATTACAATTTCCAGTCATTCTCCTTGATCCGCCCTCATCAGCCAGACTGGGGTCATAGGCATCGCAATCTTTCATGTCTTAAGATTGTTTTGTTTATGAAAATCCTCCCTTACAGAAGAAAACAATCATATAAACAGCACTTTTCCTTTTTACAAATATATAGGTACTGGGAGCTTGTTGGTATCTTCTATCAATAGAGAGGCAAGAAGCTTGCTGGAGATACGTGTGCAGTCTTGAGAAGCCCTCTTGTGATTATGGATATTTTGACTGCCAGAGAGTAAATGATCCACAAAGGAAGTCCTGGTTCAATTCCAGCAATATTACAAGACAATGTGACCCAAATAAAAGTGACTACCCATTTGGTATTTATGGCGACGCGGTGAAAGTTAGCGTGACATCTGCTTTGTTTTTCAACAAGTACTTCTACTGCCTCTGGTGGGGCTTGAAGAACCTAAGGTAAGTGAACCAATTTGATAGAGTCTGTTTAATCTAATCTAAAAAGTTGAGGGATCTGAATACACAACTGGGAAACAGCAGCTATCATTAGCTGACCTGATTCAGTTAGGGGTTGTTTGGTTGTTTGTAAAAGTACACAAGGATACGTTATGCAGGAATTAGTTATTCATGTATCTAGTTATTCATATATTACTTCTTCCATCTTCTACCTAGCATGAATAATACATAGACTTTCTCATAATTTAGACATATATCAGTTATGCAGGATTATAAACTTGTAACCGAACACCGTACTTGGTGTGCTGAATTTTATACATAACAACTCAAATCCTACCAAACCTGGTACTAGTTATGCTGGTTTTAATACATGAATTACTCACTTCCGAACCAGCAACCAAACGACATGGTTTACGTACATTCTCAGTATGGGGAGATCAGTTTCATATTATGTTAACTGTAAAGGAGTTAAAATTTGTTTTTCTACTTTTTCCATGAAAAAGGTGAGAAGTTTCATACATTCAGTACTTAACCATTGTGTATGGTATAAAACATAAGTGTCTTCTGCTTTTAGGAGGAGATTTCTTTTCTGTTCAAAGATTGAAAATTTTCCTCATTCATCCAATAAATCAGCATTGCTAATTTTCGACTCGCAAACTCAACTTCAGTTTTGTTTTGGTTGATATGCAGTGCTCTAGGACAAGATCTCTCTACAAGCACTCATATTGGAGAAATAATTGTTGCCATCATAGTTGCAACGCTTGGCCTAATTCTTTTTGCCTTGCTCATCGGCAATATGGAAGTACGCCTGCTCACTAACATTTACTCTACTGCTGTATTATAGGCTATTTGGCCACCACTTATACATGCAATTGATTTTATCACATCAGAGTCATCGTTGCTTCTAAGCTAAAACAAGGTACAATGTCCTGTCAGTCCAATACACTAATTCACTTTCTCTGGCAGACGTACCTCCAATCGACAACAATTAGATTAGAGGAGTGGAGAATCAGGAGAATGGATACAGAAAAATGGATGCACCACAGGCAATTACCTCAAGAATTAAGGCAGTCAGTAAGGAAATATGATCAATACAAATGGATTGCTACAAGAGGAGTTGATGAGGAAGCTCTTCTCAAAGGACTTCCTCTAGATCTTCGCAGAGATATCAAACGCCACCTCTGCTATGATTTAGTTCGAAGAGTAAGTTCTACAAGATTATATACTAGGGAATGTAATACACTTCATTTGCGTATGCTAGAAGTTCCGCGGGATGGAAAACGATAATATGCAAAATGATTGTATATATTTTTGATCTATCTTTGAAAATTTGGTAGGTACCACTGTTTGATCAAATGGATGAAAGAATGCTAGATGCAATATGTGAGAGGCTAAAACCTGCATTATGCACTCAAGGTACTTGTCTTGTGCGCGAGGGTGATCCTGTCAATGAAATGCTCTTCATAATTCGAGGGAATCTTGATTCTTACACCACGAATGGTGGCCGTACTGGTTTCTTCAACTCTTGCCGTATAGGTCCAGGTGATTTCTGTGGGGAGGAGCTGCTGACATGGGCCCTCGACCCACGCCCAAGTGTGATTCTACCATCCTCCACTCGAACAGTGAAAGCAGTTTCTGAAGTAGAGTCATTCGCACTTGTAGCAGAGGACTTGATGTTCGTGGCAGCGCAGTTTCGGAGGCTGCATAGCAAACAACTTAGGCACAAATTCAGGTTCTATTCGCACCAGTGGCGTACTTGGGCTGCATGCTCTATTCAAGCAGCATACCGAAGATATAAAAAACGAAAGGGTGTAGCTGAACTTAAGGCTCTAGAGAACTTGGTGAATGAAACAGAGTTGTTTAGTGGGCAATTGGACATGAATGCACCATCACCTAGATCAGACTTTGCAGAATATGCTGCAAGTAGGAGGGGTCTTCACAAGCGCTCTGATTCAGATTCCACTGCAGTTAGTTCATTACAAAAGCCAGAAGAACCTGATTTCTCTGTTGATGATGAGTAACTTTAAGAAGTGATACAGTTGCTAAGGTGTATATGTACAATGGTTTGCATATTCTTTACTAAAATGTTTTTATATAGGAAAGGCATAATATGTAAATGTGGCTTTTAATTTAGTCTCAACTAGTATCTTATCATGCCCCGAGAGGCTACCCTAGGCGTGCCCGGCACTTGGAGACCATCGTTGGCCCCAAGCGAACCACTTGGTCTGATCACTCATTCAATCACTCGGCGGAAGACTCAAAATGAATTTAAAAGATATTCAAGTGAGCTAACCAAATCAACATTTTGAGAAGAATAATGTATTGAAAACAAATCTCAAATCAACTCCATATCATAAGGATAGTTTTGAAAACCAAAACATCTACTCGACACTATCATCTATCTGTCTATGAAGCCTCTATCACTATCAAGAAGGTGCCAATGACAAGCTCATGGCTACCCCAAAAAAAATACTCAAAATAAAATATAATAACTCAAGAGTGCCTCCGGATGCAAGAAGGACTCACCAAAAGCTTAGAGTATAAATGATCTTTAACGATGCGCCTATTGAGGATCTCTAATACCTGTATCTGCATCATGAAAAGATGCAAGCCAAATGAAGTCAGTACATGGAATGTACGAGTATGTAATATAGTTGAAAGGAAAATTACTCAAAGATATTCAACTCAACTCTGAAAATAACTCAACTCAATGAAGATGCAAGTTCAAAAATATTGTAACACCCCTCAAAATTTTTCCTAAGATTTGGGCCTTCTTTGTACACGTGTGGGGCCCATCGTATTTATTTCGAAGTACGTGCTTGAGTTAAGATGAGTCCCTGAGGAGTTTAAGAGCGTTGGAGGTGATGTGGGGTCATTGAGGACCCCTAGGACCGAGCTAAGTCCAAAAGATCCGTCGTGGCTAAGTTTAGGACGAGTTCACGTAAGGGTCGACTTTCAATGACCCTATCATTTGAAAGACGTCAATCCGGGTGGCCCACGACCTATCAAATTAAAGGTCGTCGAGTCTTCTTTCCAACGCCACCAAGAACGTAGATTTTAGAGTTCGGGGCCAAAAGATATGATGATCCGAAGATGAACTAGCACGACAGGAATTTCATTTTGGCCTGGGTTACCACTGCTGGGGAAATGGCCCTGGCGCCGTAAGGGCGCGACGTGCCACTATCGCGCCAGAAACATGCCTCAGTAGTTTGGTCCCTGGCGCGATGCGCCACTAAAAGTGTGCAGGGTTTTTCAGGCCAAATTCCCAGAATTTGGAGCAATAGGCTTGGCGCTGTAAGGGCGCGACGCGCCACTATCGCGCCAGAAACATGCCTCAGTAGTTTGGTCCCTGGCGCGATGCGCCACTAAAAGTTGTGCAGGTTTTAGGCGTAATTGTCCTTGGCGCTGTAAGGGCGCGACGCGCCACTATCGCGCCAAGAGCATTTTTGCCTAATTTTCAGAATTTGGAGAAAGGGCAATTTGGGAAATTTCCCAAATTATATATACACAAACCTTGTATATTTTGGGACCATTTTTCTTCAGCCCCATTCTCTCTCTAGAAAAAGCCCTAGCTCCTCTCCCTTCTCTCTTCTCTTCTTCTCCATTTCCAACCAAAAAGGAGTCCAAGAGCTTCAAGACCTCAAGCTCCCATTGAAGACCCAACATCAAGGTTTCTTCAAAGTCTTCACTAAGGTATGTAAGGCTAACCAAAACATGGGTTGAGTCCACCCATGTGCCCTATTCTTGTGTTGAGGTTAGATATCCATGAAAATGGAGTTTCTTGGTATGGTACATGTTTGAATGAGTTTTGTTTCCATCTTATTTAAGTATTTATGTGCCAATGTTGTGAGCTAAGAGATTCCTAAAATGAGCCCTTATGTAAGTATGAGATAATGAGGAAATGAGTTGCTAAATATGTTTTGTTGATCTTGTTAATTATATAGATTCTATAAAGTATACTATTTTCTTTAAAATGTTGCCTATTATAAGAATGTCGATTTGAAGTCTTGGAGGTGTGATGAGTCACAAAGATTTTTCTCAAATAGATGGAGGTAATGATTGATTTTATATCTAGATGATGTTATATATGTGCATTTAAAGCTTCCTTGAAGATATGATTGAGATTGAGCATTGAGACTGAGATTTGATTGTGATAGAGTTGATGAGTCGACAAGGTTGTAATGAGACTTGTTGATTGAGTTGAGTTGATGGAGTTTTATGAGCATTGAGTCTTGGGAGGAGTATCGAACACCGAATTGGGCAAGAGTATAGTCCATACTCGAACCCAATACCTGTGTTGCCAAACGTAGGGGGGATTGAACCGTTAAAGTCGGATGCTTCCCCGAGAGCTTTTGTCCTGACATTATAGGACCTGGTTGGATTGGATCCATGAGTGTTCGTCGTTCATGCCCTGGCAAGGTATGAACGGGCGTGGCAACGACGTCGCTTCGTTGTACCTTCACTGGCTCATAAGTATTGGTTGTCGGTTAAGAGAAACTCCCAAATAAGTTTTTGATAGCACTCTGAGTCAGATTGAGTTGAATTGTATATGATTGGTCCAGTCTAAATCATACTCTGTTTAGACTTAGGACATTTGATTGAGTTGTCATTCCTTTTGAGTTGAGCTCCCGAGTTGGTTGATTTATTCTTCCTTGATGTTCGTTGTATTCGGCCATTTTAGAGTTGGTTGATTTATTCTTCCTTGATGTTCGTTGTATTCGGCCATTTTACATACTCGTACATTCCATGTACTGATGCCATTTAGCCTGCATCGTTTCATGATGCAGAGACAGGTACTAGAGATCATCAACCGGCGCTCTGTTGAAGATCCACTTATACTTCCAGCCAGTCGGTGAGTCCTCCTAGTTCCCGGAGGATATTGTTCCTTCCTGTACAGTTTTTGATTGCCTTTTCTTTATTTAGATTGTCGATAGCCATGGGCTTGTCATTGGCACCTTTTAGACTTGAGTAGAGGCTTCATAGACTGAGATGTGAGGAGGTCGAGCGGTCATCTTGAGGATTCCTATTTTGATTATCGTCTTGATTGTAAATGTTTGGCCTTCGGCCCTTATGATATGAGAAGTATTTCTTAAATTGAGTTTTCTACTAATAGAATGTGCTTGAATGAATGAGTGACTGTACCAAGTGGTTCGCTCGGAGGTCAGAGATGGCCTTCGGGTGCCGGTTACGTCTAGGGTACCCTCCCGGGGCGTGACAAATATGCAATGTCTTTCAATCATCTCAATCATAGTTTTTCAAATTGACTCAATCGTATGAAATCTCAATCAAATCAAATCATTCATTTTGTATTATTAGTAGGGAGTTTCTCTAACCGACAACCATCACCATATGAGCGAGTAATGTATAACGAAGCAGTGTCATTGGCACACTCGTCCAATACTTTGCTAGGGTAAGGGTCGAATCACTATCATTGGATCCACAATCAATCAAAGTCCATCATTTTAGGACTTAAGAGGTTTAACCCTTCATCCTACGCTGGCTACATAGTTCATGAGATTTGAGTTGTAACTATACTCTTACCCAAATCGGTGCTCAATAATACTCCCAAAATATATGATGCTCATATCTATCGGGTAAAATATTCAAATCATCTCATCTGGTCTCATTGGACCCTTTTCAAAACTCAGTCTCATCTCGAATCATCACGCTTTTTCATTTTAAAAACAAAAACATGCTATCAAGGTCAATCAAATCTCCTCAAAGCTTTATTTCAAACAATCATTTATACTTAAAATACTTAGGCTTAAATAATAATACTTTTAAAGACTTCTCAGACTCAACCCATTCTCATTCAAGGCATTCACAAATCATGTTTTAAGACTCAATCAATGCATATAGTATTTAAACGTCAAAACTCAATTCATATGAAAACTCAAACTCATTTAAAATTATTGCTTATACTCAAATCATCAAGTCCTTTCAGTAAAATATATTTTCAAAATCATTTATATCCCTTCAAAACTCTTTCGCGATTTCAATCAATCATGTTCGAACTTCTCTTTGATTCTTGAATTTTTAACTTGAAAGCCTTAGGGTTCTTGATGAAGAAGAGGAACCCTAGGTTTTATTTTTTGAGAGAGTTACTTGAGACTAGATGGTTTAGATTGATGATTATGAGAGGAAAACAAGGTAGTTGGATGATATACTCAGTTAAAACACTCAAAAAGGACTTAGAATAGGGCTAAAAAACTTGGGAAAAGACCAAAATATCCCTGGAGAAAGTGCAGGAGTTTTTTGAGAATTTGACTCCTACGACTCGTAGAAAACTCTACTAGTCGTAGAATTGAGTTGTAACATTGTATGCTCTGACAGCCTCTTATTAAAATAGTCATAGCTTTTTACTCCAAAGATAGAATGAGACAAACTTGGTGTAATTGGAAAGAGGACTCAAAGAAATTTAATTTGATAGGTCATGAGCCACCAAATTCTTTATATTCTAGGAGATATGATCGTATGAAGTTGATCCAAGTAAAATCTTTTACCGAAACTCAATCGGTAAGGAAGCTTTCGACTTGACTTTGTGTTAGAGGATCCTTATGACCTTAATTCATCTCCAACTATATTCTCACACTAAAGAATTAACCTTCACACATGCACACAATTATGAATCATCTGGTACAACCCCATACACATATGAAGGATGACTTGGTCTTAGCTTAAAAATATTTCGGTGTGTTACATATCTATGCCCTCCAACTTTGAGTGTGCACAAGTAGCCACTTAAAATTTTATAAAGTTGTATAATTAACATGCGTCCTACATGGCAATTCACATCCTGTAAGACATAAATTATACCAGCTGAGACCAAGTTAAACAAAAGGATGGGTACAAGCTGGTAAAGACCGTCTATGAAAGACATACCTTACCTAAATTTATTACCCATACTAACTTGGTTCTTATTCTTAAAAAGGAGACATTGAACACCTTTTCAGAAATGAGATCAATCAGTCTTAGTAATTTTTGGAACAAGGTTATCTCTAGAATATTGAATGACAAACTGAAAATAGTTCTCCCCTTATTGATGTCTAAAAACCAATCAGGCTTAATGAAAGACATGAATATTGTTAATTATTTTTTGTTGATCCAGGAGACTATTACTGATATAAAAAAAAAGTGAAAATCTGCTAATGTGGTTATTAAACTTGACATGACAAAGGCCATTGATAGAGTTTCATAGGTATTTCTCATAAATGTTCTAAGGTAGGTAAGTTTTTCTGAGATGTTTCTTGATAAAATATGGAGGTTGATAGCCAATAATTGGTATTACATCATATCAAATGGAAAAGCCCATGGTTAATATTACTCTATGAATCGGAGAGATCCTTTATCTCCGACTTTTTGTAGTTCAAGTTTGGATTTTTTAAAGTTCTGCACAAAATGTCACGTGGCGTAAGTTGACATGTGTATGGTGTGTGAAATAGACTTATTAATTCAATTTTCTTCAAGGGGTTTTAGTTAGGATAAACATGCGCCCCCACTGATGTGCCGACATTTGACGGCACATTTGATATTTTTAACTTCGAATAAATGTGATTTGTTAAGCAACAATCATTTAATAATTTTTCTATGCTTTGTTCAGGGAATCAAGCCAAAAAAAAAAAAGCAACAATAGAGCTAAGTGTAGTTGAGAGTGCATGGTGAAATTATCCCTGACGGGACTTCACTTGCTTGACAAACCGTCAAGCATATTTTTAAGCTTATACAAAACCTACTAGAATTGAAAGGACCAAGATGGCCAACCTGATAGACTATCACACATGTGATGGGCCTTCAAGCCTACTACAGTCACTGAAGACCAATTCAATAATGGTCACTAGTTATGAGTGACGATCAAGGTGACGGATCCTTACTCTTGTGATGGGCTGTCAGCCAAGGCATCAGGCGAATAACACACTTCCATCTTTTCTGTTTTAAATTTTGAATTTTCCTAGACAATAAATAGCATCTTTTAGGTTTATTTTATTATCATTGTTTTTAGAAAAGAACACAATGACAATGTACTCTACTTTTGAAATTATTTTGACATTAACTTGGTTTTGAAATCCAAATCTTGGTTGATTGTGTTCACTTTTGTAAGTCAATTCCTATTAAATGAATTCAATTTCTTGGTTTATTGCAAATACTATGAGTGAATAAACACCACAACTACGGGTTGTGAGATTCATGGTGATTTTACAATATTAAGGTGATTTTTGATAATAAATTCTACAGTTCAAACGTGTGTATTGTTAATTCTTTCTTTGTAATCATTAGAAGCGTCATATGTTTTAACTCATTTGAGTAAAAGGGTATAAAACCAAGGAAAATTATTAATAACAAGAATTTGGGACTTTTAAATCTCGTCTAAAGGTTAAGGTTATAACAAGCTTAACTTACTTAGATGTTACAATCCGACCTAGGGCCTAGTCATAACACGGCGATCAAAATCCCGAAGGGCTCCAACCAAGCCTCTTGTACATATCATAAGCATACATAAGGTAAAATATAAAAGCAAAAACATCATAAGAGAGTCTAAAACATGAATCGAAATCTGAAAATGTCATAGAAAAATATAGACTTGAACATATGTCCAACTAGATGCCTCTAAACGAGCGTGGACGGGGACTAAGACATGTACTTAGCTCACCCTCAACATACAACGTAAACAAAAGTCTTTTGAAAAGAAAATAGTAAGTAACTTGAAACTAGTCCCCGGTCAATGAGGACTCACCACAACACCGTCGGATGGAGAACACCTACTAGTTACGTGGACGATTAGGATCTTCAACCTCAACCCCTACAATATGAGACAATGTAGGCAAAAATTATGCATTAGTACGTTGGAATGTACTAAGTATGAGGGAGTGACATGCAACGTAAATCATGAAATGCAAAGGTCAAGTAAATCATATGATAAGATGGAATACGTAAAGTTATGAGAAAATTATATTGACCAAAGCTTTTAAAAGCATAAATTCAAAATCATAACATACTTAAGAGATCACACATATGTAGGATATGAACCATAACCAACAATAAAACCATGCGAGCTATAACATGGAATCCCGTTGTCTCCCTATATAATGAAAAAAAGAGGAATATACTTGCCAAGGTAGACTCTACCCCGCTAGGCGGGTCATACATACGCTATATATGGATCCAATACCTAAGCCATGAAGGCAACCTACGGTGGCATGTAGTTTATGAGACATGAGGTTTCTACTAAGGCTTTTGGTAGGGCCCCCACCTCAAGTCCACTCGGTGCTAAGTCAAATCCCACGGAATACATACATAACATAAGATCATAATTTCATATATCATAGTCATGATCATAGGTTTGAAATCATAGAGTAGCTCATTTTCATAACATACTTGTAATGTGAGAATTGTCCTTTCATCATTACAATCATATTTGCATAATTCATATCGTTAGGCCTTAGGTCACCACATAGGGCCCTAAGTCACCTTACTTCATAACTTGCATGAAATTCATACCTTGAACTTAGAGTAAAACTCAATTGCATAATCAATTGACTTAGAAAATCATGTAATTCACTTGAAAACATTCATGATCATAAACTTTATATCAGGCCATACATAATTCATATAGATAATATCCTTTGGAAGTATAATTCAAAATACTAATAATTTACATATGAACCCTGGAAATCAAAATAGGAGAATTCATTAAAAATCTCTTTAATTTAATTCAATAATCATCAATTTATATCAAAATATACTCATGATCATATTTTAAATCAAAATTCATGCAATTAGAATAGAGATCACAAAATCCATAAAATATCATACTTTAATTTGATAGAAAACCTTAAGAAATTGATTGGGCTTCATGGATGAAAGGATCCATGAATCAATACCCACATACCTTGAGTGAGAACACCAATTAATTTGGAAGAACTTGAGAGTTTTGATGGAGAGCTTGAGAGAATTTACTTGAAGTCTTCAATGGAAACCCTTAAGAGCCTTTTTGTGGAGAGAGAAATATTTGATAGATGAATTGTAGAAGAATGAATAGAATTGGAGGTTTAGGTTAATTTATAGAGTTGAATTAGATCCTAAAAATGTCTAGGTTCATTAACTAATAATTTGGGAAAGGTCTAAAACACCCTTTGAAAAACTTAACTCGACCAGAAAATCCTCTCAGGTCCGCGATGCGGACTGTCCCGATTAATTCGGCCAGAAAATTGTCCTGGTCCGCGATGTGGACCTGTCACGGACCCTACTGTTTTATGGATTTTCTCAAAAATCCATCTTCTGATATATGAGTCCTAAAAATCCACTGAGACCCTTTTCCCACATGTTTTGAGCCCCTGATTGATATTCCGAACTCGAATTTTTCAAAAAGATTAAGGATAAAATATTACATGAGCGGCCTATTCCCAAGGCATTCTTAAGGTATTTTGTGAGCATTTTTTTTGAGGGATGTTACATTAGATTAATTATCAAGAGAAGTATTGCCATCACTTGTAGTTCGAAATAATAGAAGTGAAATTCATTCAATTAGGTTGAAAAAGTTTTGAATGAAATGTTATATTTGACAATCTTGCATACCTAGCACTAGACAACATATTAGTACATATTACTAGAATCACTCGAAAGAAGTCATGATGTCATGGTGAACAAAACCCTAGTTACTCTCTTAGTTGGTTTCTCCATTAAAAATAATGTTGCCGAGGTTACTTATTATAAGCTGATATCAAAAGATACACGTTTTCCCCAAAATTCCCTTTTTGTAGAAATAATTGACTAATAGTTAAATATTTGCATACAACTTAGTTTTTGTCTTATTCCTTGTGGGATTCTATCCCAACCTAGTTGGATTCTATATTTGATAGAGACCATGTAATACTTCTTAATCGGAGGTGTAATTTTGGCAACTCAAATTTTGGCGCTGTTGTTGGGGAATATAGTTGTCAATTAAGTCAAGTGTGTTTATTTCACTCTTAGTCTTATTTTCTAATTTTACTTTTCCTTTATTATTTTTGTTTTTATTTTTGTTTTTGAAGGGTACATGTAGTGCATGCCAATTACCTACAGTAAGGATGAACCATTAACACCTTACTATCCTGAGCTTGAAAAGTCTATTCAAAAAGCAATGAATCAACAAAAGTGCTCGACAACTAGGTTACAACAACTTGATGAAGCTTAGGACAAGGCCAACATCAACAATGGAATCAATAATGATGTTGATGATGTGGTTGGATATGAAGGTGATAATGTTTACATTGTTAATCGTAGTCAACCTCCAAGAGGTAGGGGAAATAGATATATGTTGCTCCAATTGAATTTGACATTGATGATGCTGATGAGGCCGACTTGGATGGAGTTGGTTCCACTAGGCCTTTTGTTCCCCCACTGTTAGCTCTGGGAGCTAAATTTAACATTACAATTACCATGGTCCAACTCTTGAATTTGAAAGGATTATTTAGAAGGGTAGATGGAGATGAATCTAACCTACACTTGATGAATTTTATTAGAATTTGTAAATCATTTGAGATTCCTGGAGTTATTCAAATGGCCATCTGTCTGAGGTTGTTTTCATTTTAGTTATATGGGGACGCAACCGTGTGGTTAAATGAGTTACCACACGATTCCATCACAAACTTGAGATACATGAAAGGGGCATTTCTAGAGAGGTTATTCCCACCCTCAAAGATGTTACAATTAACGGATGAGATCAACAATATTAGGTAGCAACTTGGTGAGACCTTGCATGTGGCATGACTGAGATTTAACAAAAAGCTGAAATAACACTTAAATCATAAGTTGTATGATGATCATCCGATGGAGACTTTCTATATGTCTCTACATTTTTTGACCAAATCCATAGCTGACACAATGACAGAAGGGTATTTTATGGCGCAAATCTACACTGATGTTGTAACCATACTAGATAGGGTTACAAAAACCAATAGGTTTGTTACACACAAGATTTTATGGTCCTTGGGAATAATTATTTAGTTGATTTATCGGTTGAGCAGCATAGACGTATAAAGGAGCGAGATCATGATATAACTCATATGAAAATTCAAGTGGACTTGCAGACTAAACATCTTCTAGCTGGTGGAGTAGAGAAAGTCAATCAATGGGAGTGCGCAGAGCTATTGATGGACATGATGAGATGGAATTTGACACTGAGGAAGAAGCTAAGTATTTGAATAACTAGGGGGTTTTCTGGACCACTGGTCAGGGAAATCGTGGTCGGAACTATTAGAAAGATAATTATTATGATAGGTCTAGTTAACCTAAGAAAACAAAACTAGAAAAAATGATGGCTTCAAGAATGATAGAGGTGAAGTCTACGTTCCTACAGGTAACCGTGATAGAGAAAGCAATTCCAAAGTAGAAGATATGCTAGCTAAATTGTTTTAATAGGTGGACCTATAGAGTCTAGTGTTAAAGAGATGAAGGTTGATCTCTCAAATATGATTCAACTTGTAGATTCACACTCTACATCGATTAAGCAGCTGGAGTATCAAATGGGATTGCTTTCTGCAACATTGAATCAAAGAAAGAATGGTACTCTTCCTAGTAATATTATTCAGAATCTAAGATGGAATGGCCAGTGTATGGCTGTCACCACTAGAAGTGGCAAAGTACTACCAGAACTAGTTCTTGCGAGTAATGAGTAGGGAAAGGATGTTGAATTTGGATTTCAAGTGAAAATAGAAGATGGGATGATCATGAGATTTTAGCTGATTTTGGCGAGAGGCAAAAAAAATTAATATTATACCAGATTAGGACAAATGAGATACAGGCACAAATGGACCATGAATAGAGGTTGTGAGACCTTTAACTTTAAATCCTATAACTCCACCCCTATTCCCATCGAGGTTGGTAAAGAAAGTGGAGGATAAAAAGTTTCTTAAGTTGATCTCTATGCTAAAACAACTTTCAATGAATATTTCACTAGTTGAGGGACTTAAGTAGATGGTGGGTTATGCCAAGTTCCAGAAAGTCTTAGTTATAAAGAAGAGAAGTATTAGTTTTGAGCATGTAGATAATCAACATCACTACAATGCTATTTCTACAAGGTCATTATCTCAGATAAGGAAGAGCGGGTGCATTCACTATTCCATGCACCATTGGTGCATTTAATTTTGCTATTGCATTGTGTGACTTGGGTGCTAGCATTAACATGATACCGCTTGTTATTTATAGATAGTTGGCCTTGAGATCTACCAAAATGACTACTATGCAGCTATTGATGGCTGATCCCTCAGTTAAAAGTTAAAAGACTGATGGACATTCTATGTTATATTTTTGGTAAGAGTGGGAACTTTCATCTTTTCTGCTGATTTTGTTTTTCTTGATTCTGAGGTGGATTTTGAGGTTTCCATAAATTTAGGAATGCTATCTTTGGGAACAGGTAGAGAACTTGTAGATATAAAAAGTGGTAAGCTGAAATTTTGACTGAATGATGAAGAGGTAAAGTTTAATGTTTTGTCAATATATGAAGAAACCATAGGCTATGAGTGTAGTTTCACAGACTTAGATTTTAACTAAGACTTTCATACGGCATTCAACAACTTACTCACAACTATTTCACGATCTTACAAGCTCAAGTAATCCTTTTCAAACTAGATCGCTAAGGGAATCCTAGATTCAAAAAAGACATAAGAGAGTTTTTAAGAAGGCTTGTGTATTGCTTGGATATTGATTTTCTTTTCTTGATGGTTTTACAAATGGATGCCTCTCTATTTATATTACTTAGCTCATAATATGTAAATAATAATTGTTATATAAGTCTCTATATATTTATAAATAAGTCATTTTCTAGAATTCTCTACATAGCTAGAAGATTTTAAGGACCTTCTATGCAAATCCATGAAATTCTAATGTATTTCAAGTGAATTCTCTACATATCTCTAGAATTTTCTACCAAGGACTACCCTTCTTCCTATGTAAGCCTTTTACATGGACAACTTTGTTCCCCATGGCACTTAGATGGCATGATGACGTGGTGGATTATCACACTCTCTCCCACTTGATGCTGCAACGACCACGATGCATTGCTATTGCATACACTCTTGGATCTTATCATTTGATAACCACAAGTCCTCATATTATTCCGGTGTAGATTTCTCCTATAATTTCCCCTTCTAATGGAGGTGGAACACGAAAATGAATTTTTTTGTCTGTCTCTCTCAAAACTTGTAGTTGTTTCCAAGAACATCGACCTTTCCTTCTTGAGCTTTCTCACAAGTTGTATAGCTGAAAGTTGAGATTTTCCATCCATCTTTGGCATCTTGACTAGGGGTAGCATACATGATCTTTCTTGCTCTATGAACAAGAGTTGTTGGAGGTAGGGATAGATCATTGTGTGACACTTTTGGTAGAAATCTTGCTAAAGAATTATATCAAATATATCTAAAAGAGTGATAGTAAAGTTGGTTTTACCTTTCCACCTGCTGAGTGTGCTGCTTACTCCATGAGTGACTGTGCTCACGGGAGTCAGTGGTGTATTGACCATCTTAAGTTGGTTGTTACTTGAGCTGTAACTCAATCCCAACTTTGTTGTTGTGGTCTTGGTCATGACGTTGGCCTCTACACCTATGTTGACCATAGCATGAGCGAATCATCCATTGATCGTGATGTCTACATACTATGCATCATATTCTTTTGGAATCTCTGATTGCTTTGCGATAGCTCTACATAGTTCAATTAGGTCCAATGGTGTCGTGCCCGAACTGTGCCCTAGTTTTTGTGTATCTTTCTCCTTCCATTCATGTAATATGGAACCAAGGTTCTTCAGTTCAGAGCATCTTGAATAGCCATTCGACCCTCCATATATGTAGCAAACATTTTCTTTATACTATGTGCCTTCATGTCAGCATCGCTTCGACATCCAAATTCTTGCCATCAGACTTATAGGTGTCATCATTCTTGGGATGTGATTTTTGCTCCTTGATTTAACCAAGATCTCCCCACCTTGGTCATGACTACCTCTTGTCTCCTCTTATCTTCCTCTGCCATACTTTTCATGCCTAAAGTCTGTCAAAGCTTTGGCGTGTGTGATGGCTTCATTGATGGTACTAATCGGTCAACATTCCAACTCCGTCTTGGCCCAATGTTATAGTCCATCTATGAAGTGGAACAATATGTGTTCATCTGTGAGGTTGGGAATCTAAAGTTTGAGGGTGGTAAAATCCTTCATATATGCTCATATGTTGCCTATCTGCTTCAACTCCCTAAACTTTTGCTTCACCTCATAAAAGATGTTGTTGGGGAAGAAGGACTTATTGAACTCATCTCAAAACTAGTCTCATGTATCAATAGTGTATAGCCCTTTCTTTATCTCCGACTTTCTTTGCTTCCACCTTAGCATATCCATCTTCGAGAGGTATAGCACGGTCGTGTTGATTTTGGTCTCGTCACTCTTCAATTTGTTACACTTAAAGTAATTCTCCAAGTGCCAAAAGAAGTTTTCCACCTCTTGAGCATCACGAGCACCTTTGAACACCGGTAGATCCCTGTATCCATTGGATGTCACAGATCCTCCCACTCTAATATCTTTCTTGAGTGCTTTAATCTCGGCCTTCATGGTCTCACTCAAACTTAGGGAATCCATGAGTCGATACTTCAAGGAAGTAATAGTCTCTTTAATTTCATATTGCGCAAATTTATGCCCTTCCAACTCTTTCTGAATATTGTCATTCTCCTCTAGGGTGAAGTCCTCAAGAAGCTTGAAGTTTCCATCGACCTTGTTGAAGCTCTTTCCTAAGATCTCCACTGCCATCATGGCTGCATCCACCCTCCCAATCTACTCTGACGTCCATGGGCTGTTTCCCTCATTCATCTTCACTTACCTCATTGGCCGAAGGTGAGTAGGATGTTAGGGCCTCACTTGGTATAGGCTCGAATTGAATCTCTTCATTCTTCTTAAGGTCCTTTCTTTTCTTTTGGTGTTCCTTTCCACCTTCATCTTGCTTGATGTTGGCAGTGTTAGTAGCGTTGATATCTTCTTCACTTGCCATTCTCTTAGTATCAACCTTTGCTATAATATCACTTTTTCACAAACTTCAACTTCAACTAAGAGTTTTGTTCAGCATTTGAAAACTTACTCATGACTCTTTCATGATTTTGTAAGCTCAAGAAAGCCTTTTTAAACTAGATCGCTAAGGAAATTCTAGATTGAAGAAAGAAACAAGAGAGGTTTTAAAAAGGCTTTTGTAGTTCTTGGAATATTGCTTTGCTTTTCTTGATGGTTTTACTAATAGATGCCCCTCTATTCATACTACTTACTTAGGGGCTAATATATAAATAATAATTATTAAATAAGTCCCTACATATTTATAAGTAGGTCTTTTTCTAGAATTCTCTACATAGATAGAAGATTCCAAGGACCTTCCATGCAAATTCATGGAATTCTAAAGTCTTCCAGGGCATTCTCCATATATCTCTAAAATCTTCTACCAGGACTACCCTTTTTCCTATGTTAGCCTTCTACATTGACAACTTTCCCTGTGGTACTTACATGGTGCTAATGTAGCATGATGATGTCGCAAGCTATCACAGTAGTCTCAGTTATTGATATTGTTGATGGGAGAGTGATTTTTGTGCTTATGGAAGAAAGCCTTGCAGTTTAAACTTTGATTGCAACTATAATGAACTTTGCTTGCAACTATAATGAACTTTGATGGCGATGACATTGATGAGTATGAAGAGTCTGTGAATGCATTGCAAGGAATGGGGGTGCTTATACTCTAAAGAAGCTAGAGTTGGACCTAAAAAATTGACCAACTCCTCTAGCAAAACCTTTTGAGGAACCACCAGTGCTGGAACTGAAAGAGTTGCCTGATTATCTTAGATATGTGCTCTTAGTGAGAATAGTACATTGCTGGTTATAGTGATTGTTGATCTGGTTGAAAGTTAGGTAGAAACACTTGTGTTTGTATTAAAATAATTTAAAATAAAAATTGGGTGGACTATTCCAGATATTATTGAGATCCCATTGGGAATTTGTGCACATAAAATTTAGTTAGAAAAAGAATGCAACCCAACTATGGAGAATTAATGAAGATTAAACCCACCTATGCAAGAAGTGGTAAAGAAGGAGATTATTAAATGTTGGATGCATGAGTGGTGTACCCAATATCTGATAGTAGTTAGGTCAGTATAGCATAGTGTTTCCCTAATAAGGGAGGTATTACGGTTGTAACAAATGAGAAGAATGAGTTAATTCCTCTAAGAGATGTCACATTCTGGCGGGTATGCATGGACTACAAAAATGTGAACATATGGATATTGAAAGATCACTTTCCAATGTCGTTCATGGATTAAATATTAGACAGATTAGCAGGTAGAGGTTTGTATTGCTTTCTAGATGGTTATCTTGGTAACAATCAAATTTCAATTGCACCTGAAGATACGGAGAAGATGACTTTTACATGTCTATATGACACATTTACATTTAAGTGTATGTTGTTTAAATTTTATAATGCTCCTATTAATTTTCATAGATGTATGATGTCCATTTTTTCTTACATGGTAAAATACATATTTGAGGTATTTAGGGATAATATTTCTATGGTTGGTGATGAGTGATAATTTACCAACTTATTAAATTTTTATACATGAATTACTGCTATATTTTAATGCTAATGAGGGGAATTTTAGGCCCTAGTTCTCTTGTATACATGCATTTCTTTAAAAATAAAGATTGAAAGATTTGAAGCAAAAGTTCACTGAACACACTAGTAAGGAACCGGTGTCCAATAGAAGAGGATCGGAATTTGACCATCTCAACACCGGTTAGGAGAGAAGAAATTGCTTGAAGAACCTGTATTGAATAATTGTGCATCGACATTCTGCTGGTGCAAATGCAGGTTTGAATGGAAAGGGATGCATAAAAGTGGTGAGACAACCGACATTGGATGCTTCTCTACCATCGTCCCATCAGTGCATTGCAATTTAGACATGAAAGCTCAAGGAAAATCTCATAGTTAATGAAGAAAATGCTTTCTTTGGAAGGTTCCAAGGACAATTTTGGGATATGTATAATTATATACTATTATTTTCTTCCCAACTGGAGGATTTCATAGGGAGACAACCATTATTGATAGAAGAAAATAGATTGTAGAAGTTCTTATTTGCTCAACAAGAAAACTCAAATTTGTACATCTTCAAGCTTGAATTCAACTTTAGTTACAGATTATGTATGAAATAGAGAATTATTTTATTAGAATAACCTCTATGTCTTCATTTATGCATAGCTAAATCTATAACTAGGGGTGTGCAAGATGTTGATGTAAAACTTATTAGCTAGTGATTAAATAGTTCTAAAATTAGTCGTTATGAATGGATCTATTATTGTCTTGAAGTTTTAATCTGGAAATAAATAGTTGCAATTATTGGTTGAACTCTCTAACTTTATTTTGGCTTGAGAAAGCAAAATAAAGTTGGGTAACACTTCACTAGTGAGGACTTGAGAAATTTGTCATAGGATTAGAGATAGAGATAATCTAACCCACTCAAAAAATATTTGGTGTTTTGTTTGCAATGGTATTGAGGCTCGGAAGAACCCAAGATATACATATCCTTTAGTTCGAGAAAATAGCAAGTATAGAAAACACCAAATGCTATCCATGAATTAATTGATTTGGAATTTATTAATCATTGCCTATTTCATTAAAGCCCCATCTTTAATGCATATAGCCCTAGTCATCTCCATCTTTTTGAAACTCATTTATGTTGATCTCTTGTGATTGATACTTGAATTCAAATTAGTGTTTCCAAAACCCTCCAATTTTATATACTTATTCGAGATAAAATTATGCTAGTTAGATCTGAATTGATAATCACTAAAAGCGTAATCATCTTTATCGGTCCTTGTGGTTCAACCCTAACCTCAAAAGTTGGATATTATTTTTGCACACAACCACCTATGCCTTAAATGCGAGGTGTAGTTGAGTGTTATAAAAAAATAACATCATTTCTAGGATTCGCTAGTGATTGCCTTTATTTAATTTTTTATTCAAACATTCATGCAACTTGTTTTCTTTTTTACTTTTTGTGTTATTTTTTTGTGTGAACATTTGAACAATGAGACACTTCAATGAGGAAGAAAGCAAGGCTGGTTTGACAATTCGGAGGATGAGAATATTAGCCATGGTGTAGCAAGAGTTATTCACCTACCACCCATGGTAGGGAATGCTGTATTTTATGTTACATGCACAATGATACACCTTCTCCAAATCAAGGATTACTTTGGTAGGATGACAAATGAAGATGCTAATCACCACCTCCAAAATTCCATTGAGATTGCCAATCGTTCAAGATAAAACAATATTAGCCAAAAGTCTATGAGGCTTAGATTATTTCTATTTTCCCTCACAGGTGAGGCCACCATTTGGGTTGAGAAGATACACCAAGATTCGATCACTTCATGGGTTGTTCGCACGATTTCTTTTCTGGGCAATTCATTCTACCCTCTCTCATGCTACAGTTGAGGGATGAGACAAAAAAAATTCACCAATTGCTGGAAGAAGTGATCTACAAAGTGTGGCTGGGGTTTAAAAAGAAGGTTGTCTTGTGTCTCAGTCATGGGCTATCAGATAAAGTCTTTCTACAACATTTTTATCATTCTTTAGATGAGGTGAACAATTCTATAGAAAAACCCATATCCAGAGGTTCTATTAAGGACAAAACTTATGCATTTTACATCATCCTCCTAAATCGGATGACAAAGATAAATAGGGCATGGGATACAAGAGACACCAAGCATTCTTTAGTTATAGAGGCCACAAGTATAACAAGTGCAATGAGGAGAAAAAAGAAAGAAAGAGATGAACAAAAGGAAAAGTTGATGCAAGTAGAACTCCTAGCTAAACACATGTAGTGCACTGGAGCTAAGAGTGTGAATTCCATCAGATCACAAGGTGTGTCATCTCATGTAGAAGAGTTTGCTTATTTTAAGACCCCAAAAATTTGTGAGTCCTAAAATAAAGAACAAAGAACGAAAATGTAGAGAAATGCAGAAAATTGGAACCAGGTATCGACCATGGAAGGTCATCACGGGCCATGGTATGCACCACACCTCATGGTGAGCCACTGTGGTGGTGATTCATAGACTTAGACCTATAGGGAAGGGACCACGATGAGGGACCATGGACTGCGGTGAGCACGTGAAGCCTTCCGTGGTGACCCCTCCCTAAAAGCCCTCTGGAAATATTTAAAGGTAAGGACCACGGACGACCACCATGGGCCGTGGAGCTCTTCACGGATCATGGTGTGTTTTCGTGGTGGTCACTCTACAGGCCTCTTACTGGATCTACACCACAACCAAGTTTCACGGGATGTGATGCCATTCATAGACCGTGAAGGTCTTCATGAAGAATATTTAGACACCCTCCCTAGAAACTATCAAAAATATTTCCCAAGTCAATCATCACGGGATGCCACCACGGGCCGTGGTGAGCACCACGGACCGTGAAGGGTCCCGTGAGGAGATTTTAGAAGGGATATTTTGGTCTTTTTCCTATCTCTTAACACAAAGTGGAGATATTCTGAAGGCTGAATTAACCTATCTAAAAGACCCAAAGCCTTCCCACACTCATTTACTCTCACTCAAGTTCTAAGACCCAAACCCTAACCTCTTAAATTCTCTCAAGTTTTTCTCTTCATCAAGAAAGCTAGGGTTTCTTATAAAAAGATCAAGTCTCCATATCTTTGAAGCTTGCATTAAGGTTTCATCCCCCAAGATATGTGGGTCTCATCCGTGGATTCTTCCACTTATGGAGCCCAAATATTTTCAATTTAATAATTTAATTTTAAATGATGAAATCTTATGAATTTCTATATTATGATTCCAAATGCATGGATTATTGTTTATCTAAAGTTTATCTGTCTATCTTAGTCTATATTGATTCTACATTCCAATAAAGTGATGACTTTATTTAAGGTCCTTACATGAAGGCATGAAAGGATTTCAAGATATTTTGGTGGATTATTTTAAGAGGTTTTAATTGATGCATATTCATTACTCTCATGCTTGATAGCATTGTTTTAAATGTATATGAAGATTGCATGAAATGAACCCACCTAGTTTGATTATTTTGAAATGAAGTTGAATTGAAAGCTTTGACTCCAAATGAACATTTATGAAAGCAAAGGTTTATGATTAAAGGGAGTCTTATGAAATTAAGAATTCTCGAATGGTGATGTCTTAGCAAAATAATAGATTCTATGTGAAAGGAAAATTCTCATAAATTTGAATCAAATGAAAGGTTTTAATAAGTTATTCTACCGAATGATAATTTGGTGTCTAAAGGTATATGAATGCTTATGTTATCATAATGTTTAAATGCTATTCCGTGGGATTTTACCTAGCACCAAATGTAGCATGTAGATGGAGACTAGACCTAAGGGGTCCTTAAGTAAAGTCTCATGTTGTATTAACTATGGGCCAACATAGGAGCCCTTGTAGGCTTAGGCTAGTGGATCCACAAATAGTCCTTAAAGTTAAAGTTAAAGAAATGATTAAAGTTGACAGAGTTATACCCGAAAAGTAGTCTCCCCGTGCCAACATAGGGGGCTAATTTGGATTCCATGTAATAGCTCGCATGGTCTTAAATGTCGGTTACAGTCATTTTCGTACAAAATAAATGTTTGAAGGTTATTCACATGAATGATTATGCATGTATTGCACTATGTTTCACATTAAACAAATGTTCTAAGGTTTCTTAAATGCTCATGCATGCCTACATACTTAGTACATTCAAAGTACTAGTGCATACTCTTTTACCAACATGATATAATCATGTAGGAACCGGTATTGCTCCACACTCTCCTACATGTGGCTAGTTTGATCGTTGAAGGCTACTTAGTTGGTGAGTTTCCATGTTTTGGGAACAACATCCAATTTCCTTTTTTTTGATTATGACATGTATAGACTTAAGGTCATCTTTTTGTACTTTTGACGGTACATTTGAGGGTGAACTAGGGACATGTGTTAGCCTCCTCCAAGTCTATAGTAGTAGAGGTATTGTTGGACAAATAGATGATGTAAATGTTGTTAATTACTCGTATGCTTTGTTGATTCCCTTAGTCCCATTATTCCTTATTTACGCTAATGATTTTAATGTAATTACCTATAAGAAACTAAATAAATCCTAAGAGGCTTAGGTGGGATACCTCCGGGTGTCTCATTGGTCGTGTCACGTCTAGCACCTAGGCTTGAGATGTGACAAACTTGGTATCAGAGCTTCAGGTTTTTAATAATTCTTGGAGTCCATCATACCGCGTCAAATAGGGTCTAATTGATGATTCTAAAGTATGCCACAACTATGAATAGGATACTATGGGCCGTTTAGGAAAGTTTTTACTTCTTTCGAATTCATATCATGCTCTAGAGTGTCCTAAGAATTCCTCTAACTAACGCATCATCTTATGTATTCTAGATCATGCCTCCAAGAAGAGTACCTCCACCTAGAGCAGGGGTTGTCATTAAGGACCAAACCCCTCCGGTTCCCGAAGCTCCACATCTTGAGGAGGAAGTGAGACATGTGTAATTTCACAAAATTATCACATTGTTGTCTTAAGCTATTTCCAATCAAGGAAATTAAGTCGTTGCTCCTCCACCTCAAGTGCCTTCCTCAGCTTCTAGAATTTTGGACTTCAAGAGGATGAACCCACCCGAGTTTGATGGTTCTAAGGTAAATGAGGACCCTATGGAGTTCATTGATGAGGTTTACCATATAGTGGCTATCATAGGTGTGCCTCCACATGAAAAGGCTAAGATAGTGGACTATAAACTCAAAGGTGTGGCAAGAGTTTGGTATGAGCAATGAGTGGTTGAGAGAGGTGAAGATATGGAGCCTATTGAATAGGAAGAGTTTAAAGGTGCCTTTCTAAACTGCTTCTTTCCTTTGGAGATAAGGGAGGCAAAGATCTAAGAGTTCATCAATCTTTTCTAAAGAAGTATGAGTGTGAGGGAATCTGCCCTCAAATTCACCAAATTATCTAAGTATGCTCCTTTCATGGTCTCCGACCCAAGAACATGGATGAGCAAGTTCATTTTTGGCAATTCTAACTTGGTATCCAAAGAGTGTGAGATGGCCATGTTTTTTAAAGAAATGGACATCTCCCGACTTATGACATATGCAGAAAAAATCGAGGATGAGAAGTTGAGGGAGAGGTCAAGAGGGTTCAAGAAAGCTGGAGTTAATGCTGGAGGGTTCAATCCTTAAAGGTATGGTTATGGTGGTGGTGGAAAGGATCAAGGTGGGAAATGATTCATGGGCAAGGTTCCACTAATACTCCTCCTCCAAGGTTCAACAAGGACGAAGGTGCTAACCCAATGGCTCCAAGAGAAAATATTGGCACTCTAACTTTCCCCGCTTGCAAGAAGTGTGGAAGGGCATACAAAGGAGAGTGTTTAGCCGGCTGCAATGCATGATTCAAGTGTGGAAATTGGGACACCATGCTACAGATTATAGAGATAGTGGTAGTAGGCCTCAATTCCAAGGTTCTTATGGTCAACTAGCTCAAGAGGGTGGCCGACTCACAAATCATTTTTATCCTTTGCATGGGAGACAAGAAGTTGAGGAAGCACCCAATGTTGTTACTGGTATGTTAAAAGTCTTTTCTTTTTATATGTATGCCTTATTAGATTCGGGTGAAATTTTTTCGTTTGTTACTCCATTCCTAGCTAATATATTTGAGGTGCTACCCAAAACTTTATTAGAGCCTTATTTGGTTTCTACCCCTATTGGTGAGTCGATTGTTGCTAGAAAGCTCTATAAGGATTGTCCCATGTCTATCTTGCATAGAATTGTTCCTTGTGACCTCATGGAGCTTGACATGGTACATTTTGATATTATACTTGGGATGGATTCGTTGGATGCATTTTATGCCTCTATAGATTGTAGGACTCATCGATTAAAGTTCCAATTCCCAAAAGAGTCTATTATAAAATGGAAGGGTCATGATTCGGTAGTGAAGGGTAGGTTCATTTCTTGTCTTAAGACCCGAAAGTTGATTCTAAGGGTTGCATCTACCATATTTTTAGGGTTATGAATATCAACTCCGAAAGTCCTTCTCTCGAGTCGGTCCCCATAGTCAATGAGTTTTCCAATGTCTTTCCCGATGACCTTGCCGATATCCCTTGTAAAAGGGAAGTTGATATTTCTATCGATATTCTCCGTGATACCCAACCTATATCTATACCTCCTTACCGAATAGCCCCGATGGAAGTAAAGTAGGTAAAGGAACTATTGAAAGACTTATTAGAGAAAGGATTTATAATACCATGTATTTCACTATGAGGTGCTCCCGTGCTGTTTGAAAGAAAGAAGGATGGGTCGCTTCAAATGTGCATAGATTACCGTCAATTGAACAAGGTGTTTATTAAGAACATTTACGCAATCCCTAGGATAAATGATTTTTTTGATGAATTGTAAAGGGAAAGTCATTTCTCTAAGATTGATCTTCGGTCCGGCTACCATCAACTAAGGGAAAGGGAGTGTGACATTCTCAAGATGACATTTCAAACAAGGTATGATGTCTTTTGGGTTGATGAAAGCGCCGACGGTATTCATGAATCTAGTGAATATTGTGTTCAAATCCTAACTTGATACATTTGTGGTAGTTTTCATTGATACTAGTGAAGATGTAAACATTGTTAATTACTAGTATGCTTTGTTGATTCCATTAGTCCCATTATTCCCTATTTCCCCTTATAATTTTAATGCCATTACCTATAAGAAGTAAAACAAATGCTAAGAGGCTTAAGTGGGGTTCCTTCAGGTGTCTCATTGGTCGTGTCAAGTCTAGGCCCTAGGCTTGGATCGTGACACTTATGGTTCATTTGATGAAAAATGTAAGATATATGGTTAACCAAGGGATGGGTTCTCAACCAGCATACCAAGACATAAATCAAGGTCCTTGGCATTCTTGGGAAGACAATCAAGGTTGGATAACCATGATAGTCAATAGAGAGACCTTGATGGTTAGTGAATCGCGTGAGATGAATGAGAGGTAATAACGACCGAAGCTCAAATCTGTATGTGCCTCCATAAAAATTTGAAGCTCCATCCAACTAAGCAAGTATGAGTAACCCGAAAAGTTTAAAAATTCAAAAGTTGTTGAAACGTGTGATAAAGTGGGCTGAGTCAATAGACAATGGGGTGAAGGAACTTAAAAGTGATGTATCAAATTTGACACAAACTGTGAGCTCTCACTCCGCTTTAATCAAGCATTTAGAATCTCAAATGAACCATCTCTTGGCTTAAACAAATCTAAGGACCAAAGGTACACTTCCTAGTGATAGTCTTCTCAATTCTTAGAACGATGACCATTTTATGGAAATGGTAACTAGAAGTGGTAAAATGCCTAACAATGTGAATATTGTGCCCAAGAGGGTTGTGAATATAGAAGTGGGTGATGGGCTGAAGCATAGTGCACCCATATCAATTATGGTTGATAATGAAATTGTGAATGGTGAGAATGCATGTATGGAAGAAAAAAATGAGGATGATCCTTCTAGTTGTTACGCTCAAATTACACCTCGTTAAAGAAGCATAAAATGTTTGTCAAAACTAGTTTAGTTATGACTTATCAGATTTTAGGTCAAGAAGACCTTGGATTCGAATTTTGATGGTTCCATTGAGTCTGAAACATCAAATTTAGTAAGAATGCATATAAGGTTTGTATTTACAGGATTCTAAACGAATTCCGAGTGTCCGATCGGAGAACTTTGAATTGAGATCCTGCTGGTTTCTGGTGCAGGTGAGTTAACCCATCGCGATCGCGACCCAAGGTCACGCGATCGCATGCGTTGGTTTAGTATGCTATGCGATCGCGATGAGTGTTTGGGGCCAGTACTCTTCTCAACCATGAGGTTTATTGACTCGCGATCGCGAAGGGTTATTTGATGCCAGAATAGTGTTTAATCGGGAAAACCCCTTATTTCCACCATTTTTGAGTTTTTTGAGCTTCTTAGCAATTTTAGAGAGGAGTTTTTGAGTAATTTTATGGGATAAGTGATATTTTACTAAAATATTTCATATTCCATCATTTGTATCATGATTTCAACTCCAAAATCTTATGCTTTAGACCTCAAAACTCCTTATTTCTTCCCTATTACGAATTTAAGGAAAATGGTAATTTCTAATTTATTTTGGACTCTATTTTTATGGGTATTTCACCAGTGAACTCCAATTTTCGTGTAGAAGTTGATTTTAAAATAAAATTCTAGATTTGACTCTTTTCGAAATTAATTAATTTTTGGACTATTTTACCCTCTGTTTCAAAACCTATCAATATAGATGTCCCTGGACTCTTTATGACGCGTATATTTTATTCTTGATAGTGGATTATCATTTCAGGCATTGAATTCAAGAGTTGATCTTACATTGGAGGTGTTCGAGTGAGGTTTCGGCTATCGAGGTAGGTTTGACTATTCTTCTTGAGGCTGAGTTGGGGTGATTAGTCAAATTCTATGTTGTACACTTTGGGATGGGGTCGTAGTGTAGTTTGAGACTGATAATTGATAATGTGATGCCCGTATGGGGGCTTATATGTGTTGATAGCCCGTGTGGGGGCCTTATATGATATTTAATCTATGATTGAGATTGTGTAATTTATAACTTAATTGTGTGGAACTAAGAAGACGTTATTTGACTTGTAATGCCCGTCTGAGGGGTAGAGTTGGAGGCTTTGATCATGCTTGAGTATTGAGATATTGTTGAGAAAGGGGTAAATACTTAATTTGATATATTTCCTTCCCAATACTGTCTATTGAGGGTGAATCTTATGCTTAGGTTAAGTTTTGAGAACTTTGAACCTTGTACTACGTGTTGAGTTAAATATTACCTCCACCTTATGCATTGTGATTACATTCATCCTCATGCATACTACAATTGATCATTGGAAAGTTGAAAACTGTGGAAACCCTTTTGAGAAAGAAAATGTGACATCTTTTGTATCCTTGACCACGAGATAGATGGAAAGCGAATGAGACATTAATATCATGAGTCCTTGGACATGATTTAAGTGGCAAGTTAGTTGGTACATTGAGACTGTGATGAGGTATATAGTTTGCGAGACCCCTATGGGTCCTGCTTGGTAACACAGCTCAGCATGTGTATACGACAGGTTGTGCGATAACATTGACCCACCGTACCATCATATCATTGCATCATCATAGTGCATTGCATTGCATTGATATTCATGTTATTTGTTTTATCAGCTTAATTGTGATATTAAACTGCAATTATGTGTTTACTTATTCGTGCCGTTCTATATAAACTGGTGGAAGCTTAGCCGGAGTGAGACTTTTTTGCGTGTAGGTGGAAGCGTTCCTTAGTTTATTTCATAGTTTTTAATTAATTTCTTATACTCAGTCGGTTAAACCTACTAAGTACATGTGGAATTTGCTATAAAAGCTGGCTAACAGGGGTATTCCTGCATATGAGAACAGATGCAGATATTAGTCAAGGTACCAGCGCAGTAGTTGATTCTTGCAGATTCATCATCATCGGATCAGTGGTGAGATCTTGGGATTCAGATCGCCTCTAGTCCATCTTCATTTATAGTCTTTTCTATATTCAGAGACTTAAACTGTGTATTCAGATTCAGATTTGTATTTAGATGCTCTTAAAACTTGACACCAGGTTTTGGGGTATTTTTAGTTGTCTTCTATTTCGCGTTTATTCGTGGCTTGACTTCCATTTGGGAGTCTCTTATGATTTTACTTTTAGGCTTACGCATCGGGATGGGATTTGGGATGCGTGTCATCATGACCTCGAGTTTTGGATCGTGACAAAGTGTCCAGGTTAGTCCTATCCCTTGTTTACTGTGAAGATGTATCTACTTGATTGAAATTTGAGATGTTTAAGTATATGTTCATGTGTGTAATACCTACTCTTATAGTTATGCAATTCTGCCCAATATGCATATATGTGTTGTCTGCGTCTTTCTTTGGTGCAACAGGTTTTAAATTTTAAAGAATAAAGATGAGAAGAGTTGCTTGGGTTGGGGACGTTCTGGACATATCCTGCTACAATGATTTTACTATTGTTGTTCCTTTTTTTTTCTTTTTTTCTTTTATGTCGTTAAAGTGTTATTTATATTGGTTTGTATGCCTAAGGGGGGATGGGATTTATGTGGTACTTGATTTATTATCGTTACTCATAGCATGCTTATTTGTGTTGTTTGCTTAAATATATCTTTCAAAAATCATCCCATAGGTATTATACTCAGTTTTGATCCCTATTTAATGCGTCTTCCTATATTTTTTTTAAAAAGAAAGTGGTTTGTTATTAATTAATAATAGAGTATTGCATATTTGTCTTCAAAATCTGTTGCCTAACTTTTCTTCACCTTCTGAATACCTACTTGTACGTATCTGTTTAACTCTCATATGTTGTTTAATCTAAATCACCAATCATTATGTTATTAAAAAATAATTAAAATGAAATAAAATAAATGTTTTCATAATCATCTTTTGTATCAGAATATGTGGTTGATTAGAAAATTTGTCTGTAGGCAACATGCAATAAATTTCAGCATATTACATATTAGATCTCATATTCATAGGCCTTGATAAATATTTTCTAGCATGCTAATTGAATTAGATATTACATTAACAAATAATTTTAAGCATGTAAACTTACAAAGCTATCAAGTGTAAGGCTTAATATTGTTTCTATTATAGGAATCGTGTCTATAGGTTTTTCACAATAATTTCAACATATTAATCATTTAGATATCATGTTCATGGGATTCAATTTAATATTTTAGTTTGTTAACATATATAGAAACCATGCCTATAGATTTTTTTTTTAAAAAGTTTTCAGCACGTTTTAAATTAGAAATCGTGCCTATAGGATTCTATAAATATTTTCAGCTTATCAACTGCTTATGTTCATAGATTCTTGTCAATTTATTTTCAGCATACTTATTAAGTAGATACCATGTTAATAGGGCTTAATAAATATTTTACATGTTATCTTATATTAAAACCATGCCCGTAGAATTATAATACATTTTCATCATATTATTTTATATCGAGATCATGCCTATAGGATTTTAATAAATTAGCAACATGTTATTTAGAGAGCACGCTTACTATTTTTTAAAATAATTTTTCAATATGTTGTTAATTATAAGTCATGTTCATAGAATTCCATAAATATTTTCAACATGTACTTTAGTTAGAAACCATGCCTATAGGATTTTGATAAATAACTTGTGAAACAATACTTATAGCTTTAGTTAATTTCTAGCATGTTATTCACTCGTGTCAATAGCTAAATGGTCTTACATCCTTCCTTTAGTGTAATCACCTTAGTAATTAAAATTGCCCTCATATGTCTAATAATCGATCTTTTCTCATGATTTATATGTCTGATTGTGTATGCACACACCTAATCCTTCATAACTTATATGTGTTTTTAAATATGCTAATAATTAATTTAGAGGCATATTTAAAATATTTACGTGCTAAATGTAGTCCTATTTATTTTGTTTGACGATGTGTCTAATTAAGAACATTATAATTTCTTTAATCTAGAACCTACCCAATTAGCAAGTCCAATGCCTCTTGGACATTAAGTTGGGACGTTCGACACCTTTTAGGATGTTAATTTTATTATTTCTTTTAGATTGGTTTAGGATTATAATAATAAATGAACTTAGGAGGGGTAGAGGTAGATAGGCCCCTCAGAAATGATGAAAGGTGATTCGGGCATACTTTATGTATTTTATTTTCCCTCAATAAGCCTGACATTGATCCGAATAGGATATAAATTAATTTAGTTTTGTTAAATTCTTAATTATTTAAATATTTAAATGTTTTTTTTTTGTATTTAGTTGGGTAGTGTAACTAAAAAAATGATTTTTCTTGTATATATGATTGTGCAAATTCTGTATTCTCGCTTGTCTATTTCTTTGTATCATGTTAGTTAATGCTTTGTTTTTATTCTTTATTTCTTTTATTTTGAAAATATTTTCATCACTTAGTCCTTCTTTAATTTAATAAAAATAAGACACCTTATTTGCTATATTTTTTTACCCCCATATAATTTATAAGATTCGGTCGGAACCCATATTTGTGGACCTCGAAAGGTGCCTAACATCTTCCTTTTGAGGTAATTTGAACCCTTATCCGAACTCCAGTAACATCTGACCTTTTAATTTTATTTTATTTTTATAGAGTAAAATGGTGTCCCAACGCGCCTTTAATTCGTTAGGTGAAAACTCTTCTCTTTTTAAATCCTAAAAAAAGTTATCACGTCGTTGCAAATCTTTTTTGAGAAAAATAGGGTGCGACATTCCTAACTTTTATAGGAATTTAATTTCAGTTATTAAGACTTGTACTTTTAGAATATTCCTTCTTTTTAGAAGGTTATTCCAAACTATTTTATAAATCTAAACTTGTTGGATATGCTACATTGTTTGATGGTCTTTTTTCTCTTAATTTACAAATTCCATTCATTATGTTATGCATGTCTAAGATGGTACTAAACAATGTGTTATGAATAAAGACTCCTCTATCTTATGGCATCAAAGATTGGGACATATCTCTATAAATTAAAATTAATAAATTAGTAAATGGTGGAGTACTTAGTACTTTAGATTTTACTGATTTCGATACTTGTGTGGACCGCGTTAAAGGAAAGTTGTCCAACAAGTCAAAGAAAGGTTCAAAAGGAGTTCAACCATATTAGAATCATACATTTAGATATATGGTGTCTAGACATGGATACATATGGTCAGAAATACTTTATCACTTTTATAGATGATTACTCATAATAATGCATGTATGATATACTTTCAAAATGGTTTGGGCTGATAAAGAAAATATCAAAGGAAGGTCATGTCAAGAGCTCACCACAAACTATTTTTAGTTACTTTTGCAGTTCTTGACATGACCCTCCTTAATCAATAAATATAGATATTTCCATGGTTAGGTGATTTTGTTGTATTAACTATAAGTTGTCCAATTCTTTTCAAAGATTAACCTTCTTCTAGAGTACCATCAGTTGAGTACCATGGAGTATGATATTTCAAAGACAACCTTTAGGATTCATTATAAATTTCTAGTTATGCCTTTTAATCGACAAACCAACATCATTCATGGATCTTATTAATAAGGTATTTAGGTCATTCCTCGACACTGATATAAATGTGCTTATTGATGTCATTCTTGTGCGCTCTAGAAGGAAAATGAATCACGAGAGTCACTTGAACAACAAATACTTAGGTGAACATCAATGTAATACCCCAAAAGTTGGAAAGTTTAAAAGGAAAGGAAGTGATGCAGAAAGTACTGGTGCAGGCCCTTATGAGTCGACCTATGGATCATAAGAAGTCCTATTATCATGATCCAAGCTATACTCTAGACGTGACACGACAAATAGAATCTCAAAAGATCCTAAATAAGCCTCTTATCTTAGCATGACGTAAGATAATATAATAATCAAAAGTAAACTTAAATGCGGAAAATAGATCTCAATATAGAAAATATCAAATAAAAGAGAATCTCAACATAACATCTGAATAGAACAGGAAATCATACTAGTCTGACATAACCTCTATTAATCATAAATGGGTCATAGGATAAGCCCTAGGTCACTGATATAAACCTAAACTAGAATAATCTGAAGGGACAACATAAATAAACTCAAAGTGGTTGTGCCCTTAAAGCATAAGGAATCACCACGAAATCTAGTGTCAATAACAACCTGTACTAGCCACGAGAGTGAGTGAAGCGTCTTGACCTATATTATAAAATAATATAGGAAAAAGAGTATGCGTCAATACAATAGAATGTACTGAGTATGAAGAATATGCAATATGTGACATAAAATGTAAAGATGCAATGAACAAGATAAACATGATAAAAGTCCTCAAAAACATCGTTAGGAGTATAAGATAAGGTCGATGAAAACTCGTGAGTAAATCATAGTGAAAATCATAGCATAGTGAGAGATACCATAACCGACATAAACTACATGAGCTACAACGCGAAGTCTGGTGTCATATATCCCGCACCGAAAAGAAATTGTCCTACTTGTTATGATAAGGACAATAACATGAGATTGCATGGATCCACTAGCTAAGGCCAACTAAGGCAATATTACGGAGGCACGTAGTTTTGAGATATAGATAATTGCTACTAGACCAGCTAGGTGCTAGGTAATACTCTTAATGGAATAACATATAGAATCATAGCATACATATATCATAAGAATATCTCCTTTAATAAATTATGATATAATAACATGTTCATAGTGATACTTATCTAAGCATCAGAATTATGATAAACTTATTCATGAAAAACCTTCATGATAGCATACTTTACTTTGAATCAACCTTTGTATCCATAGAAATCATACTTTGTAATTCATCAATAAATATCATTATAATTATAGTTCATAAGTTCATGATGCATGCATAATCTTCAAACATAGTTCATAGTCATATAATATGCATAATGCATGAATTCATGTAAATTTCATCAAGAACATATAATTAAGATTAAATCATGTATAATAAGATCAATGGAATTGAATAAAGCATAATTGAATGAACCTAATACAAAATCATTGAAATCCTAGGGATTATGAAGAATTAAAAAGAGAAATTGAGTTTACTTTGGGACTCCATGAATGGAAGAAAATTCATGGATGAAATTCCCACATACCTCACTGGAATCTAGCTTTAAAGCTTGAGAGGAGACTTGACTTCTTGAAACCCTAGCTTGGAGAAGAAGATGAAGACTTAAGAAAAAACCTTGATAGCCTTAGGAAATTTTGAGATATTGAGAGGGAATGGGGGAAGTTTGAAGGGTTTGGATAGATATAGATCATTCAAAATAGTCCAAAATAATGTATCTTAGGTGTTAAAAGTAGGGGCATACATAAGTCGATTTGGTTTAATTTTTAATTAAAAGGTAACCAAATCAATCATGTCGGTTTATTAAACTTATAAACCAAAATCAAACCAATATAATGTCAGTTTTTTCTATTTTATTTTACTCAGTTCTTTCGGTTTTTCTCGATTTTTTTGTTTTTTCATTTTTTTTAAAATTACATCGTGATTAAAAAATAGATCAAATTAAAGAGGTTGTTCCCTTGATCGTTTGATTTAATGACGTACTTGAAGTTCTCAATTGAAGGTTGTTCCCTTGATCGTGTGATTATATTACTTAATAACATCTCGAAGATACTTGAAGAAATAAAATCAAAAAAAATAAAATATACAATGTCATCTTCGAAACATTGTCTTAGAAAACATATCAAAAACTCACGAAAAGACATAACACATGTCAATATTTTTAGTCATATTACAAGCCCAAATATAAAATAATATATGTAAACATTGAAAGTTATAAACTAATTTAAAAAATACATACAAAACATATTATAATTAATATTTTTTTGTGTATAAAAAAATAAATTATATATGTATTATATCGATTTGGTTTGGATTCGATTTAACCTTTTTTTTATTAATACCAAACCAAATCAACAATGATCGGTTTATTTTTTTCAACACCAAACCAACCAAACCAAACCACAAGTCATTTTTTATCATTTTGACTTGGTTCGTCAGTTTAGTTTGACATGTACATTCGTAGTTAAAAGAATGAGAAATGTCCAAAATATCGCAAAAGTGGACTTAGAGTCCAATGAATCTCAGATATCCTGGCCTAATACTTCTATTTTTTATTTAAAACTCTATTATGTTGTTGACTCATCATTAATTTTTCATTTTTAACCATTAGTTGAATTACCTTGTGGTAGTTGCTTTTATGTTATGAAATTTTAAATAAAATTTTGTTGATATTTAGTTAATTCTCATGGATTAAAAAAAATCAACTTGGCAATCTCCCATTGTAACGATCCAAACTATCACTAATTAAGAGTGGGGGAAATCGTAAGGGAAAATAAGTCTATTGGGCTCCCCAATTCTGCCAGAGTAAGATAGTTCCTCCACAGCGGCGCCACTCCAGCGGGATTCCTATCGCCAGAGTGGGAGGCCATGGGACAAAACTTAAGTCACAATTTTTTTATTTCCACACTTCTCCAAAGCCATAAGTTAGAGGTGAGGGTTACTGTTAAACCCCTAAAAAGCCTGCTCCTAACTTTGGAAGAGAAGGGGAAGGAATCTCATCACTGAAAGGATTCCAACCAGTAGATTTCAGGCCTATCTCGCCCGTATAACATCTGAAATGAAGGATTGGAGCCCCTTTATCTCTCTACAGCTGCTTGGTGCCCATTTAGGCTAGGATTCTTTTATCTGAGTAGTTAAATCTAAACTTGTTGTGTAGTATAAGGGGATTTACTAAGAGATTTCATAATTAGACTCTTGGTCACAGGCCAAGGACAGAAATATAGGTATTTTTAAAGGTCAAACTTGATGTGGCCTGGGTAAGGAAGTTGTTTAATGAGTTCTGGTAAATTGGTAATGGTATTCTCATAATTAGACTTGTGTGTTCATAACTATTTTAATTGTACATATATTGGTAGGGTAAAAAGAGAAGGATTGTGATAAACCCTAAGGGTTAGAAAATTATCTTAATTGTGTGAAAGAGCCTGAGTAATTGTATATGCATTGATTAGGTTTGCTTATTGTGATTGTGAATGTGGGTTGTTGTTGTTGTGAGGATCGGGTGTCACATTCCGATACGTTCTTAGATCGGGTATCATATTCTAACACATTCTTGGATCGGGTGTCACCTTTGGACATATTACTAAATCAAGTGTCATACGCCGATATATTATTGGATTTGGTGTCACATTCTGATACATATATGGTTGAGTCTGTTTTCTATGAGAGGGACAAGTATATGTGGATAGTCCCATGAGAGGACCGATGATAGCTGTCATTTTATGGAATAGTGAGTGTAACTGTTAATGGACTAAAGTGTAAGATTCTTATAAAAGAACCCCATCGTTTCTGTCGGTTTTATTAGTTAAGGACTGAGAATCAGCATAGGCTCATTCATGAGTAAGATTGTAGAACCTTGTGAAAGTTGTGATAATTATCATATTCTATACTTTTGGACTTAAGAGTAGGGGTTGCTTGTTATCGGAGAGTTGATTTTATTAGGGTTTAATTAGGTGGTAGTAGTCATTGTACTTGATACGTGAGGGCTAGATCTAGTTAAGAGGTGTGTTTGTGGGATGACTAGGTCATATTTGGTAAGGTAAATGGGATAAGGTTAGTGGTAGTTGTGTTGCCTTATGAGTGGTAAAGGTAGCCGACTAGCTTGATGTAGGGTGTTCTTGGATGACCTTGTAGGGTGCAACCCACATATCTCAATCTTAGAAATTAGTATTGGTAGTGAAACCAGGGTTAGTAGTGGGTAAAGATCTATAGAGGTGAGAGTAAGTAGTTACTCGTAAGTTATTATGAGCGGGGACATAAACCTTATTGCTTATGATTGACCGATGATGCGTGCCAATACGTGTTGTTTGTACTAATACCACTCATGCTATGCCACTTGGCATAGTCCGGTTGCAGGGTCAGTAGAGTTTCTTAAGTGAAGGTGAATACAATCTTTCGACATCTTCTACTTTTCCTCCCTTGTGGATGGAGTTGTTCTTCTCAGTTTATATTAAACTCGGTTTCTTTAGAGCTTTTGTACCTATTTAAACAATTATCTTTGGGAGGGGGGTGGTTGGAAAATATTTTGTATAAAGCCTGAGTTCTTTAATTATTACAGGTTTAATAAAATTTTCTAGCTTTCGTTTAATTTTCTATACTTCCACAACAACTATTCTATGTAAAGAGGTAAAGGGTTCTCCTACTTAGGCCTTAGAGTAGGTGTTCACATGGCTCGGTAGTTTGGGTCATGACAAATTGGTGTCAAATCTCAGGTTATCAGTCTCCTAGTATGAGAGCGAGTGTGGAATAGATTCTTATGGATTGGTGTGATGACATCCACACCTAATAATCGGGGAGCTATGACATATTTTAGGAAATCATTTCCATTCTTTTTTCCTTTCATGCGGTGTGTCATTTATGGTATGGGTTGAGTCTAATTGGTATCTTCGAATTCCAATTAGTATCTCTATAAAATAAACTTTATGTTGTTGTCGCGGCGAAAGGGACACAAGCTAGAAAAGTTGGAATCGAGAAGGTTCCAATTAGCATATGGCCTTACAGTCTAAGTAAACGAATAGATGACCAACTAACATCTATGACATGAACTGACTTAATGACTTGGGCTTTCTTGTGTGATGTAACTTGAATCTATGGTTAAATGCATAGAGTACTTGCCTGAGTTATATGGTGTGAAGAACTGCATATAATACTTATTTGAATACATGATGTAATTAAATGCATGGTGTATTGGCCTGAGTTATATAATGAGAGCAGTGCATAATGTTGCTGGAATGGCTTAGCGAATTGTAGATCTTACTAGTCAAACATTTGAAATTATGTGGGACATAATTGTGTGGGCATTTGTAAATTATGGTCAGGAAGGGGAATCATGATCGGGTTATATTCAATAGCCTAATGATAAACTGTCATATGATTAGTGATGTAAATTCTTGACGTATTGAATGATGCATTGAGTGGAAGGAATGATATCCCTATTGCTACATAATACCTATCGTGGGTATGGAAATGGAATAGAAATGATGAGTAACTGTAGAGAACTTCTAGATTCAGGATAGTCATAATCGGTGGGGAGATCATAAGAATTCGGGTGAAGTTTTACCTACTAGACTGTGGTTATAAATGGGTTCTTTAAAGATAAAATTGTGACCTATTCCTCCCCAATAATCATAGGCCTCTGTATGTGTGACACACGCTGGTTGGTATGACAATATAATGGGGAAAGAGGTTTTCAAACGCGTAATGTTGGGTTGGTTTCTGCGAGAGACTGCACTAAGCTTCATCTGGAATGATTCAAGTGGGATAATTCATCTCCCAACAAGTTGTAAGGGGATATGGAATAGGAAAACACTCTAGGAGAGTTTTCCTGGGATTCTGTCTTAGAAAATCCTGCAAAAGCGAGAATATCCCGCAAGAGCAAGAATCGCCCACCAGGGCGAGATGGGGTAGAATAGAACCCCAATTGAAAATTCCCTTTTCCCCCTATTTTGCAATGAGCTCCAAGGCACAAATTGACTAATCTCCCTGTCAATGTAGTGACCAACAAATATGAATAGTTATAAACTGAGTTATATATATATATATATATATATATATATATAAGACTGCGGTATTACATAAATAACATCCAAGTGCTTACAAAAATATGAAAAGCAGTAAGAAAGGAAATAAATTATTGTTACATGCCCAAATGGGGTAAAGCAAATAATAATAAGTCTAACTGGGGCAAGGGGGAGTGTCAGCATCAAAGTCGAGGTTTTTCGGTGGGTGCTCTCCTGTCTAGGCCTCCTTCAGGAAGGGAAACTCGGTAAAATCCACTGCATCAATCTTGGGAGCTCTCTCTGGAGAGTGACTCAAGAGAAGATCACCTTAATGGTCTTCCATATTCAGGCAATCAGGAAGTCTCTCTCTACGTTCTTCCTTCTCTCCCATCGCAGCTGCCAGCGGAGCATCTCGACCTCCAAAGCAATGGAAGGCGGCACTGGGGCTTAGGGTCAGACAAAAAAGCCTCCTAGATGGCTTCTTACCCCGACTAAGTCCTCCTCCAATTGGGAAGCTGAAAGGAGTGGCTGTGACACCTCCTCCTCCTCTCCTTCATCCTCCTCTCCTGTCACTATCCGGCTTCTCTCAGCACCATCAAATCTCCTCTTCTTCTATACTAGGGAAGAATCCTACCAGATCAGTAAGGGGTGAAAGGGGGGTCTATGGGAAAGACCTTATCAGAGTCCAAAGGAGGCACCCCTTCCATCTTGTACATGGCGTGGATCAGTCCTGGTAAGAACAAAACCATTTTGTTGCCCCGGTAGAACATCTTCCTTTTGTATACAACCTATGCCCCCATATTTAGGCTTATCCCTTGTATGGCGCAAGCCACTACTAGAGCTTGTGGGAAGGTTACATCGGTGCAGTTGCTGGAAAGGCACATCCTCCTGGCCACCAAGCCATCTCTTGGCATCATCAGACCAGCCATTTCTGGTGATTCCCTCTGTGTTGGACCAATAGAACCTGTCCCGACGCTTTGAAGCCACTAAGTTGTCCCCTAACCGCTCTAGCTCTATCTTCCTCAGCTTGGCCTCATAATCAGCATTGGAGGCATCACATACCTCGAGCACAACATTTATGTATTAGGGACTCAGTGGGATGTCCACTCCTCAGATGTGGATAGTGGGGGTAAGAATCGTCCTAACGCACCATAGGATATAGGGAGTAGAACTCTTTCACCCAGCCTGAGCGTGTAGTGGGAGGAGTCTCATTCAAGGGACCACACCCAAACTCTTTTAGTTGGGCATGGAAGGTGGGTGCCTTATCCGCCACCCCAGCATGGAGAAGCCTCTCTCAAATAGGAACTTGGTGTTTCGATATTCATGGTGCCTCTCCCCACTGGCGGCATCAGGAAAGAGGATAAATGGGAGGTTGGTGTCGTTGTTGTGAGCCATAGTATTATAACCTGCAAGTTTTTGAGAATATATAGTTAGAACCCGGTGGTTTATATATAAAACTAGGGTTAGAATAAGGGGTGGGGAAAAGTGGCCCAAGCAAGCGAGGCCACTTCCTGGTAAAATCCCACCATAGCGGTATGATCCCGCCAGATCGGAGAGTTGATATCATTAGGGTTCGATCAGGTGGTAGTAGTCATTGTACTTGATGTGTGAGGGCCAGATCTAGTTAAGAGGTATGTTTGTGGGATGACTAGGTCATGTCTGGTAAGGTAAACGGGATAAGGTTAGTGGTAGTTGTGGTGCCTTGTGAGTGGATAAGGTAGCCGACTAGTTTGATGTTGGGTGTTCTAGATTACCTTGCGAGGTACAACCCACAGGTCTCAATCTCAGAAATAAGTATTGGTAGTGAAACTGGGGTTAGTAGTGGATAAAGCTCTATAGAGGTGAGAGTAAGGAGTTACGTGTAAGTTATTATGGGTGGGCTCATAAACTTTATTGCTTATGATCTTCTCTTATTTTCTTATATATTTATGCGGTGTGTATTAGATTGATCGATTATGGCTCCCAGTACGTGTTGTTTGTACTGATACCACTCTTGTTATGCCACTTGACATAGTCTGGTTACAGGGTTAGTGGAGTTTCTTAAGTGAAGGTAAAGATAATCTTCCGACAGCTTCTACTTTTCCTCCCTTGTGGTTGGAGCTGTGTCTTGTCATTTTATCTTAAACCCGGTTTCTTTAGAGATCTTGTTCCTGTTTAGACTAATATCCTTGTGGGTGGGGGGGAGGAGAGTTGGACATCATTTTGTATAAAGCCTGAGTTCTTAAATTATTATAGGTTTAATAAAAAAATTTGGTTTCGTTTCATTTTTCTGTACTTCCGCAACAATTATTATATCTAAAGGGGTTAAGGGTTATCCTACTTAGGCGTTAGAGTAGGTGCTTGCACAGCCCGATTGATTGGGTCGTGATACCCTTATATATGCTTTTGTTTATTTTCATCCACTAAATAATTAAGTCTTGTTTATAATTTAATTAAATGAATAGTTCAAGGTAGCCTCTTCTTAAGACAAAATCTCAATGCCTCCCTTTTTTGTTTTAAATAAATTCTCTGAAGTTAGTTAAATATAGAGTTTAGTTGAATCGCCGGATAATCGCATGTTAGCGGACATTTCAAGTAAGTAAATTATTCTTGAAGTGTTAATAATTAAGAACCCTTACCCAATCTATGAAATTTTTAAAAGATTATTTTGTTAGGATCTTTTTAAATTAAGTATTCTTAATTTCTTTCAAAAATTAAAAGACGACTCTATTTTAAATATTTTTACTTAAGTTGTAAAAATATTTCAAGACAATTCAAAAGGTAATTTATCGAGCTATCAAATAATAACTACTCCTTCCCTCCCATATTAGATGCGCATCATACTAAAACAATTTGTACCATATTATTTGATCACTTACTAAATTAAGATATAATTAATTAATTTTTTTCCATTTTACCCATACAATTAGGGGCGGAGCCATCTATTGCTCAGGGGGCAAAAAATATACTATTTATACATAGTAAAAATAAATTCTTTTATGTATATATAGTTGATGTCGAACCCCCTTTGGCAAGTTCATGTATTTACTTCTTCAAATTTTGAACCCCCTAAATCAAAATCCTAACTCTGCTGCTGCCTACAATTAATATGGACTTTTGAATGTGAACAATTCCCAGTACTACCTATTTCTATATTCTATGTATATTGCATTGATATGAACAAAGGGCAAAACAGTAAATGTAATCAATCTATTAACGATTTCTTAATCAACGTGTAAAATAGAAAGTGCACATCTAATATGGGACAAATGGAGTACGGCATAACAACGAGGACGACATTCTGAAGTTTCAAGGACAAACTTAAAATCAACATATCTCCTTCAACTTGTGAGCTCATCGAATCAAGAATGAATCGTGGAGACAAATTCTTCCCCCGTCTACATTTAATTTCAGGGTCTAAACCCATGCTCCTGGAATCGATTATGAATGATGTGCATGTATTAAATTTGTATTAGTATTTTATGAAAGTTTTATATATAATGTTATTGTAGTTGTATTAAAATTTCATAAATCTAACATAAACTTTATATAAATTTTATATAGTTATATACATATTATATACCATATACATATTATATAGCATTTTTATACATGAAGTTTAAGAGATAAATTTTAAAGCCCGCAAGATTCAAAGCATGGGGTTTTCAGGGTTTCAAAGACAAATTCAAAATTGTATTAAAGTTGTATGATAATTGTATGTTGAGTTTGTATGAAAAATATATTTTTAGTTTTGTATGTTATTGTAGTTGTATTAAATTTGTATGAATATTATATGAAAGTTTTATACAATGTTGTTGTAGTAAATTATCAAAAACCTGACAAAATGCCATAAACAGTCCCTTATCTATTGAAGTAGGTCTAAAATTTTTCCTTAACTATACACTTCACGGATTTAGTTCTTAAACTATTTAGAAACTTATCAGGTTTGGTCCCTTAACTATACACTTATCGATTTTTTCCCTTAGCTATACACTTGCCAATTTTAGGCTTTTAAGTATTCAGAAACATATCAAGTTTGGACTATGTCCATTTTTTTAAATACAAATAACTTAGGTTTATATTAATTAACAGAACTCATGTCTTCGTTAAATTAAATCTTTGATCCATTTTCCAATAGTTCCTCTATCGCCGCTACTTTTCTTCAAATTAATCTTAAGAAATGAATTCCAACATCAACAATTCAAAGTAAAATTAATGAGGAAAGAAGATGTAAGTCCTAAATTTATTCAATGGAGGATTAAAAAATGAAGCATATTATTGTAGCTAATGACTTGAATATGCTATGTTTCAATGCAAATGATTTTTATTTTATTTTTCATACAAAAGAAAAATAAGAAATTTATTACTCAAATATCTCTACATAAAATAAAACGATTAGAATAATTAAATCGATCTGTTTCAAAATTTAAAAAATGTGAATCTACCATTTTATAAATTTCAACTTTTAAAAATTAAACAAATTCCCTTCAATAAATCGTTGGAGTATAAAATTTGGAATCAAAACATGTAGTAATGAACTTTTAATTTTATTTTCATTACAAGAAATTCGTTTCTATTAAATATAAATAAATTTCTCTCCACACCAAACGGGTAATAACTTTTTTCTTTTTATAATAAATTTTAAGATATTCAAGTCATTAGAAATAATAATATGCTTCACTTTATCCTCATTTATTTCTCTTCGTGAATTCTATTTTGAATCGTTGAGGTTTAAATTCCTTTCATAAGAGTAATTTGAAGAAAAAATAGCGGGGAGAAAAAAAAAACTGAAAATGGATTAAGGATTTAATTTCAGCAAATTAAAGCATATTCCATTAATGTAAATCTAAGTTATCTATATAAAAATTGGACAGAGACCAAACGTCTGATAAGTTTTTGAAAACTTAAAGGACTAAAATCAGTAAGTGTATAGTTGAGGACTAAAACCAGTAAGTGTATAATTAAGGGACAAAACCTGATAAGATTTTGAATAGTTAAAGGACTAAATCCGTTAAGTGTAGAGTTAAGGACCATTTTATACCTACTCCTATATATAAGAGACTATTTATGATATTTTCTCTCAAAAACCTAATGTGAACTTTATACAAATTTATTAGTTGAATACATATATATTTACACCAATTTTATATAGTTCTCATCAACGGCGGCTCAACATAATTGGGGGTCTAAAGTGAAATTTTAATTAGAGGCCTAAAATGTAAATAAATTTTATATGTATTTATTTTTAAAATGTATGTTTTCTAGCTTTTTACATGAAAATTATTACTTGATATTTTTTCATAATTGATTTCTTCAAAATTTGTTTTTTCCTTTTATTAGTTTTAGCTAAGATTTTACCAATTCAACATTGAAAAACATCCTTTTAATGAGACAATCATTAAATGAATTGTTAACATAATTTTATAAGTAATAAGTTGAAATTTTTTAGATAAAAATAAGATTTATAACCATAGATTTTTGATTCAAGAAGTTGATAACTTGGTATACCCCACTTTAGCATTATTGTTGTAATATTGCTTGAAATACTTACAAGAAATTAAAAAAAATAATTTGCAATTTATTTTATTCAATACTTTTCGTCTATTAATTCTTGTTTTTGACAGAGTATTACACTATCTTATCAAAGATTTGAAGAAAGAGAGTACAAAAGGATAAAATGTAAGAAGGTAAAACAATGTTTTCTTGTTTTTTTTTATTTGAAAAGGGGTTAAAGAAAATAAAATAATATAATTTTTTTTTAAAATTATACTATTTATCCTAAATAATAATTTTTATAAAAAATTACTAAAATATAATTTATTCTTGGTAAAAATTTGAGGCCCCAATAAGGCATATGCCTTGTTTGTTAAAGCATAGAGTCGGCACTGGTTCTCATACAAGAATTTGTTATCAAAGTCTAAGTCTTGAACGAGATATATATCTTTCATAAAGATTTTATAGTAATGACCCTGAAGCTCTTTTTTTGGAATTTTTTGTAAAAAGATTATTTTACCCCCTTCCGCTAGTTTTTCCGAGTCATATTTGATTGATATCTGATGTTGGTTCCATAATTTTCTTAAAAAGTTGAGATTTTTTGTAAACATTGAGTTTTAGAGGTTTAGAATGACTCAAAAGTGGTATTTGAGGTCATTTGTCGATTCCATTAGTTTTGGAATATTAAAATTGGTCTAGGAGAGTTGACAGAATCATATTCAGGGTCATATCATGGATTTGAGGGGTTGATTGGAAATATTTGATGTTTTGGCCATAGGTTTGACTTTTGTCAACATTTGGGGATCTGATACTCAGAATTGAATTCCGACGACTCCTTAGATTTGAAGGGTTATTTTAGACCTAGGGAGAGTTTTGATTATTTTTTGAAGGCTCAGAGGGTGTTTTGGTCTTTTAAGGCATGTTGGTTTAGTTGTGACTTTTTGGTTTTTGGGTCAAAGAGACTTCGAAATTGATTTTTTATGGTTCTGTTGAGTTCGTAACATAGAGTTTAGTAGGATTACATATATGATTTGTCTATTCGGGGTTCCGATCGAATCTCGATGGTTATTCGGACACTTTCAGACTTAGAGATTTGTTCTGGTTCATTATATCTTCTGCACACCTCGCGATCGCAAGGGGGTAGGTCGCCATCGCGATACTTGCTTAAGAGAGAACCTCTTCGCGAAAGCGAACGTCAGGGTTTTGTGAAGGCTCGTGAAAGAGACTAAGTAGTCACTTTAGCGAGGGCGCGGGGGTTGCAAAAGCGACCAAGTGATCGCGAAAGTGAGGTTCACTTAAGCGAACCCCCAACCGTTCTATCGGCATCAGAGATGGGTTTTGACAGGGTTTATGGTGTTTTCACCATTTTGGAGTTTGGAAAGCTTGGGTAGGCGATTTGAAGAGGGTTTTCTCAAGGGATTTCATTGGGTAAGTTATTTTGATTCTACTTTGTCATTTTGCAATGATTAATTATTGATTTTAACATGATTGTGGGGGTTTCAATGGGTGAAAATGGTCCCTTTTTAAGAACTTTGAGAAAAATCATTAATCATTGATTGTGACTTTATTTGGGCTGGGTTTTTTAAATAGTTTTCACTAGTTAATTCTTAAGACTAAGTGGAACAATTTCATCCAAAAATTTCTGAATTTAAACCACCATTTAAATTCGGATATTGAACTTTTGACCCCTTTTTGCCAAATTTCACGTCCTTGGTATCATTGAGTTTGGTTTCTAATTGTGAAACAATATTTAAATAGATTGTGGTGATTCAGAGTATAATCGGAAAGGAAAGACCCACGTGGATTGATTGGTTGCATCTTGTTCAAAGCAAGTGGACTCTTAAAACTCTTTGAATCTCTTAGAATTCTCGAATATCCCACTGTATATGTGTTGGGGTGTAATGGGGATGAGGTTGTGGGTTTAATTATGATATGAACTAATCTAAAATGAATAGATGGGGTAAAATAAACGTTGTGTGATATTGTTGAGTATTGAATATTATATAACGTAATCGAGATATCTATGTGTATTATATGAAATACTTGATAGTCTAATTGTGATTGCGGTTTGTTTGAATTAATTATTCCTCATTACGTATGTAAGCATGCTGTTTGCATTGATTCTAAAACACTGTGATGAGAGGTATATGATTGTGAGACCGAGGTCTTTTTATGTCAAGGATATGATATGGTCGAGGTCATTTACGGCGAGAGATTGATAGGCCGAGGTCATTTCCTGCGGGATTATATTGTCAAGGTCATTTCCGGTGGGATTATATAGCCGAGGTCATTTTTGGATAGATTACTTTGCCGAGGTCATTTTCGACGGGATTATATTGGCCGAGGTCATTTTCGACAAAGTTGTAGGACCGAGGTCATTTTTGGTGTGAGATTATGAGATCGAGGTCATAGTTTATTATGCCAAGGTCTTTGCCAGTAGTTACACACATGCATGATCATTGAGTGTGCATATACATATTCTGCATATCTACATTGACAGTTTGATGCCTATTTGTGACTTGTGAATATTTGTACGATATATTTTTTGATAATTGAGTTGTGATCTAAACCTTATTGAATTATTTAGCATGAACTATTAGGCTGGGCTGGATTTCTGTGCAGGTTATAGTCTGGAGGTTCGGTTGGGTTGGAAAGGAGTTCGTGAATCCTTTTAGATTTACTTAGTTTTTCTAGTTAGCTTGCTGGGTACCGTGTTGTTTTGTACTCACCCTTGCTTCAACACTTGTGTAGGTTCTGAGCCTAAACTATGATCACCGTCTTTTTCGATCATTCGAGGCTCCTGGAGTTCGAGAGAGGTAGTCATTGATATCCAGCAGACTCTCGCACTTCTTGTATTTTTATGCTTTACTATGTTTGACAGTTAAAGACATATTGAGACTTATAATTTCATTTCCGTCTTGTTATTTTAGTAGCTTGTACTTGTAAAAACTAATTTATGGGCATATTTAAGTTGAAAGACTTCCACTTTTATTTATTATTTACTTATTTAGACTATTTCCTCTTTATTCTCCGTAAATGTTGGGTTTTTTGCTTACTTGTCCAGTGAGAAAGGACAGGTGCCATCATAACCGGATTCAGATCGTGAAAAATTGGTATCAAAGCCCCAATTTGTTTTTGAATACTAGAAAAGAGGGTCTGCCTATAATACTGCTTACTTACAAAGAAGTGTTGATTAATTTTGAACAAATAACTCCTTCTTTGCCAAATAGTGTTTCTTCTCTTTTGCAGTGTTTTGAAGATATTTTTCCAGAAGACACTACAAAGGGATTGCCACCTTTGAGAATGATTGAGCTCCAAACATATGTTGTGCCTAGGTCTCAATTTCCTAATGGGCTTGCCAATAGGAGCAATCCTGAAGAGACCAAATAATTACAAAGCCAAGTTGAAGAATTGCTTGGAAAGGGTTTTGTTTGAGAAACCATGAGCCCATGCTCTGTTCCCATCCTATTGGTTCCCAAAAGGTATGGAACATGGAGGATATGAGTAGATTGTCAAGCCATCAACAAGATAACGGTAAAGTATCGCAATCTATCCCTCGTCTTGCGGATATGTTGGACCAATTGTATGGTTCGAAAATGTTTTCTAAAATTAATATAAAGAGTGGTTATCATTAGATTCCTATGAATCCTGGAGATGAATGGAAAACTACTTTTAAAACCAAACATGGACTTTATGAGTGGTTAGTTATGCCCTTTGGCTTGACTAATACCCCGATCACTTTCATGAGTTTAATGAATCATGGTTTAAAAAATTTTCAAGAAAAATTTATTGTGGTATATTTTGATGACATCTTGATCTTTTCTCAAAATATAGATGAACACCTAGAGCACCTAAAATAATTTTTAGAATTTCTTAGAAATCAACACTCATTTACTAATCTCAAAAGTGTACTTTTTGTGTGGATCATGTGATTTTCTTATTTTGTGGTCAGTTCTAAGGGAGTTGAAGTAAATGATGAGAAAATCAAAGCAATAAAAGAGTGGTCTAAACCAAATAGTGTAACTGAAATTGGAGTTTCCAAGGACTTGCTAGTTTTTATAGTAGGTTTGTGCACGACTTTTGCATCAATGCTGCTCCTTTAACTGAAGTTATTAAGAAAGATACGGTTTTTACATGGGAAAAGAACAAGGTGATGCATTTAACTTGTTGAAGGATAAGTTGTGTTCTGCTCCTCTTTTGCAATTACATAATTTTTCCAAGTCTTTTGAAGTTGAGTGTGATGCCTCTAGTAAGAGCATAGGTGCTGTTTTGATGCAAGAGTCCAAGCCAATTGCCTACTTTACTGAAAAGATAAGTGTAGTAACATTGGACTACTCAACTTATGATAAGGAGCTATATGCCTTGGAAAGGGAATTAGCTACATGCCAGTACTATTTGTGGCCTTGATAATTTATGGTCAAGAGTGATCATGAGTCATTGAAATACTTGAAGATCCAAGGTAAACTTAGTCGTAGGCATTCTAAATGGGTAGATTTTTATTGAAAATTTTCCTTATGTAATTTCTTACAAACATGGAAAGGAGAATGTGGTTGTTGATGCACTCTCAAGAAGGTATGTTTTGATCTGTACTCTTACTTCAAAGTTGTTGGGTTTTGACCAAATCAAGTTCCTCTATGCTAATGATTCTGATTTTGGTGAGATTTTTTCTAAATATAAGTTGGGTCCTTTTGAGAAATTTTATCTTCTAAATGAATTTTTATTCAAGGAAAATAAATTATGTGTTCCTAACTACTTGTTGCGTGAACTATTTGTTAGGAAAGCACATTGAGGAGGTTTTGTTACACCCCACACTTTTGATCTCGGAATGTCCCTTAAGTTCTTAGAAGTTATCAAGTGAGTTGGATAATCTACCATACTATCAAACGACTCCAAGGAAGGGAGAATGCGATACCCCATAGTAGAGAAAATGGAAATAGGGTCAAGAGAAGTCGGAAGGAGTTGGAGGCCAAGTAAGGAGTCGTAGGCCTCAACTTACCTACGTAAGCTATTAATTTAGAAGTCTTACATACCCAAGCTATTGGATTACATACCAAGCTTACGTAGTATGGATTTCATAGGCTCTTAAAATAGGACGAAATTACGAACCCACGAGGAAGAGGAAAATAGGGCACGTGGCAGCCAATGGAGGAGTGACACATGGAAACACCTCAAGAAAGCAGGTGACCCACCTGCTTAGGGTCAAGTAGGTGACCCACCTGCTTGGGGGAGGTGGGTCCCACTTCCACGTGGAAGCCCCTAAGAGGCTGCATAGATACGGTGGTCAAATCACTGATGGACATGTGTCACCGTAAGGGGATGACACATGCCACATTCAAGGCAGCCCATATATACATGATAAATGACTATTAAATTCAGTCCTTAGCCAAAAATATCAGCAGCAACATGAAATAAGAACCCTAAGTCTAGAGAGAAAAAGAGGACGGCTAGGAGAGAAAAATAGGTACGTTCAGATTTTGCTCTATAAATTAATTATTTAAGATATTCTATGGCGGTATATCAGTGTTTAATAACATAAAAATCCATTTTTGGAAGCAAGAACGAGCTACAAACAGTCCACAACTTTCAGCACGCTAAAGAGGTTTCCGCAGCGCAATTTTGGCTAGTTTTGGCCAATTTTGGGTAAGGTAAGATTTATCCTTTAAATTTGGACTTTATGAGGTTGTTAGGGAGTGTATTATGTACCTTTTATGCTGCTGTAATTATAAAAAAATTGTGGAGATGCTCAGCGAAAGAAACTATCTAAATTGAAGTCGTCGTAGGTAAATTGTAGTTGGAATGAGGCGTTGTATGTGTGGAGGATGATGCTGGTTGTGTGGTGTGTGTTTCAGGGTATAAATGTTTCCTAAATAGGTGGGGGAGATTCTGGTGGCAGCCACATGACCCCCGCTTCATATGGTTAAAGGTTTTACAAAACGGAAAGTAGAAACCTTATTTTGGCATCGTAGTTTCGAGCGAGTAGTTTGGAGTTTATATTGTGTAATGTTGCCATGTTATACATATATATGATCTTCTGGTTATGTAGTTGGTTGGCTTTAGGTATTAGTGATGTAATTGGGAATTTGGATAGGGCACATTATTGAGGAGGTGCTGCCCGATTTTCGTTAACGCCTTAACTAGCTAAAGAACTAGTCGGGAAGACGAGCGAGGGGTTGAGTTCTATGAATACTCATATGTAACCTAAGATGATGGAAAGCCAAGGGTTATTAATATTCTTGTTGCTTTTATATTACTTAAGTTGAGAGGACGACGAGACAAATGAGATAAAGAGTAACCCGTAAGAGGTATGTGAAGCTTTTTCTTGGCATGTTCTTGGCATAAGTAGGTAAAGCATGTCCCTGTTTTCTTCTGGGCATGTCTTAGCAATACGTTATGAATGGTTTGTAGACGAAACATGGAAATAATTCAATTCGTAAAGATCCGAGTACAGTTCATAATTCTTATCCACTTCGTGATGGTAGAACTCCTATAATAGTTGAGCTATTGCCTTTTTAAGGCTTCAGTTGTTAGCTCAGTTATGTGTTGTTATGCTTTATATACTCAGTACATATATCGTACTGACCCCCATTCTATGGGGGGCTATGTTTCATGCTCGCAGGTGTAGATATTCATTTTGGAGATCCACCAGCTTAGGGTTTCCACTTAGCGATGTTGGGAGCGCTCTACTATTCCGGAGCCTAACTTTTGATACTAGTCATGTAATATGTATGTATTTAATTGTCCAGAGGTACGGCGGGGGCTCTGTCCCGCCATATGTTGCTGTTACTAATCTTAGAGGTCTATAGACATATGTATATGTGGGTTATTTATAAGTTTATTTCGACTGTGCCTATACAACATGTTGTAACTGTTTTTATGTTATGGCAGCCTCATCGGCTTATATGCCCTTTCATGATATGATACGAGTGAAAGAGGCTATATGTACATGAAAAAGTTTTAAGCTATTGAGGATTTTGTGTATAGTGTCACATCACACATGGTTCAACTTAAGTGTAGCTGATTGATACGCATAAGGGGGTCTAGGTCGGACCCCAGTCGTGGCCTACGGGGTTGGGTTGTGACAGAAGTGGAATCAGAGCGGTTCGTCCTCAGAGTGTCTACAGACCGTGTCTAGTAGAGTCTTGTTTATCGGTGTGTTGTGCACCACATCTATAAACAGGAGGCTACAGGACATTTAGGATGTTGTCATTCTTCCGTATGTCACATCGTGCGATAGATTTATGTTATTAGGATGGTCTCTCACTAACATATCCTCATGGTTATAGTGATGCCTCCAAGAAAAGCGACAACTACCCAGAAGGGCAAGTCAGTAGCAGGGGAAACTAGTCAAACCCCAAAAGTTACTAGGGCTCATGCCCAGTCTATGCCAGGGATTGTGCGGCAATCGGCGAGCTCTACTACGCTGCCACCTTCGGAGGAGCCTAGAGCAGCAGCAACTGCAGGTCTTGAAGCTCCAATACCTGAGCCTACAGCCCTACAACGCAGTCCAAAAGATAGGGCTATAAGAGATGCCGTGTAGTTGCTGACTAGAATAATGGCAGCGCAGGCTCAAAGGCATGGGTTAGCAGCGGATAATGCTGATAGACACACTAGTTTGAGGGTTCGTGTCTTCTTGACTTGTAACCCTCCAGAGTTTTATGGGTTGAGGCTTGCAGATGACCCGCAGGAGTTTATTCGACAAAGAGAGATTTTGACAGAGGCCAACATAAGAGGACTAAATCAACTGGTTATTATAGTAACTTTCGAGGAGGGCAGCCTCAACAATATGGTGGATACCCTTCCCAGCCAGCCCAGAGTACACCCTCACAGGTCATAGGTAGGAATTTTTAGAGCACACGGTATTCAGGAGCTGGTTAGAGCTCCAAGGCTTCAGACTCACAGATGAATAGGGGTTTGCGTTAGTCGAGGCCACCCTTGCCTCATTGTCTTCATTGTGATAAGGCTCATTCTAGGAAATATCATTTTGGGACAAATGCTTGTTTTACTTGTGGCCGTCAGGGCCACTTTATGAGGGATTATCTATATAGGGGCAGCCTAGGAAGTGCAGTTCAGCCTAATAGGCCAATTGCTAGTTTATCTTCATCTGTGGCGATGCGCCCTGCGGGACAGAGTATTCAAACACCAGCATGCCATGGTAGAGGCCGTGGTAGAACTTCTACTTCTAGCGGTCCTTCGAATCGCATCTACGCCTTCACTAGCAGACGGGATCAGGAGGCATCACCAAATGTGGTTACAGGTATATTATTAATTTTCTTCTGGAATATATGTGCATTGATATTGGGAGCCCTGTGTGGCTACGATATGATATGATATGAATATATATGTTAGCCTTATGAGGCATTGTTGGCATTTTCTGTGTGCAGGTGTTGAGATAGTAAGAAATACAGAGGAAACTCTGCCCAAATTTTCCCAGAAATAAGAAGAGAATGAGATATAGGGCTATAGTATGTCTTGGAAAGTCGTGCCTACAACAATGATGAGGTTTGATTAAACTATGAGAAATGAGTTAATTGCCGAATTGGTGGCAATAGACACTAGGAGGTCGATACTGGTATAGTAAAATGAAATTGGAAAAGATTTCTGATCCAACAAAGATGATTTAGAGAAGACTGATAGATCTGGATAAAACGATATATTAAGGTATCACCTGAATTGATACATAGGGATAAACTATGACGAGTTATAGTTGAAAGAAGTAAGAGTATGATTACGACAAGAGTGCAAGGGAGAAAAAAATTATGACAGAGATAAAGTAGTAATAAGATAGCTTGTGAGACATTAAGGATAAGACTAACTAAGAAGGGTAAGTAGCACATAGTAAGAATCGTGAAAAAGGTCAAGCGGTGTTATACAATGGGATTGAATGCACACAAGGTACCATGTGAACATAACAAAGATCGTTACGAGAATAAGGAAAGCTTAGTAAGAAAGTAACTAAAGGGAATAACGTGGTCCATATGACTGGAATATAAAGATATGGTGCAGTATACCAAATGTGTTGGAAAAGAATCATACGCATTTGAACATTTGAAATAAGGGCGTAAAGTGGAACACAAATAGATAGTGACATGGGTACACCCTAAAAGGGGGAAGTGGCTTCAAGTGAGATCCTATACTGGCACGAGTTAAAGAGATCTAAAATCCAGCAATGAATTGGGTTAAAGTAAGGAGTCGTAGGCCTCAACTTACCTACATAAGCTATTAATTTAGAAGTCTTACATACCTAAGCTATTTGAGTACGTACAAGCTTACGTAGTATGGATTACATAGGCTCTTAAAATATGATGAGATTACGAACCCACGAGGAAAAGGAAAAGAGGGCACGTGGAAGCACCTCAAGCAATCACGTGACCCACCTTCTTGGGGTCAAGTAGGTGACCCACCTGCTTGGGGGAGGTGGGCCCCACTTCCATGTAGCAGCCCCTAAGAGGCTGCATAGATGTGGTGGTCCAATCACAGCTGGACACATGTCACCCTAAGGGTCTGACACGTGCCACATTCAAGGCAACCCATATATACATGATAAATGACTATTAACTTCAGTCCTTAGCCAAAAACATCAGTAGCAACATGAAATAAGAACCCTAAGTCTAGAGAGAAAAAGAGGACGACTAGGAGAGAAAAATAGGTACGTTCCGATTTCACTTCATAAATTAATTATTTAAGGTATCCTACGGCGGTATAGCAGTGTTTAATAACATAAAAATCCATTTTGGGGCAGCAAGAATGAGCTACGAGCAGTCCGCAACTTTCAGCACGCTAAATAGGTTTTCGAAGTGCAATTTTGGCTAGTTTTGGCCAATTTTGGGTAAGATAAGATTTCTCCTTTAACTTTGGACTTTATTAGGTTGTTAGGGAGTGTATTATGTACCTTTTATACTTCTGTAAGTATAAAAAAATCGTGGAGATGCTCAGCGAAAGAAACTATCTAAATTGAAGTCGTCGCAGGTAAATTGTAGTCGAAATGAGGCGTTGTATGTGTGGAGGCTGATGCTGGTTGTGTGGTGTGTGTTTCAGGGTCTAAATGTGTCCTAAAAGAGGTGGTGGAGCTTCTGGTGTAATCAACACGACCCCCGCTTCGCATGGTTAAAGGTTTTGCAAAACAGAAATTAGAAACCTTATTTTGGCGTCGTAATTTCGAGCGAGTCATTTGGAGTTTATATTGTGTAATGTTTCCATGTTATATATATATGAGCTGATGGTTATGTATTTGGTTGTCTGTAGGTATTAGGGATGTAATTGGGAATTCGGATAGGGCATATTATAGAGGAGGTGCTGTCCAATTTTCGTTAACGCCTTAACTAGCTAAAGAACTAGTCGGGAAGACGAGTGAGGGGTTGAGTTCTATGAATACTCATATGTAACCTAAGATGATGGAAAGCCAAGGGTTATTAATATTCTTGTTGCTTTTATATTACTTAAGTTGAGAGGACGACGAGACAAATGAGATAAAGAGTAACCCGTAAGAGGTATGTGAAGCTTTTTCTTGGCATGTTCTTGGCATAAGTAGGTAAAGCATGTCCCTCTTTTCTTCTGGGCATGTCTTAGCAATACGTTATGAATGGTTTGTAGATGAAACATGGAAATAATTCCATTCATAAAGCTCCAAGTACAGTTCATAATTCTTATCCACTTTGTGATGGTAGAACTCCTGTAATAGTTGAGCTATTGCCTTTTTAAGGCTTCTATAGGATAAAAGGTAATGTATGTAGAGATTATTGACTCATGTTCACTTCTAAATGCTAAGGCACTTAATGTAGCTGAGCTATCACCCCCGAGCCTTCTATACATGAAATAGTAATCGGATGCATGGGAAGCATAAACTATAACTCTTATTCATTTCTTAATATCAAAGTTCTTGAAGTAGTTGAACTACTTCCCTCGAGTCCCTATATGATGAATACTAATTGAATGTATGAGCTCCTATGCCTAAGGACTCTATAATGACAAGTGCCTCTGATTGCATAAGCCATTTGGTATTAACACAATAAAGGTCTAGGACTTTTGATACTCCGTCAATATGCCCCCTAATGGCATTTAGAGGATACGTGAGATAATGATCATTTTGATCCTCAAATGATAGTCCATGACGATTGTTATACCGAGTCTCAGATGATGAGCTAATTGAATATGGTTCCTCGCTACTCTATTTGTGCAGGCCATTAATACACCACTCTCCATGTCACATAAAGGGCTAGGCATGATAAATTCACCATGCTCCATGAAGGGTCGGGCATGATAAACGATAAAATACTGATTCACCGCATCCTCTGAAGGGCCGGGCATGATATATGATGAAATGATTATTCACTGCATCCCATGAAGGGCCAGGCATGATATATGATGAAATAATTATTCACCGCGTCCCATAAAGGGTCGGGCATGATATATGATAAAATAATTATTCATCATATCCCATGAAGGGCTGGGCATAATACATAATAAAATGACAGCTTTACTGAGTCCCTCACTAAAGGGTCGGATACAGTCTGTAGGTATGCAGGTGGAAATATAGTGACACACTTGTAGAACCAAGTCCCATAGCGGGCCAGGTATGGTATGTAAGGAAGGTATACATGCCCTCATGTCATAAGATGCAGGTAGAGAAATTCGTTAACTGTTATATTTGTTTCCTGTATCCCTACTTCAGTTGTTAGCTCAGTTATGTGTATTATGCTTTATATACTCAGTACATATATCGTACTAACCCCCCGTTCTCTAGGGGGATGCATTTTATGCCCACATGTACAGATGTTCATTTTGGAGATCCGCTAGCTTAGGGTTTCCACTCAGCGATGTTGGGAGTGATCCACTGTTCCGGAGCCTAACTTTTGATACTAGTCATGTAATATATATGTATTTAATTATCCAGGGGTATGGCGGGGGCCCTATCCTGCCATATGTTGTTGTTACTATTCTTAGAGGTCTATAGACATATGTATATGTGGGTTATTTATAAGTTTGTTTCGACTTTGCCTATACGGCATATTGTAATTGTTTTTATGTTATGGCAGCCTCATCGACTCGCGTGCCCTTTCTTGATATGATACGAGTGAAAGATGCTACATGTATGTGAAAAAGTTTTAAACTATTGAGGTTTTTGTGTATAGTGTCACATCACACATGGTTCAACTTAAGTGTAGCTGATAGATACGCATAAGGGGGTCCAAGTCGGACCCCAGTTGCGGCCTATGGGGTTGGGTCGTGATAGGTTTAATGGGACATTTTGGTTACCCAAACACTGGAAATACTTTCTGAACATTTTTATTAGCCTCGCATGAGAAAGGATATTAAAAAAGTGTGTTCTTATTATCTTGAATGTAAACAAGCTAAGTCTAGAACATTATTGCATGGTCTTTATGCTCCTTTACCTGTTTGTAATTACCCTTGGATTGATATTTATATGAATTTTATATTGGGGCTGCCAAGAACTAAATATGGTAAGGATAGAATATTTTTGATAGTAGATAGATTTCCTACAATGGCTCATTTTATCCCACGTAAAAAGACTAGATGCATCTCATGTGGCTGAATTGTTTGTAAAAGAAGTGGTTAAATTGCATAGAACACTAGAACTATTGTTAGTGATAGGGATGGCAAGTTTTCAAGTAACTTTTGGAAAATTCTTTAGGGAAAGTTGGGAACTAAATTCCTATTTTCTATATCTTGTCACCCACAAACCGACGGGGCAAACGAAAATGGTTAATAGAATTTTAGGGAATATGTTGAGGGATGTTTTGCAAGGAAAGTTGACTTCTTGGGAAGATTACTTACCTATTGAGGAATTTTCTTATAGTAGGACCTTCAATTCTTCTACTGGTAAGACTTCTTTTGAAGTTGTATATGTATTCATGTCATGACACGACCTAGGGCCTAGTCGTAACAAGGCGATCAAAACCCCGAATGGCTCAAACCAAGCCTCTTGTATATATCATAAGCATACATAAGGTAAAATAAAAGAGGAAACGTCATAAGAGATTCTAAACCATGAGTAAAAAAAGAAGAATGTCACATGATAACATAGACACAAAACATTTTTCCAACTAGATGCCTCTATTCATGAGCATGGGCGGGGGATAAGATATGTCCCTATCTCACCCTCAATATGAAATATAACAAAAGTCTTTGAAAATAATAACCAACTCGATGACTAGTCCCCGATAAATGAGGACTCACCACAAACACCACCGGATAGAAAAACTTAACTAGCCATGTGGATGAATATGGTCTTCAATATCAACCCCTACATTATGAGACAATGTAGGCAAAAAGCATGCATTAGTACGTTGGAATGTACTAAGTATGAGGGCATGACATGCAACATAAATCATGGAATGCAATGGTAAAGTAAATCACATGATAAGATGAGAGAAGTAAAGTCATGAGAAAATCATAGTGACTAAAGCATTAGAAAAGCATAATTTAGATCATAAAAATACATATGAGGTCGTACATATGTGGGATAGGGACCATAACCAACAATAAGATCATGCGAGCTATAACATGGAATCCCTTTGTCTCCCCATACAACTAATAAAAAGGGGAATGTACTTGCCAAGGTAGACTCTACCCTGATAGGCGGGTCATACATACATTATATGTGGATCTAATAGCTAGGCCATGAAGATAACGTACGATGGCACGTAGTTTAAAAGACATGAGGTTTCTACTAGGGCTTTTGGTAGGGCCCCCATCGTAAGTCCACTCGATGCTAAATCAAATCCCACGGAATACATACATAGCATAGAAATCATAATGACATATATCATAGTCATGATCATAGATTTAAAATCATAGAGTAGCTCATTTTCATACCATAAGTGCAATGCGGGTATTGTCCTTCCACATTACAAATCATACATACATAGTTCATATCATTAGGCCTTGAGGCAAAACATTGGGACCAAAGTCACCTTTTTCATAATTTGCATTTGAAACTGCTTATAGTCTATGATCATAATTGAAATACATAATCATAATTCATACTTATAAATTAGGGTAAAACATGAATGTATAATCAATTGACTTGAAAAACATGAAATTTACTTGAAAACATGCACAATGATATACTTTCTATCAGCCCATTCATAATTTATAAAGATTATATCATTCGGAAGTATAATTTCAAATACCCATAATGAATATCATGAACCTTAGAGATCAATGTAGGAGAATTAATGGAAAAACTCTTCAATTCAATGCAATAACTATCAATTTATATTAAAATAGATTCATAATCATAATTTGAATCATAATTCATGTAATTGGAATAGAGATCATAAAATCCATAAAGTACCATACTTTAATTTGATAGAAAACTTGAGAATTTGATTGGACTTTATGAATGAAAGAATCCATGAATCAATACCCACATACCTTAAGTGACAAAACCAAATAATTTTAAAGAACTTGAGTGTTTTGAGTGAATTTACTTGAAGTCTTCAATGGAGTCCTTGAGAGTCTTTTGTAGAGAGAGAAATATCTGAGTAAGTAAATTATAGAAGAATGAATAGAATTAGAGGTTTAGGTCAATTTATAGAGCTGAATTAGGTCCTAAAAACATCTAGGTTCATTAACTAACAATTAGGGAAAAGTCTAAATTGCCCTTGCTTAAAAACTAAATTTGGAAAAAAACCATCGCCCAGGTCCGCAACATTGAGGTGTTCCCTGATAGGCAAATTTTGAGAGAATGAGATTTTGGCCATATTTTGACTTGGGAAAATTGCACTATATGGGAGCAAGTCCACAATGCAGATTTGTCGTGCACTTTACTATTTTGTGCAGTTTCTTTGAAAAATCTATTTTTTGATATACAGGTCATAAAAATTCACCGAGACAATTTTTTGTATGTTTTGACCCCCTAATCAATATTCTGGACTCAGATTTGCCAAAAATATTAAGGATAATGTATTACCTGAGTGGCCTATTCCCAAGGCATTCTTAAGGCACTTGTGAGCATTTTGAGGAATGTTACAATATCTCCCTCTTGGGAGCATTCGTCCTCGAATGAGGTTCAACTAATTGAGGAAGGACATGGAAAAAGAACTAGAAACCCAACAAAAATATGAGGACACTTGAAAAAAATGCATAGAACATGTTTTCACGACCCAAGCTTAGGGCTTAGACATGACACGGTGAATGCGGAACCCGAAAGTACCTCAAACAAGCCTCTTAGCTTTTATTTAGCCTTTCATAGATAATGATAAAAAAACAAACGGAAACCATAATACTAAATATTCAACTTACATATGTCCAACAATACCTCTAACTTTTAGATTTACCGGGGGCTAAGACAAATCCCTAGCTCACCCTCAATTAAAATAGAATAAATTTCCATAGTAAGTGTTTAGAGGTCTCAATATATCATAAGATAAAAATACAAAGGAGTATTATTTCTGAAACATGGGAACTCACCAAAAGTAGCCTTCAAACGAAATCTCAACTAGCCATGTGGAGGAGAATTAGGAGGAGCATCGGTCCCTACATGGTGATATCATGTAGGCAAAAGAGTATGAGTTAACACTTTGAATGTACTAAGTATGTAAGCATGCATGAACATTGAGGAAACATTAAAACATTTTTGTAATATGAAACATGATGCAATGTATGCATAATCAATCATATAGATATCCTTTAAAACATTCATTTTGTGGGAAAATGACCATAACCGACATTTAAGACCATGTGAACTATTACATAAAATCCAACATAACCCCCTACGTTGGACGGGGAGACTACTTACCGGATAGAACTCCATCAACTTCATTCATTTCTTTAACTTTTACTTTAAGGGCTTTCATGGTTCCATTAACCTAAACCTACAAGGGCTCCTATGTTGGCACATAGTTAATGAGATAAAGGGTTGGTACTAGGATTTTTGTCACGCCCCGGGAGGGTACCCTAGACGGAACCGGCACCCGAAGGCCATCTCTGACCTCCGAGCGAACCACTTGTTACAATCACTCATTCATTCAAGCACATTCTATCAGCAGAAAACTCAATTTAAGAAAGACTTCTCATATCATAAGGGCCGAAGGCCAGACATTTATAATCAAGACGATAATCAAAATAGAAATCCTCAGGATGACCGCTCGACCTCCTCACATCTCAGTCTATGAAGCCTCTATTCAAGTCTAAAAGGTGCCAATGACAAGCCCATGGCTACCGACAATCTAAATAAAGAAAAGACAATCAAAAACTGTACAGGAAGGCCCAATATCCTCCGGGATTTAGGAGGACTCGCTGACTGGCTGAAAGTGTAAGTGGATCTTCAACGGAGCGCCGGTTGATGATCTCTAGTACCTGTCTCTGCATCATGAAACGATGCAGGCCAAATGGCGTCAGTACATGGAATGTACGAGTATGTAAAATGGCCGAATACAACGAACATCAAGGAAGAATAATTCAACCAACTCGGGAGCTCAACTCAAAAGGAATGACAATTCAATCAAATGTCCTAAGTCTAAACAAGAGTATGATTTAGACTAGACTAATCATATACAATTCAACTCAATCTGACTCAGAGTGCTATCAAGACTTACTTGGGAGTTTCTCTTAACCGACAACCAACACTTATGAGCCAGTGAAGGTACAACGAAACGACGTCGTTGCCACGCTCGTTCATACCTTGCCAGGGCATGAACGATGAACACTCATGGATCCAATCCAACCAGGTCCTATAATGTCAGGACAAAAGCTCTCGGGGAAGCATCCGACTTTAACGGTTCATTCCCCCCTACGTTTGGCAACACAGGTATTGGGTGCGAGTATGGACTATACTCTTGCCCAATTCGGTGCTCGATACTCCTCCCAAGACTCAATGCTCATAAAACTCCATCAACTCAACTCAATCAACTCATATCAACAAGTCTCATTACAACCTTGTCGACTCATCAACTCTATCACAATCAAATCTCAATCTCAATACTCAATCTCAATCATATCTTCAAGGAAGCTTTAAATGCACATATATCATCATCTAGATATAAAATCAATCATTACCTCCATCTATTTGAGAAAAATCTTTGTGACTCATCACATCCCCAAGACTTCAAATCGACATTCTTATAATAGGCAACATTTTAAGAAAATAATATACTTTATAGAATCTATATAATTAACAAGACCAACAAAACATATTTAGCAACTCAATTCCTCATCATCTCATACTCGCATAAAGACTCATTTTAGGAACCTCTTATCTCAACAACATTAACACATCAATAATTTGATAAGATGGGAACAATACTCATTCAAACATGTACCATACCAAGAAACTCCATTTTCATGGATATCTAACCTCAAAACAAGAATAGGGCACATGGGTGGACTCAACCCATATTTTGGTTAGCCTTACATACCTTAGTGAAGACTTGAAGAAAACCTTGTAGTTGGGTCTTCAATGGAGGACTCAAATCTTGAAGTTCTTGGACTCCTTTTTGGTTGGAAATGGAGAAGAAGAGAAGAGAGAAGGGAGAGGAGCTAGGGCTTTTCTTTAGAGAGAGAGTGGGGGCTGAATAAATGCCCCCAAAATACACAAGGCTTGTGTATATATAATTTGGGAAATTTCCCAAATTGCCCTTCCTCCAATTTCTGAAAATTAGGCAAAAACGCCCTTGGCGCGATAGTGGCGCGTCGCGCCCTTACAGCGCCAAGGCCAATTACGCCTAAAACCTGCACAACTTTTAGTGGCGCGTCGCGCCAGGGACCAAACTACTGAGGCATGTTTCTGGTGCGATAGTGGCGCGTCGCGCCCTTACAGCGCCAAGCCTATTATTCTAAATTCTGGGAATTTGGCCTGAAAAACCCTGCACAACTTTTAGTGGCGCGTCGCGCCAAGGACCAAACTACTGAGGCATGTTTCTGGCGCGATAGTGGCGCGTCGCGCCCTTACAGCGTCAAAGCCATTTCCCCAGCAGTTGCAACCCAGGCCAAAATGAAATTCCTGTCGTGCTAGTTCGTCTTCGGATCGTCATATCTTTTGACTCCGAACTCCAAAATTTACGTTCTTGGTGGCGTTGGAAAGAAGACTCGATGACCTTTAATTTGATAGGTCGTGGGCCACCCAAATTGACGTCCTTCAAAAGATAGGGTCGTTAAAAGTCGACCCTTACATGAACTCGTCCTAAACTTAGCCACGACGGATCTTTTGGACTTAGCTCGGTCCTAGGGGTCCTCAATGACCCCACATCACCTCCAACGCTCTTAAATTCCTCAGGGACTCATCTTAACTCGAGCACATACTTCGAAATAAATACGATGGGCCCCACACGTGTACAAAGAAAGCCCGAATCTTAGGAAGAAATTTTGAGGGGTGTTACAATTTTCTTACCGAATCTCACCTCAATAACCCATTCGATGCTAAGTCAATCCCACGGAATAGCTTAATATTTCAAAATAGTCATAGCATATAGCATGAGAATTCAAAATATCATATTCGGTAGAATAGCTCATTAAAACCTTTTGTAATTCAAATATGCAAGCATTGTCCTTATTGCATAAAGAATCCATCTTTCATATTATTTCATCATTCTTTCATTTCATAAGACTCCCTTTTGATCATAGATATTGCTTTCATAAACATTCATTTAGAGTCAAAGTTTTCAAGTCAAACTTCATTGAAAATATAGTAAAACTAGGTGGGTTCAAATCACTTCAACTTTCAAATATGAATGTAAAAGAAATTATACATAAATACTTTGAAATCCATCAATTAAAAATCATGTTTTAAACAACCCACCATGAATTTCAAGAACCTTTAAAGAGCTAAATAGATAAAATACTTGCAAATCATCAATTCATACATATGAAATTATTTTGCATCAAAATAGACCAATAATTATTAATTTAACCATGATTTATGCTATTAAGAAGAAATAAGAATTATCCATAAGAAAATTTTACTTGAAATCATGAGATTTAGTTGAAAGAGTTTTAAACTACATGGGTGGAAGAACCAATGGATAAACAACTACATAACTTAAAGTAAAGCTTAAAGAAAATAAATATAATTTATCATATAATAAAAATATTTTAGGCATGAGAGTGGAAGAAATACTCTCATTGAAGCCTTACATACTTGGAATTCAAAGCTTTACTTAGAATCAAAGGACTTAATGAACACTCTTGAATCCTAGCCTTTTCTCCGCGCCAGAGCATTTTGTGTACTACCTGAAGTATATGAATCACCGGAATAGTATTTTTACACTACTAAGAACTAAAACTATATTTTGAAAATGAGTAAAGGAGTGTATAGAGAAAAGAGTTTCTTGAGAAAGCTTGATTTACAAAACGATGAAATAAGGTGGGTATTTATAGGTGTGACGGAGGGACCTAACAATAATTAAAATAATTATAAAAAAAAATTAAAAATTTAATGGAAGATTGTGATGTCATGGGTGATGTCAAATGGAGGACTATTTATGTCATGGGTGATGTCAAATGGATCTACATCTTTCTATTGTTGGTGAGATGAACCTTCTTTTAACTGAATACCATTTTTCGAAGCTGCGTTTGAAAAAGATAACTTCCTCATTAGGATTTGGTGTCTTCATATGAATTGTTGATCTAGAAGTCTACTTTCATATCGTTTAAGAATCAATTGATTTAGAGAATCCTACAATGAGATATGAATTTTCTTTTATAAATACTCCATTTAGTCACAGCACCATGTCTTGCAACAATTAATTTATTTGACCTATTTGACCTCCGAAACTTAAAATATGGTTTTAGCCTATGAACTTACTACTTTCACATCTTTGATGCATCCTAAAAGTTGTAGGTAATGATGTTAGAAATATTCAGAAATTTAAATCACCTAATTTGGACTATCCTATTAAAAGTTATTCCTAAATTGCAGAAGTGATATCATTTTCATCAAGAATTGGAATATCATATAGAACTTTTTTAGGGACTGTTGCACATGTAATCTTCATAGTTAACATAAGACAACGTCTTTATTTCTTAACTTCTCCACTTGCTTGTCTAAACTCTCAATCAGGACCTCCTCATAAGTCAAATTCTCTTCAATATTCACATTCTCCATTGGCACAATAGAATTTGGATCGCCCACAAACTTCATCAATATTGACACATGAAATACCGGATGAACCAAAACCAACTCAAGTGGCAAGTCTAACTCGTATGCTACTTTGCCAATGTGCTTTAATATTCTATAGGGTCCTATATATCTAGGACTCAACTTTCCTTTCTTACCAAACTGCATTACCCCCTTTCATAGGTGAAATCTACAAATACACCATATCATCCACATCAAATTCAAGCTCTCTCCTCCTATTGTCTGAATAGAACTTTTGACGACTTTGAGCCATTTTCAATCTTTCTCTTATGAGCCTTACTTTCTCCAATGCCTCAACTACCAACTATGGACCAATCAAAGCCATCTCACCCACTTCAAACCATCTCACCAAAGACCTACATCATCTCCCGTACAAGGCTTCAAAAGGAGCCATTTGAATGCTAGAGTGATACCTATTATCATAGGCAAACTCAATCAATGGCAAATGCTTATCCCAACTTCCTCTAAGATCAATCACACATGCTCTTAACTTATCCTCCAAGGTTTGAATTTTTCTTTTGGCTTATACATCGATTTGAGGCAAAAGATGTACTTAGCTTGACTCTAGTACCAAGACCTTTCTGAAATGACTTCCAAAAATGTGAAGGGAATTGGGCACCTCTATCCGATATAATCAATAAAGAAATATCATGAAGTTTCACAAGTTCTCAAACGTACAACTTAGCATAATCTTCGGCACCATAAGATGTCTTTACCATTAGAAAATGCGCCTAATTGGTCATCTGGTCCACAATGACCCAAATAGAATCATGTTGTCTTCTAGTAAAAGGCAAACCCATGACAAAGTCCATATTCACATCTTCCCACTTCCAAGTAGGGATTTCGATTTCTTGAGGTAGACCTCCCAGCTTTTGATGTTCAACTTTCACTTGTTGACAATTAGAACACTTAGCCAATAACTCTGTTATGTCCATCATGCCATTCCACCAATACACTTCCCTTAAATCACAATACATCTTGGTGGATCCCGGATGAATTGAATACCAAGAACTATGGGCCTCATTCAATATCAACTCTCTTAATCCATCAATATTTGGAACACACAAATGACCTTGGTAACATAGTACCCCATATCCCCCCTAGGGAGAAATCCTCAACGGCATTTTTGGCAACTGACTTCTTCAATTCAAACAAAATAGAATCATTGTCTTGTTTGGCCTTGACGTCTGCCACAAGAGACAATTCTGAACCATTATATATAAGAATGCCTCCATTATTAGAATCAACCAAATGCACACCTACACGTGCCAATCTATGGACCTCTTTAACCAATTCCCTCTTAACTTCCTCAACATGTGCAACACTATCCATAGACAACCTACTAAGAGCATCGGCTATAATACTTGCCTTACTCGGATGGTACAGTATGCTCATGTCATAGTTTTCAAGGAGTTCAAGCCACCTCATTTTCCTAAGATTCAAGTCCCTTTGGCTAAACATATATTGCAAACTTTTGTGGTTGGTAAACACATCAACATGCACCCCATAAAGATAATGGCGCTAAATTTTCAAAGCAAACACAACCGCCGCAAGTTCAAGATCATGGGCTAGATAGTTTCTTTCATGTATTTTAAGTTGCATAGAGGCATAAGCTATAACCTTACTATGTTGCATCAAGACATAACCCAGACAAATACGTGAAGCATCATAATAAACAACAAACCCATACGAACCTTTGGGCAATGTCAAAATAGGAGCTAACGTGAGATGATACTTCAATATTTGGAAACTTTTCTCACATTCATCCGACCATTGAAATTTTGCTTTCTTTTGTGTCAACTTAGTTAAAGGCGAAGAAATAGATGAAAATTATTCAACAAACCTCCAATTCTTATCCGACTTCATTTTCTTTGGGTCTAGTTTAATCCCATCACCGGACACCACATGGACAAGAAATGCAACTTTCCTTAGCCAAAACTCGCACTTACTAAATTTAGCAAATAATTGCTTCTCTCTAAATATTTGCAACATAATACTCAAGTGACCCATATGATATTCTTTATTTGGAGAATAAATCAAGATGTCATCAATGAATACCACTACAAACTGTTCAAGTATGGATTGAAATTATGATTCATCAAATTCATGAATATAGTGGTAGAATTAGTCAAACCAAACGATATTACTACAAATTCAAAATGACCATACCTTGTCCGAAAAGCCGTTTTGGGAATATTTCACTCCCTTACCCTCTATTGATGTTAACTAGAACGGATGTCAATCTTATAAAAGTAGTTTTCTTCTTGTAATTGATCAAACAAGTCATCTGTCCTTAGAATTAGATACTTGTTCTTTATGATTACCTTATTCAATTGCCAGTAGTCCATACAATTTGGAGTGACCCATCTTTCTTCCTAACAAATAACATGGGAGCACCCATGGTGAAATACTCGGTCTTATAAAACCCTTATCCAATATATCCTTTAATTATTCTTTCAAATCCTTAAGTTTCGTCGGAGCCATACGGTAAGGAGGAATAGAAATAGGTCGGGTATCGGGAAGGAGATCTATGCCAAAATGAATTTCCCTTTTGGGAAGAATATTGGGCAAATCATTGGGAAACACATCGAAAAACTCATTAACTATAGGGACCGACTCAAGAGTAGGAGTTTTGGAATCGATGTCCCTAATTTGCACAATATGATAAATGCACCCCTTAGAAATCATTTTCCAAGCCTTAATACATGAGATGAATCGACCCTTAACCACTGAATCATTACCCTTCCATTCAAGAATAGGCTTATTAGGAAAGTAAAACTTAACCACACGAGTCCTACGACATATAGATGCATAAGCAGCATGTAACAAATCCATACCAAGAATAATGTCAAAGTCAGTCATGTGAAGTTCAACAAGATCACAAGGAATAACTCTGTGCAATACCTATACATGACAATTTCTATAAACTCTCTTGGCTAATACCGAATCATCAATGAGAGTATAAATCGAAAAAGGTTCTATTAACACTACGGCGCATACATCAAATCTCATAGACACATAAGGAGTAACAAAAGATAAATAGGCGCCTGAATCAAGCAATGCATAAACATCAAAGTTAAAGACTCATAACATACCCCATGACCACATCAGGAGTCTCATCGACATCTTGCCTAGCGTGAAGAGCATAGAATCGGTTGTTACGTTGGCCACCCTTGGGTGGAGCTTGGGCGCCTTGTTGCACTTGGCCTCCTAGACGACGACCTTCTCCACTATTGTTGGAAATATGATGGCACTCGGATTGCTTATGGCCAATCTTGACACATCCATAACAAGCACCTGTTTCCATCAAGCACTTCCCTCCATGATTCTTTCCACACTTTGCCCACTTAGAAAAAGAAGAGCTTCTAGCATTCACACCTCCTTTTTTTGAGCTTTAGGGTATGGCACCCTATCCTTAGCAAACTTCTTCCCCGATCTTTGGCCTTGTTGAGAGCGTCCACTACTACCACTGTCCTAGCATTAGAGAACCCACATTCATGTCGGGCCCTCTTGGAATTCCTCATCCTTATCTCCTTGAGATTTCTCCTTCAATGTTTTTCGGCAAAAGTCATGAGTCGAGATATGTGCATCTCCATAACAAGCATAGTGGTATGATATTCCTTAACAACCAAGTCGGACACCCCCAATATGAATTGACTCATTTGGGCACGTGGATCGGCAACCAATGAAGGAGAATACTTGGATAGCTTAGTAAACTTGAGGGCATAGTCCTTCATCCCCATATTTCCTTGTCAAAGATTTATAAACTCCAATACTTTAGCCTCCCTTAACTCAAGAGGGAAAAAGTGATGAAAGAAAGCAAGTTTGAAAGCTTCCCATTCAACAGGACATTCATCCACCCTCTTCATCTTTCATTGAGTGTACCAAACTTGAGAAACACCCTTAAATTGGTAAGCTGTCAACTTCGTTTTTCTTTTAAAGTCACCTTCATAATACTCACTATCTTATAGACCTCGTCAATGAACTCATGAGGATCCTTATCAACCTTTGATCCATGAAACTCTAGAGGGTTCATTCATGCAAATACCCTCACTCTTAAGACTGGAGTAGGAACATTAGGAGGAGCCACAGTATCTTGGTTGGTCACCACTTGGGCTAGCATAGTAATGGTGGTGCGGAACTCCACATTAGTCACTTTTTCCGGTAGAGAACCATTGTCTTAAGGAGCTGGGGGAGCTTGGGCTTCATTAACATTATTTCCCCTTGGAAATGGTGGTCTTCTTGTAGCCATCAGCATTATTTCCCCTTGGAAATAATGGTCTTCTTGTAGCCATCCTTCTGAAAATCGCAAAGCAAGACCATTAGGGAAAATAAGTCTTACGATAAACTTTATAGCATAACATAGATCATGAAAGAAGTGAGAATTCCTAAAATATCTCAAAGCCTCCTATTCGTAGATGTGGCAAGATTCTAAACCATGAATAAGACTCTAGTTGATGTGAAATGTTGGACTCCCTAGGACACTCGAACTTTGTGCTCTAATACCGAGTTTGTCACGACCAGACCTAAGGCCTACTTGTAACACGACAATCGAAACCCTGAATAAATTCAAACAAGCCTCTTGTATATATCATAAGGTAAAATAAAAGAGGAAATATCATAAGAGATTCTAAACCATGAGTAGAAAAAGAAGAATGTCACATGACAATATAGACACAAAAATTTATCAAACTAGATGCCTCTATTCATAAGCATAGGCAGAGGCTAAGACATGTCCCTAGCTCACCCTCAATATGAAATATAACAAAAGTCTATGAAAACAATTACCAACTCAATGACTAGTCCCTGATAAATGAGGACTCACCACAAACACCGCCGAATAGGAAAGCTTAGCTAGCCATGTCGATGAATATGATCTTCAATCTAAACCCCTACATTATGAGACAAGATAGGCTAAAAACATGCATTAGTACGTTGAAATATACTAAGTATGAGGGCATGACATGCAACATAAATCATGAGATGCAATGGTAAACTTAATCACTTGATAAGATGAGATAAGTAAATTCATGAGAAAATTATAGTGACCAAAGCATTAGAAAAGCACAATTTAGATCATGAAAATACATATGAAGTAGTACATATGTGGGATAGGGACCATAACGGAAAATAATATCATGCGAGCTATAACATGGAATCTCGTTATCTCCCCATACAATGAAGAGAAAGGGGAATCTACTTGCCAAGGTAGACTCTACCCCGCTAGGCGAGTCATACATACGCTATATGTGGATCCAACAGCTAAGACATAAAGACAACCTACGGTGGCACGTAGTTTAAGATACATAAGGTTGCTACTAGGGATTTTGGTAGGGCCCCTCACCTTAAGTCCACTCGGTGCTAAGTCAAATCCCATGAAATACATACATAGCATAGAAATCACAATGACATATATCATAGTCATGATCATAGGTTTAAAATCATAGAGTATCTTATTCTCGTACCATAAGTGTAATGTGGGTATTGTCCTTCCACATTACAAATTATACATACATAGTTCATATCATTAGGGCGTAAGGCACCACATTGGGCCCTAAGTCACATTTTTCATAATTTGCATGAAAATTATAATTTGACTTGAAAATCATGAAATTGACTTGAAAACATGCATAATCATACACTTTCTATCATCCCTTATATAATTCATAAAGATAATATCATTTGGAAGTATAATACAAAATATCCATAATTAATATCATGAACCCTACAGATCAATGTAAGAGAATTCATTGAAAAACTCTTCAATTCAATGCAATAACCATCAGTTTATATTAAAATAGACTCATAATCATAATTTGAATCATAATTCATGCAATTGGAATAGAGATCATAAAACTCATAAAGTACCATACTTTAATTTGATAGAAAACTTGAGAATTTCATACGGCTTCATGGATGAAAGAATCCATGATTTAATACCCACATATCTTAACTGAGAAAACCAAATAATTTGAAAGAACTCGAGAATTTTGAGTGAATTTACTTGAAGTTTTTAATGGAGTCCTTGAGAGTCTTTTGTAAAGAGAGAAATATTTGAGTAGGTGAATTGTTGAAGAATGAATAGAATTAGAGGTTTAGATTAATTTATAGAGCTAAATTAGGTCCTAAAAATATCTAGGTTAATTAACTAATAATTAAGAAAAAGTCTAAAGTTCCCTTACTTAAAATTGAATTCGGACAAAAATCATCACCCAGATCCGCAACGCGGAGGTGTTACCTGTTAGGTAAATTTTGGGCGAATGAGATTTTGGCCAGATTTTAACTCAGAAAAAATTGCATTGAACGGGAGCAAGTGTGCGACTTGCCGTGCACTTTACTTTTTTCTGCAGTTTCTTCAAATAATCTATCTTTTGATATACGGTTCCTAAAAATTTACTGAGACAATTTTCCCGCAGGTTTTGACTCCCTGATTGATATGCTATACTCGAAGTTTCCAAAAAGATTAAGGATAATGAATTACGTGAGAGGCTTATTTCCAAGGCATTCTTAAGGTACTTGTGAGGATTTTGAGGAATGTTACAATATCTCCCCCTTGGGAACATTTGTCCTCAAACGAGATTCAACTAATATAGGGAAAATATGGAAAAAGGACTAGAAACCCAACACAAACATGAGGACACTTTGAAAAATGCGTAGAACAAGTAAACTTCATACTTAACATAAGACATAGTCTTTTAGAAAAAAATTATTTTCATGAATCATGCATGCATATGAATGACTCATATAACCGAAACATAGGAGCTTAATTGGTTTGATCATGAAAATCTTTGTACCTTTGAGGTTGAGTGGAAGAAAAGAGATACGGATAATGCTTCATCAGGTCTGGTACCGCTACCCACGTAACACTCTCTACTTGATGATTCCTCTATAACACCTTGATGGACACAACGTCTTTATTTCTTAACTTCTTCACTTGCTAGTCTAAAATCTCAATCAGGACCTCCTCATAAGTCAAATTCTCTTCAATATTCACATTCTCCATTAACACAATAGAATATGGATCACCCACAGACTTCCTCAACATTGATATATGAAATACCGAATGAACCAAAACCAACTCAAATGGCAAAGTCTAACTCGTATGTTACTTTGTCAATGCGCTTCAATATTCTATAGAGTCCTATATATTTAGGACTCAACTTCCCTTTCATACCAAACAGCATTACCTATTTCATAGGTGATGTAACAACCCAGATTTGTTTTCGCAAAGACTCGAACATTTCTCCACGTGTGTGTAGAATCAAACCAAAGGACTTATAATTATATATATGATTTAGGATTAATTCCTAAGTATTTGAAGTGTGTTAGATGTCTTTAGGGGTCATAAGGGATCTCTAACACCAAACCGAGTCCAAAGAATTCCAATCGATTAAGTTTTGGATGAGTTAGTCTAAGGGTCAACTTACAATGACCATATCTCCTAGAATATAATGAACTGGATGGTCCACGACCTACCAAATTAAAGCTCTTTGATTCTTCTTTCTAACGCCACTACGATTGTAATTTTTGGAGTTTGGAGTCAAAGGTTATGACTATTTTACTACAGACTAGTACTGCAGGAATTTCAGGCCTGGCGACCACTGCAGGAAATTTAGGCTTGGCGCTCCAGTGGCGCCCAGCGCCACTATAGCGCCAGAAAACAGCCTTAGTAGTTTGGTCTTTGACATGACGTGCCACTATTAGATGTGCAGGGTTTTAAGCCTATTTTAGCTTGGCACTACAGTGGCGCGACGCGCCACTATAGCGCCAGCAAGATTTTTGTCCAGTTTTCTAGATTTTGAAGAGGGGAAACTTGGACATTTTCCCTAAACATATATACACTAACATAGGACGTTTTAGGCTCATTTTTTTCAGCCTCCTCACCTCCAAAGAAAACCTAACCTTCACCCTCTTCTCTCAAATCATCTCCAACAAGATTTGCCCTCAAAAATTTAAGGATTCAAGTTTCCCATTGAAGACCCAACAACAAGGTTTCTTCAAAATCTACTCTAAGGTATGTAAGACTAACCTAAAATATGGATTGAGTTCTTCTAAATGCCCATAGATGTGTTGGATAGAAGTTGTGAATGATTTGAACCTTTTATGAAGATTTTTCTTGAAATTTACTAAACTATAGAATATTACTAAAATGTGTTAATGATATTCTTGAATTGACTTTTTTGAGAGTATGGATTTATGTATTCATTCACATGAACCCAAGATGAGATTTCTTTTTGGTCATAATTTATCTTGAGGATAAGATTGATGGTTTTTATATATAATAAAAATAATATTATTTTTCATAGTAAAATAAGGTATTCTTTTGTATGAGTTTGATGAAATTGATTTTTTTGTTATATGAGAATTTTGGGATAGTCATGAATGTGAAGGGCATAAAAACAAACGAAACCTTGGTAGAGTTAGAATGTCCTTTTGTCTCTATAAATTGAACATAGAATTAAATAAGGACTTTGGAGTAGATGTTTGATGATGATGTGATTATGATGTTTGATGATGATGTGAATGATGATATTTGATGATGATGTGATGATGATGTTTGATGATGATGTGAATGATGATATTTGACGATGATGTGAATGAAGAGGTTATGTTGATGAGAATGTTGTGTGATGAAGTGGATTGGAGTCTAATGTGATTTTGTGATATGTGATTTGCATAATTTGATTTGATTGGAATCTTATGAACATTTTGAAAATAAATGATCTTTTGAGAAGGAGTTTTAAATAAACGATTTGTGAACATTTTTGTACAAACTATTTATACACTATTTTAAGTTTAAAGAGTGATTATATTCATTCTTAATTTAGAAAGAGTTTAAGCATAAATGGAGTTTGAAAAAGTCTCTTAAATTCTCATTTTTGAACACGAGTATTTTGAGTATAAATGAGTTGAGCATTTTTACCTTAAAATGTTGATTTTGAGATTGAGTTGAGATTGTATTAATTTTAAAGAGAAGAGTTTGATGATTTGAGGTGAGTCGATTTGAAAGAAGGTTCAATAAGGCCAGATTTGATTAGAGTTTTGAAAAGAGTCCAATGAGACTAAATGAGTTGATTTGAAAAGAGTCCAATGAGACTAAATGAGTTGATTTGAAAAGAGTCCAATGAGACTAAATGAGTATTTTGAGTATTTTACTCACTTGATAGATATGAGCATATTGAGTCTTGGGAGGAGTATCGAGCACCAAATTGGGTAAGAGTATAGTCCATACTCGAACCAATAAACTAAGTCGCCAAACGTGGGAGAGGATTGAACCGTTAAAGTCGGATGCTTCCCATGGGATCGAACTGTTAAAGTCGGATCTTTCTTATTTTATTGTACTAACATTATAGGACTTGATTGGTTATGGATCCATGATTGTTGATTTGTTCTTACCCTGGCAAGGTATGAACGGACGTGGCAACAACGTCGGATAGTTGTACTATCACTCGCTCATATGGTGATAGTTGTCGGTTAGAGAAACTCCTAATTGAATGAATTGTGCTTGATATGATTGGTTTGATTGCGATTGTAGATGATTGAGTTGAATTGTATAACGTTGCATAATTTAATTTGCATAACTATTGAGTTGAGTCATTTGACTTTATAGTGGAGTTGATTGCATATGATTGGATTGGAGGATATATGATTGGATTGTGTATGATTGGATTGGATTAGGTGATATATGATGGATTGGATTAAATAATATGTGATTGAATAGTGTATGATTGGATTGGATCGGATCGTATATGATCGGATTGAACCAATTGTATATGATTGGATTGAATCGGATGATATATGATTGGATTGGATCGAATTGTACATGATTGGATGGGATCAAATTGTAAATGATTTGATTGAACTATATTGTACATGATTGGATTGGATTGTATGGTATATGATTGGTCTTTGTCTAAAATGTATTCTTACTTTAGACTTATGACACTTTGATTGAGTCTCTCTTATCTTTCTGATTTGAGATATTTGAACCAACGTTACTTTTCCTTGAGGTATGTTTCATTCTACCATATTACATACTCGTATATTCTATGTACTCACGTCCATTTGGACCTGCATTATTTCTTGATGCAGAGACAGGTTTAAGAGATCATCAATGGGAGCACCATTGAGGATCTATACACACTCAGCGTATTGGTAAGTCCTTCCCTACATTCAGAGGACACCGCTTATGTTATTCTTACATCGAGTTAGCCCTTTTCATTTTGATTTGAGGTAGCTATGAACATGTCATTGGCACCTATTAGAAAGTAGTGATAGAGGCTTCATAGACTAGACAGTGATGGGTCGATTGAGTATTTTCTTTCCTTGAATTATTCTTGTCAAACTAATTTAAATGACAAAGATTGGAGTTGATTTGTTGGCCCATGGCCTTTCTTTCTTGAGTTAGAATCGTTGATTTGGATTGCCCACTAAATTATTTCTTTATTTTAAACTTCCGCTGGTTGATTGATATTGAATGGATGTGTGATTGGACCAAGTGGTTTGCTTGGGGACCAGCAATGGTCTTTGAGTGTCGGTCATGTCTAGGGTACCCTCTCGGGGCATGACAGGTGAAATATTCAAATATACCATATCATCCATATCAAATTCAGGCTCTCTCCTTATAGTCTCGAAATAGGACTTTTGATGACTTTGAGCCATTTTCAATCCTTCTTTTATGAGCCTTACTTTCTTCACTGCATCAACTACCAAATCTGTACCAATCAATGCCATCTCACCCAGTTCAAACCATCCCATCGGAGACCTATATCTTCTCCCATACAAGGTTTCAAAAGGAGACATTTAGATGCTAGAGTGGTAACTATTATTATATGCAAACTCAATCAATGCCAAATTATCATCCCAACTTCCTTTAAGATCATTCACACATACCCTTAACATATCCTCCAAAGTTTGAATCATTCTTTCACTTGTCCATCTGTTTGAAGATGGAAAGTGGTTCATAGCTTGACTCTAGTACCAAGACCTTTTTGAAATGACTTCTAAAAATGTGAAGTGAATTGGGTACCTCTATACGATATAACTGACAAAGGAACACCATGAAGTTTCACGAGTTTATTAATGTACGACTTAGCATAATCTTCGGCACCATAAGATGTCTTGAACTAAACCTCTCAGTTTTTTATGCTCAACCTTAATTTGTTGATAATTAGGACACTTAGACACAACTCCGTTCTGTCCTTCTTCATTCCATTACACCAATACACCTTAGGGACCTCTACCTTTATAGGAAATTCTATCCCAAGAGTACTAGCCCTTACTACCATATTCAATAAACCTCGAGACATAATAAAGAAACACACAATACATCATACATTTACCCAAATGCCACCAACACTACATTCAAGCCTAGTTTTATAACCACTCTAATACACTCACTTAAAACCCATAACAAAAAGTCATCAATAACCTACTACAATCACTCACATATCCACAACCACGCGTTCAAGCCTACCATTCTAACCACTTTATCACTCCCTTGAAGTCAACATCACTTAATAATTTTTGTGCCTACCCTAGCATCTCTATATCCTCATTGGTATTCAATCCTACCTAAAGTCACACCAATATACTCTTACCTATCTATTGCATACAACACGGTCTTATCTAGCTCTTCCTCCATATCTATAACCCTAAATGGATGGTGCATACCACAATTATCACAATAAAGAACACCCACTCTTCCCCCAATCTTCCCTAACTCATCTATCGAGAGCTAGGAACTTTACTCAATAGCATTTCTCTTAGGCCATCTACTTTTGAAACTCCTAAGAAACCTTGGTAATGAAATACTCCATCTCCCCCTTGTAAGAGAACCTCGATCTTTTTATCAACCACCAATTTCTCTGTGTACTACCAATCATAATTCCTAACTATCTCAAATATCAACACCAACCTCATTAGCATCACTCAAACTTACCTCTAAATACCGATTCACATAAGGGTATTAATCAAAAAAAGCTCTAGCAAGATTTTGGGATATAAATCAAATCTTATAGAAAGGTAAGGAGTAATAAAACATAATGTGGCACCCGGATCAATTAAAACATAAACATCAAAGTCAAACACCCGCAAACTACCCATAATTACATCGGCAAACTCCTCAACATCTTGCCTAGCTTGAAATGCAAAGAACATGTTGTGGTGCAGGCCGCCACCTCATTGAGCTTGTCTACCTTGAGTATCTTACCTTTGATGACCTTTTTCCCTATTTTACCACATCCAAAATAAGCACCCTTTCCCATCAAACACTTACCCCCATGATTCCTTCCACACTTGGTCGTAGGGAGAGTAGTACTACTAGCATTCATACCTCCACATTGACCCTTAGGTTATGGCACCATATCCTTATCAAATATTTGGCCTGAAGTTCATGGGGAACCTTGACCTTAGAATCTTTAGCCTTGTTGAAAAGGGCCATTATCCTCACCGGTCTTAGCATTAGAAAATCTGCCTTCATACCAAGATCACTTGGACTCTCTCATCTTTTCCTCTTCAAGATTCTCTCCTTCTATTTGTTCATCATAGGTCATGAGACAAAATATGTCCATTTCTTTCACAAGAATAGCAGCTTGGCATTCTCTAGAAACTAATTCTGACACCCCCGAAATGAACTTACTCATTCGGGCATGAGAATCATCTACCAAAGAAGGAGCATACTTAGACAACTTTGTAAAGTTGAGGGCATACACCCTCACACTTATAATACCTTGCTTGAGGTTGATAAAACCTAACACCTTTGCCTCCCCCAACTTAAGTGGAAAGAAGAGGTCAAGAAAAGCAACTTCGAAATCCTCCCAACCTATAAGGCCTTTTTCACCCCTTTTGGCCTTTCATTAGTCACACCATACTCGAGCAACACCCCTCAGTTGGTAGGCTGACTTCTCTTCAGAAGATATCCCCATAATATCCATAATCTTATATACTTCATAAACAAAGTCTTAGGGATTCTTATCCCCTTATAAACCATGGAACTCAAGAGGGTTTATCCTGTGAACTCCCTAACTCTTGAAGACAGTGTGATCATATTTGGAGGAGCCATTACTCCTTGGTTGGCCACTATGCGAGATAACATAGTGATAACGGTCCAAAACTTCTCATTAGTTACTTGATCGAGAAGAGGACCATTAGCTTGAGGGATTTGTCTTCTTGGTGGCATGTTCTGAAAATAACAAAGAACAATCGTTAGGAGGGAAGGTCTTAGAGTACCACTTTATCGCATGATATAGATCATGAAAGAAGCAAGGATTTCCTAAGATGCCTCATAGACTCCTACTCAAAAGTGTGGAATACTTCACACCCATGAATAAGACCCTACTTGACAAGGCATGTTGGACACCCTAGGACACTTGGACCTTGTGCTCTGATATCTAGTTTGTCATGACCCGACCTAAAGCCTAGTCGTAACACAGAAATCAAAACCCTAAAAGGCTCCAACCAAGCCTCTTGTACATATAATAAGCATACATAAGGTAAAGAAAAAGCGAAAACATTATAGGAGAGTCTAAACCATGAATAGGAAATGAAGAATGTCACATGACAATATAAACTCAAAATATTTATCCAACTAGATGCCTCTACTCATGAACATTGGCGGGGGCTAAGACATGTACCCAGTTTACCCTCAATATGAATCATAACAAAATGTATTTAAAAAAAATAACCAACTGGATGACTATGCCCTGATAAATGAGGATTCACCACAAACACTGCCGGATAGGAAAGCTTAACTAGCCACGTGGACGAATATGATCTTCAACCTCAACCCCTACATTGTGAGACAATGTAGGCAAAATGTATGCATTAGTATGTTGGAATGTACTAAGTATGATGGCATGACATGCAACGTAAATCACGGGATGCAATGGTCTAGTAAAACACATCATAACATAAGATAAGTAAAGTCATGAGAAAATAATAATGACCAAAGCATTTGGAAAGCATAATTGAGATCATGAAAATACACTTGGAATCATATATATGTGGGATAGGAACCTAACCGACAATAAGACCATGTGAGTTATAACATAAAATCCTAATGTTACTCCTACATCGGAGGAAAGGGGAATCTATTTGCCAAGGTACACTCTACCCCACTAGGCGGATCATGCATATGCTATATGTGGATCCAATAGCTAGGCCATGAAGGCAACCTACGGTGGCACGTAGTTTATGGACAAGAGACTTTATATAAGGACCCTATATTTCGAGCCCCCACCTCAAGTCTACATTCGGTGCTAAGTTATATCTCACAAAATACATACATAGCATAGAAATCATAATTACATATATCATAGCCACGATCATAGGTTTGAAATCATAGAGTAGCTCAATTTCATAACATAAGTGAAATGTGGATATTGTCCTTCCACATTACAAATCATACATACATAGACATAATTCATACTTGGAAATTCATGGTCATAGCTTATACTTGAAACTAGGGTAAGACATGAATGCATAATCAATTGACTTAAAATCATGAAATTCACTTGAAAACATGCATGATTATATACTTGCTATCAACCCATACATAATTCATAAAGATAATATCATTTGGAAGTATAATTGAAAATATCCATAATTCATAACATGAACCCTAAAGATCAATATAGGAAAATCATGGAAAAACTCTTTAATTCAATGCAATAACTATTAATTTATATTAAAATATATTCATAATCATAATTTGAATCATAATTCATGCAATTGGACTAGAGATCATAAAACTCATAAAATACCATACTTTAATTTGTTAGAAAACTTGAGAAATTGATTGGGCTTCATGGATGAAAGAATCTATGAGTCAATATCCACATACTTTAAGTGAGAAAACTAACTAATTTGGAAGAACTTGAGAGTTTTGATGGAGAGCTTGAGTGAATTTACTTGAAGTCTTCAATGGATTCCTTGAGAGTCTTTTTTAGAGAGAGAAATATTTGAATAGGTGAATTGTAGAAGAATGAATAGAATTAGAGGTTTATGTTGATTAATAGAGCTGAATTAGGTCCTAAAAATGTCTAGGCTAATTAACTAACAGTTAGGGAAAAGTCTAAAGTTCCCTTACTTAAATGAATTCGAACAAAAATCATCTCCCAAGTCTACGATGCAGAGGTATTCCCTGATTGGCAAATTTTGAGCGAATGAGATTTTGGCCAGATTTTGATTTGGGAAAAAATTACACTAAATGGGAGCAAGTCCACCACATGGAAATGCCGTGCACTTTAATGTTTTGCACATTTCTTCAAATAATATATCTTTTGATATACAGTCCTAAAAATCCACCGAGACCATTTTCTCGCAGGTTTGACCCCCTGATCGATATCTGGACTTGAATTTTCTAAAAAGATTAAGGATAATACATTATGTGAGCGGCCTATTCCCAAGGCATTCTTAAGGTACTTGTGAGGATTTTAAGGAATGTTACACCTAGGTACCAAAGTGATGATGTTAGGGGTAAAACTTATCCCACATGCCAAGAGTGTAGAAAGTATCATCTAGGAAATTGTTTAGCCAGTTCGGGTGCATGTTTTGGTTGTTGTTCGATAGATCATAAGTTAAGACTTAGTCATTGGGCTTCTAGGAATGATTATGATAGTCATCAAAGAGCTCAGACCTACTTTTCTTTGGGGCGTCCTTTTCCCACCTGTCGGAACTATGGTAAGAATTATCTAGGAGAAAGCATGGCCAGTAAGAAGGGTTGCTACAAGTGTGGTGACAGGGGATATAAGATGAGGGATTGCCCATGGCTACTAAAAGAGGAGGTGAGATGGATCGGGCTGCTTCATTCGATAAATTGAAAAGTCTTTGACATTGATGCTTATGCTTTACTTGATACGGATGCTATATTATTTTTTTGTTACTCCTTTGCCTTTTTATAAGATTTTAGGTATGTCCCAATATTGTGCTAGAGTTTCTTTTTTTCCATTTTGGTTAATACCCTATTGTAATTTGGTATTTATGGGTAAGGAAGAGTGATCCTACTAAGGATAATATTTGTGTTCAAAAACATTTGGAATTATCATTGATAGTGGTTGTAGAGGCAAAGCAATACATAGACCCAATATTTGTGCAAGTGGCGAAATTGGTGGTTGATAAGAAAATTGAAGCTTTCTCCCAAGAGAGAGATAAAGTATTTCATTAGCAAGTTTGCTTAGGAGTTCCGAATGTAAATGGCCTAAGAGTAATGGTATTGAGTAGAACTCATAGTTCTTGATAGATGAGTTAGAAAAGATTAGGGGTAAAGTGGGTGTTCCATCTTGTGATGATTGAAGTATGTTTGTTCCATTTAAGGCTATAGACCTAAAGGAGAGCCAGATGGGATCTTGTTGGGTGTGATATATAGGTAGGAGTATATTGGTGTGTTTTTAGCTGGAATGAGTGCAAATGTGGAAGTAGAGATGCTAAGGTAGACATTAGAGTTCATAAGTGATATTAACTTCGAGAAAGCCATAAAGTGGTTAGAATGGTAGGCTTTAATGCGTAGTTGTGGATATGTGAGTGGTTGTAATAGGTTATTCATGACTTTTTATTGAGGGAATTTATGATTGATTTTTAAAGGAAATTGGGAGGATCATTTAGCATTAATAGAGTTTGTATATAATAACAGTTATCACTATAGAATTGAAATGACTCTATTTTAGGCATTGTATGGTAGGCGGTGTAGATCCCCTATCGATTGGTTTGAGATAGGTGATGTTGCTTTGATAGGACCCAGGTTGGTATTTGAGTCCATGGTGAAGGTTAGACTCATTAGAGAAAGATTGCAAACGGCCAAAAGCTGACAAAAGTCCTATTCATATGTGAGGAAAAGGGAACTTGAATTTGAAGTTAATGATTGGATTGAATTTAAAATTTCACCCATGAAGGGTGTGATGCATTTTGGTAAGAAAGGGAAGCTAAGTCCCCACTATGTTGGCCCATATCATATTTTGAGGTGAATTGGTAAAGGTGGCTTATGAGTTGAATTTGCCTTCAAATTTGGCATCAGGGCATCCGGTGCTCCAATGTCATTATTAAGATATTTTATTGGTGATACTAGCTCTATTTTGCCATTGAACAACATTAAGGTTAAAGAGAGTCTTTCTTATGAAGAGTTTCTGGTTGAGATCTTAGACCAACAAGTTAAAAAGTTGAGAAAAAAAGAAATAGCTTTAGTTAAGGTGTTATGGAGGAATCAAGATATTGAGGGTGCTACATGGAAGGCGGAAGCCGATATGATTTCTCGAGATCCTCATCTCTATCCTTCCATGCCTAGTTGAGGTATATAGCTGCTTCATGATCCAACCAGCCCAAATCAAGTATTTCAGATATTTTCATGGCTTCATATGCATTAATGTTAATGAAATGAGTTTTAAAGTTATGTTTTGAATTGATTTTAGGGATTTCAAGTTTTATACATTTTCGAGATATTTTGCATTCATGTTGGGTGGTTATATTCTTCTCCTTTTTTGTTAATGTTAAATTGAGTCTCATTCGAGGATGAATGTTTCAAGGGGGAATGGAATATTGTAAGCCCCCAGAAGTTGAAAAGTCATAAAACGAGGTTCAAAGAAGTTCCAAACACAAATATCATCTTTTAAACCAGGTGACCACCCCGAACTGGGTTCAATGACCGGGTTCACGAACCAGTTACTCAGTACGGTCCATTTTGTCTCCCACAGCGGAAGCCTTGAAATTTAGGTTTTCAGAGGTGGGCTTCACAATAGGGACCACGGTCCATGGTGTGCACCATGGCTCGTGGTGCCCTTCGTGGTGGACACACCCCTAAGACCCCCATATTTCTAGATTCAAGTTTATCACCACGGAGGAGGTTCACAGGCAGTATTGCCCAACATGGTCCGTGGTGATGGTCCGTCTAAGTACCCGAATCAAGTTTTAATTTAAGGTCATTTTGGTCATTTTCCTATATTTCATTAATGTATGCGAACGTTTTTGTGACTAAATTCATTATGTAACTGTCCTAAATGATCCTAAGTCTATTATTTTTCTCTCATTAATTCCCAAACAACTTTAAGACTTTTCTCTCAAGGCTTCTTCAAGAGTTCATCTTTTTTATCAAGTTTGGCTAGTATTTCTTCAAGAACAAGTCTCCTTTGCCAATTCCACATTCAAATTCACTCATGGTGTGTAGGGATTAATCCATGGGCCCCTTCCACCCATGGAGTCCCAAGGTTTTTATTCAAAATCTCATTAATTTCAATTGGTTTTGTAACCCTAATTTGATGATTGCATTGGGGTTGTTTCAATTATATTTTAACCATTATAAGTGATCATTATAAGTATATTTCTACATGAATTACATGATTTCAAGTTGAATTATGATTGCCCATACATGAAGCTATTTTCAATGATGATATATCAAGTATGATTATGAATTGAATGATTTCAAAATATTATCATGGTTTTCATTCAAATTGACTATGTATGTGAGTTTTACTCCAAATTCAAGTATAATAACAATTACGGATTTCAATTATGATTAAACTTTGAATTTTATGCAATTTATGGAAAAGGTAAATTAGGGCCTTATGTGGTGACCAAGGAACCTAATATCATGTATTATGTAAGTATGATATTATAATGTTGGAACGTCACTACTCATATTGCAAGTATGTTATAAAAATGAGCTACTCTATGAATGTTAACCTATGTACAAGTTTTTGATTAATGTTAACCATTCTTACTATGCCATGTTATGTATTCCATAGGATTTGACTTACCACCGAGCGAACTTTGAGGTGGGGTCCCTACCAAAAGCCTTAGAAGCAGCCTCTAGTCCCATAAACCATGTGCCATCGTAGGTTGCATTCATGGCACAGCTAGTGGATCCACATATAGCGTATGTACATGATATCCGCCTAGCGGGGTAGAGACTATCTTACCAAGTATATTCCCCTTTCTTCTGTTGTATGGGGAGACATCGGGATTCTATGTTATACTCACATGCTCTTATTGTCGGTTATGGTTCTATCCCACCTATGTATATGCTCTTTACGATCTTTATGTTTTTAACTATGTCTTACAAATGTTTTGATCATTGTGGCTTCCTCATGACTTTACTTATTCTCTTTTATCATGTACGTTGATTGACCATTGCCTCCAATGATTTATATTAAATGTAATGCACTTATACTTCGTACATTCAAAAGTACTAACGTATATTATTTCCTATATTGTCTTATAATGTAGGTGTTGGGGATCATATTCCCACACATGGCTAGTCGAGCTTTCCTATCGGTAGAGTTTGGTGAGTCATCATCTATTAAGGACAAGTTATGACTTGTTTTCTTTCAAATACCTTTTATTTCATTCATGATTTAGGGTGAGCTAGGGACATGTCATAGCCCCCACCCGTCTTATATAGTAAAGGCATTGTTGGACCTATATTCTAGAGTCTGTGTAATCAAGTTTACTCTTCTTCCTTTGGTCATGTTTTAGATACTTCTTATGTTATTTTCACATGTACTTTATCTTATGGATGCTTATGATATGTCAAGAGTCTTGGTTGGATCCCTTTAGGGTTTCGATCATCGTGTTACGACTAGGCCCTAGATTGGATCGTGACATGAACTCATAAAAAAATCATCAATTAGCATGGCTAAATTGTGATTTCTCCATATTTTCTTCTTTCTTCCTTGTACTTCCACTTTAGCATGTTCTCAAGCTTCAAGCCTACGTTCTAAATTCTTTCCAAGCCTCTAAAGTATTGACTTGATGCATAGTTCTTTAACTCTTTGGCTTTGATTGGTGTGCATGCATCATTCTCCCTTTCTTTAAAAGGATTTTTCCTCAAATTCAGACCTAGTAAAACCATAGGAAATACAAGAAACAACAAGAACCTCATAGAATGAGGGTTAGCACAAGGTTTAACATATCCACCAACACACCAAGGATGTACAAACTATCCAAGCATCAACTTTTTTTCAGGATAAATAAAGCTTCATATTTACAAAAAACTTGACTACTAAAAAGATCATGAAATAAGGATTTCCTAAAAGTCTCGATGGTTGCAATATCACATTGGTTCTAGGAGACATAAAGCACAATTGATCATCTATTTTGAGATAAAACCACTTCCAAAGTGAAACTATGATAAAATCACAATAATTTAAATTATCACCAAGGTCAAAAGTAAAGGATTTTCATATATCATGGTCAATACAACAATCACCTACCCTATTAGATCTCATATAAACATAAGAGACACACTCAACACAAGTAAGAGCCTCATCACATGAAAATATATAATAAAGAAAGGTGTAACGAAAGATAACTTCATTCAAGGTATTCTCACATGTAATCTCATTCTCAAGAAGATAAACATCATTGTTCAAGTAAGTTTCAATCGCATGACCTTTATGAGCAAAACAAGTAATAGGGTCTTCAACAAGACTCAAAGAGTCTCATCTTTTGACATGATTAGCATCATCACTAATTTTAGTCTCATTAATCATATCACAAAATCTCTCAATTAGTGGAATAGAACTAAAAACAAGTTGATCAACACAAGTTTCATACGATAATGTACTATCATTCAAATCACAATTATCAACACTAGAAAAATCGATCTTGCAAAAAGTATCAATTCGGTCATCAATAGGATCACCTAGTGTATGAACACTCTCAAAAACTACATTATCACTATATGGCAAATAATTACATAACAATGTGCTATCATTCAAATTACAAGTGTCAATACTAGATGGACACAAATTGATCTTGCAAGAAGAATCAATTCTGTCATCAAGAGGATCAACTAGTGTATGAACACTCTAAAAAAATACATCTTCACTATGTGGCAAAGAATCATTAGGCCCTAATGAAGACAAGCTATCACTCATACTATGTTCATTAGAAATTTTAAAAGTGTCATGTTTATATATTGTACCTTGAAAATCACAAGATAGATTTGTAGTAAATCTTCATCTCATATGTTTTCATGCAACTCGAATCGCTTGACCCAAGAGTCACAAAATCCATCAAGTCCTTAATTGTAGGCTCCTTGTTGGCAGTTTGTATTTCCCTATTCTCCATGTTCATACCTACATAAGTATTCTTATAAAGAGAAGGACAAGTAATTAGGTTAGATGGTGTTTGTGGCAACTCACTCACTTCCCTCCTCACATCCTCTCTTTTTCCCACTCTAGAGCTGCAATCATTCAGTACCTTACTCCTCTCAATATTTTGTCTCTCAATATCATTGGAAGAAACTCCAAGACTCCTTATTGATGAATGCATATTTGCATTTACCTTACTACTAGAAATTATGGGTGGAAAGAGAAGTTTACCCTTTTTTTCCACTATATAATTGTACCATTCTTGATCATATGGAATTCCATGATTTTGAAACCAAGGATTTCCTAAAAAAAGGTTATAAGTATCCATGGATAACACATCACACCAAATCTCCTCTTGATATTCACCATGTGCAATGAATACCTTCATACTTTTATCAACCCAATACCTTCTTTCATCATATTAAGGATCATGTTTCATCACATGAGATATTCCCAACCATTCAACCACATGAGGGGTGATGAAATTAGTATAACAATAGTTATCCAATATAAGAGAGAAACTGGTATACCCATAAATATTCACATTCGCTTTAAGAAGTCTCCTCATCGGGTCAATTGTACCATTAAACATTGAGTTTTCTTATAATGCCTCGTATCTTTTTGGTTTCATATTTCTAGATAACATGATACACCATTGGTACATATTTAAGACACTCGATCACAACTAATAACACATTAGGTTAGTATAACTCACAATCACTCAAGTACCTTTGTTTGCCTCATAAATTACTTCGTCCAATGATTGTATCTTGTTTAGTCCGATGAGTTGCAAGGGTCCAATATCTACTTGAGGTTAAGAATGTATTCTTGTTGAATCGATAAAGAACACATAAAATCTAAGGGATCACATCTAATAACTTTCAATAAAAAATAAGCAAGAAAGTTAAAAAAAGATGAGACATAAAAATTGGCTTAAGAACTAAGTAACAAGAAGTAGAAGGAATTACTTGTAGTTAATTAGTTGTAGGAATTAAATAAATGAGATGAAAAACTAGCTAAAAACTAATAAAAATCAATAATTATATGTTACGTAGTTAAGAAATTAAAAAAGGATGAGTGTAGAAGAACTATGAAGTTTTGACACAGACAAATTTTAAGGCCTTAAAAAAGATCATCACTTGAAAGAGTTTGATTGATTGATTTGATGATTAAAACTAGTTAACAAATAATTAAATATGTTAATTAATTATTAAATTGTAAGACCTCAGAAATTTGGAAAGTCCTAAAATAAGGAACAAAGAATGAAAGTGCAGAGAAAGGAAGAAAATTGGCACTAGGTATCGACCACAGAAGGCCATCATGGGACATGGTATGAACCACGCCTCATAGTGAGCCACTTTGGTCGTAATTCAGAGACTCAGACCTTTAAGGACCACGACAAGGGACCATAGACCGTGGTGAGCACCACGGGTCGTGAAGCCCTCTGTGATGACCCATTCCGTGGAGCTCTTCATAGACCATGGTATGGTCTGTGGTGGTTACCTTTGCAATCCCTCTTACAGGACCTGCACCACAACCACATTTCACAGACTGTGATGCCCTCCATGGACTGTGAGGACTCACTAGAGGAAGTTCAGAGATTTTTCTGCAAGCTCCAAAAATATTTCCTCTAAGTAGAGACTTTCCTACAAGCTGTGAAGGGCCCCCATGAAGCCCAGTCTGATCATATTTTAAAGGTACATTTTGGTCTTTTCCTGTGTGTTAAAACAAAGTGAGGTCATTTTGAGGGAAGAATTCACCTATATAAAAGACCCTAAGCCTTCCTACACTTATACACTCTCACTCAAAGTTCTAAGACCCAAACCCTAACCTCTCAAGTTCTCTCAAGTCTTCCTCTTCATCAAGAAAGTTAGGATTCATTCAAAGAATATCAAGTCTCCATTTCCTTAAAGTTTCATTATATTTCATTCCCCAAGGTATGTGGGTCTTATTCATGGGTTCTTCCACCCATGGACCCCAAGTAATTTCTAAACTTAATATTTCAATTTTAAATGATGAAATCTTATGGGTTTTTATATGATGATTTCAAATGCATAAATTATTGTCCATTTGAAGTTTATTTACCTATATTGGTATATATTGACTCTCAATTTTATAAAATGGATAATTTATCAAGGTCCTTATAAGAAGGCATGAAAGTAACTTTAAAGTGTATCGGTGGGTTATTTTAATTGATGTATTTCTATTACTATCATGCATACTAGCATTATTTTAAATATATTTGAAGGTTGAATGAAATGAACCCACCCAGTTTCATTATATTGAAATGAAGTTGAATTGAAAGTTTTGACTCCAAAATGAAAGTTTATAAAAGTAAATGTTTACAATTAAAGGGGGTAATATGAAATGAAAATGATTGATTTATGATGAAATGGCTTCTTCGCCAAAGAATGGATTCTATATGATAAGGACAATTCTCACATATTTGAATCAAATAAAAGGTTTTAATGAGCTATTCTACCAAATAATGATTTGATATATAAAGTTATATGAATGCTTATGTTATTATGATATTTAAATGTTATTCCATGAGATATGACCTAGCACCAAATGTAGCATATAGATGGGGACTCAATCTAAGGGGTCCTTAAGTAAAGTCTCATATTGCATTAACTATAAATAGGAGCCCTTGTAGGCTATTTAGGCTAGTGGATCCACAAATAGCCCTAAAGAAATGAATAAAGTTGACGGAGTTCTACCCGACAAATAGTCTCCCCATGCCAACGTAGGGGGTTATGTTGGATTTCATGTAATAGCTCGCAGGTCTTAAATGTCGGTTACAATCATCATCCAACAAAATAAATGTTTCAAATGCAATACCCATGATTGATTATGCATGCATCATACTATGTTTCATATTACACAAATGTTCTAATGTTTTTAAAATGTTCATGCATACCTACATACTTAGTACATTCAAAGTACTAACGCATACTTGATTGCGTACATGATATTGCCATGTAAAGACCAGTGTTGCTCCACATTCTCCTCCCAGTGGCTAGTTGATTGCGATGAAGGCTACTACTTTGGTCAGTTCCCATGTTTCGGGGACAATATCCTTTCTTTTTCTAGCATATGTTGTGTATAGACTTTTGGGATATCTTTTGGTACTTTTGACATTACATTAAGGGTGAGCTAGGGACATGTCTTATCCCCTGCCAAGTCTAAATTTGTAGAGGTATTGTTAGACAAATAGACAATGTTGATGTTGTTAATTAACCTTATGCTATGTTATTTCCCTTAGTCCCATTATTCCCTAATTTGCGCTTATGAATTTAATGTCATTACCTATGGTAAGCTAAATGAATACTAAGAGGCTTGGGTGAGGCACCTCTGGATGTCTCATTCATCATGTCATATCTAGGCCCTAGACTTGGGTCGTGTCATAAATAGTTGAGAAATTGAAGGAAAAGGGTGTAGAAAAAAATCACGAAGTTTGGACACTTAGAAAAAAGTTTAGGTCTAAATAATTTCACATACTTCAAAATATTTTGTGGTGCTAAGGAAAACCCTACACACTTCAAGGCTCTGAAAATAGGCTCCACGTGCCACACGGTACGTCTGGAGGAACTGCCAATAGCTGTTCAGTTATCGCTAACTTAGCACCTGCGTGGCTGCTGCATTGGTAAGTTGTTGCTGACGTGGAAGTCCACATGGAAAATATTTAATTTTAAAAAAAAAATCATTAGTGGGCCAATAAATACTTTTGACCAACTTTGACTTGAGAAAACCTTGTGGTGGCAAAATCAAACCCAACCCAACCCAACGCAACCCGTTTAAGTTTGGGTTGGTTATTGTCTGGCCTATTCATTAGCTCAACCCATTTCAATCTATGAAAAATTAGGTTGATATGTAATTCGAATTGTATCATAAGAAATCTTATTAAAATATTTTTTTAAAAAACTCTTTTTTTCAATTTGATATGTTATATATAGCCATAATAAAGAAAAAAATAATTTTATTAGGTAACAAAATAGTTTAAAAGAACAAATAAAACAATTATTCTTAGTGAAAATTGGGTTGGGTTGAATCTTGGCCCATTATATAATCTATTACCTAATCTATTTTGACCCAACCGATTTTGACCCAAACTAATTTGGGTTGGGTTGGGTTGGATCTTGACTCAATTATTGTCTTAACCCATTATGATCCGTCCAAACTTAACCTAACCTGCCCAATTGCCAACCCTAAGAAAATGGATCAAATGTTCCTTTTGGTCTTCTTCTTCTTCAAGAGCACTTGAAGATCTTCAAGAACACGAAGAACACATACTAAATCCCAACAATCTCAAATCAACTCAGAATTGACTCAAAATTTAGGAATAGCTTCCCCTTGACATATACAATAAACTTCAATAATTATTAACCTCCAATTCTTCCTCAATCAAAAGACTCATTTTTAAAATTTGAAAAGTTTCAAAAGATCAAAACCCTTTAATGGTAACTTTACTTCTACAATCCCAAATTGAATAAAATTTAAAACCTAGACTCAAAATATACTATGGAACAAGGATCTAGTGTCAAAAACAACAAATCAAACACAAAATATTTTCGTATTTTTTTTGGATTTCTTTGGACGAATTTTTTATTTTTTTTGCAAACCAAGACTAGATTTGTGAAAACAAATCTAAACCTAGGATCTGATACCAATTGATACTGTATCAAAATGCTGAAGAACAAAGAAATAAGATGAATAAAACATAAAAGGATAAAAGAAAGACACAAGTAAGGAAATCAAAACCAACCAAAGGGTATATACTAAACCCTAAGACCTCAATTGATTGATCCAAATCAAGCACCTACACTATTAAAAGACCTCAAGGGAATTATATTCCCAAACAACCCTTCTTTTTAAGCTTAAACACAATTAAAGGCTTCAACAAGCACTTAAAACTCTCAAAGAGTATTTAGTTTTTATATTCATCAAAATCTACCTTCCAAAATAATAAAAAGCTACCACTTATGCTAGGATAGAAGAGAAAGATACTAGCTATTATAATTTTACCCTTAATGAAGTAAGGGCAAGGTTGGCTTCTTTAGGATGAATTCATAAAAAATCATCAATTAGCATGGATAACTTGTGATTTCTCCATCTTTTCTTCTCTCTTCCTTGTAGTTCCACTTTAGCATGTTCTTAAGCTTCAACCCTTCATTCCAAATTCTTTCCTAGCCTTTAAATTATTGACTTGATGCATAACTCTTGAACTCTTTAGCTTGTCTTGGTGCGCATGCATCATCCATTGTCAAGTGGCGCTGGTCAGAACTAGCCACTTTGCAAAGCTTTGAGGGCCATTTTGGGGCTATTTTTGTAATAACTAAATAAAATTTTTAAATAGCTAGCCTTTTCTTCTTTCTTAGGTAGATTATTTTGACTATTGATGAACAATACACCTTGTGAGAATTTGAGAGATTGGTTAATCCTGGGTTATCTTTTGCTTAGAAACGTTGGTTGCAAGGTGAATCCAATTCCCTCGAGGCCATCATAAGAGTTAGGTGATTTATGGGATCACTTTGATTGAACTTTTAGTGTTTAATATACCCTTTGGTTTTTTTTGAGTTAGTATCTTTTGTCTATCTACTTTTCTTTACTTTATTGTCTTTCGATTCCGCATTGTTCTTGTTGTTCCTAGGTTCGACCCTATAAGAAAACCTTTCCTCTTTATTAATTTGTGAGAAGGTGAGAGAACCTTTCACAACCATTTTTACTTGCTTGGAAACATACTTGAAACAATAATTCATCATCATCATAAACCATTCATACATCCTTCATTAATCCATGATCTTAATTTAATAAATTCATATTTTAAAAATAGCATAATGCATGGGTTCATGAAAGCTCACCTGAAAACATGCAATTTGACCTGAAACATACATCATTAAATCATTAACATTGAAATAAATCATAATTTAACTGATCCAATGCAATTTCATGAAAATCCTAAAATCATTGAATTGAAATTGGTTGAAAAAGCAGAAAACCTTTGAGAAAATCCATGGATGGAAAGGATCCATTGATGAATTCCCAACATACCTTGATTGAAATCAAGCTTTAAATCTGAAAAAGGAGACTTAAACCTTGGATTCCTAGCTTGACTTGAATTTGATCCTTGGGAGAGTATTTTTAGAGAGAGAATTATTATATTCAATAGTTGTAGAGGGAATGTGGGAAATTTGAAGGGTTTGGTAGTTATAGTCTTTAGGAGTAGGTCCAATATGACTTAGTCTAGGGATTAAACGAGTCAGAAAGAATGAGATTACCCTCATTAAATGACTGTCGGAGTCTATTTGGCTAGATTGATTGAGCCTATCATCCAGGACGGTGAATCGTCAATCTCCTGGCTTACTTGCCAACTAGCCTTGAGTTTTGATGGAAAAATCGCTGAATCATTTGGCGAGTTCATCCTAGCATGCCAACCCTGTCGGATAGTCACTAAAGTGGATAATCTCTCACCCAAATTCTCCCCATTCATGCCAACTTTCCTTAATGTTTTGGCGAATAAACAATCTCATCGAGATATTTTGGCGAGTTACCAACCACCCTTCTTCCTCACCAATCTTCCCTTGAGTGTGAGCAGATTTCTCTGTTAATATTGGCGAGGTCCACTAGCTCGCCTAATCTTCTTAGCGAGTCACCAAAGTGCTTTCTTCCCGCCAAAATTCCTTTCTTCCTGAGTCAAATTCTCAAGAAACTTGGGCGAGCTCCTAGGCACTTCGGTGTGTTTTTGAATGTGGTTGGCGAGTAACCGAAGCAACTCGGCTATCCTCAGCTTCCAAATTTTTAGTTTTCCTTATGAAATTTCAATATTCTGACTTTTCAACTTTTAGAGCCTCACAATATTGATATAGAGAGGTGAAGTCATAGCTTATTCTTCCAGACAGCTTAAGATTCATGAGAAGAATTATCTGATTCTTGATCTCGAGTTGGCTGCCATAGTATTTGCTTTGAAGATATGGCATCACTATCTTTATGGTATGCATGTAGATATGTTCACTAATCACAAGATCCAACAATATGTGTTTATTCAGAAGGAGATGAGCCTAAAGAAGAGCACTTAGTTGACTTAGAAGAAGACTAAATTCTAATAGTCAGATGCTTGTGAGAAAAGTTTTGAAGAGTTCAAAACTAAACTGACTACAGCTCCAATTTTGTCCTTTCCCGAGGGACCAGATGGGTTTGTTATCTATTCTAATGCATCCAGAGTTGGATTGGATTGTGTATTTATTATGACCCAAGCTAGGCCATAGGCATGACACGGTAATCGAAATCTTGAGGGACTCCAACCAAGACTCTTAAAATATATTGCATACATAAGGTAAGTAAAGACAACAACAAGATCATAGTACAGAAGATAAGTCTCGAAATAGAATCTCAAATATAGAAGAAAACTCAAAACAATAGTCCTAATAATTAGAGAGACATACTCATGTTAGTCTATACATACCTTTTCTTTTACTAGACTAGGATTAAATCAAGTTCCTAGCTCACCAAATAGAAAAAAAGTCATGAAAATAATGGAAGAATCATAAATATCGCGTTGTTGAAACATGAGGAATCACCAATAATAGGAGGATAGTAACTTAATATCTAACCACGAGCAGTATGTGTGTGATTATCGTCGGACCCTACATTATGATACAATATAAGTAAAAAGTATGCATTAGTACATAAAATGTAATAAGTATTTAAGAAATATGCGCAATGTAAACATGATAGCATGATGAGCATAAAACATATGATGGAAGACCAATAATTATTTAAAATCTTGAGATTCAAAACCATGAGTTGAAACATGTTGTCAATGCATCCTTTGGAATCATCATAAGGGCTCATAAGAAAGAAAACATCATTCATTGTGGAATATAATCTTTAACCGACATTTAAGACCATGTGGGTTGTAACATGAAATTTGGTGTTACTCCCACACTGGAAAGAGAGAGACTATTTGCCAAGGTCTCCATGAGAACATCTTTTAACATCATGAGCTATTTATGGATCCACTAGCTAGGCCAATTAAGGAAAACCTATGGGGGAAACATTATTTAGGACTAGAGGTTTATACTAGGGCTCCCTTGGGTTGCTTCTTGAACTTCTAAACTGGGCCCCACCTCAAATTCTTCTTGGTGCTTAGTCAATATTTTAATGGAATTCCTAAACCATATTCATTAATAGCATTCAGAAAGGCAATAATAAGTACAAATAACATCATAAAACAGTCATAAGAGTAATTTATTAACATAGTGATTTACACAAGTATAAGAAAATCGCTCATCTTTATGAATATATGAGTTGGTAAGAAAATTGTTCACCTATTACATGAGTGTGTGAGAAAACCTTTCACAGCCATTTATACTTGGTTGAAAACATACTTGAAATCATAATTAATCATCATCATAAACCATTCATACATCCTTCATCAATTGATGATCATAATTCCTTAAATTCATACTTTGAATATACCATAATGCATGGCTCCATGAAAGCTTACTTGATGCAATTTAACTTGAAACATGCATGATTGAATCATTAACATTGAAATAAATAATAAATTAATTGACCCAATGCAATTTCTTGAAAACCCTAAAAGAATTGAATTGAAATTTGTTGAAAAAGATTAAAACCTTTGGGACTCCATAGATGGAAAAGATCCATTGATGAATTCCCAAATACCTTGATTGAAATCAAGCTTGAAATCTGAAAGAGGAGATATGAACCTTGGAGCCCTAGATTGACCTGAATTTGATCCTTGGGAAGTATTTTTAAAGAAAGAATTATGGTATTCAATAGTTTGAGAGGGAGTGAGGAAAATTTGAAGGCTTTGGGTAGTTATAGTCTTTAGGAATAGGTCCACTATGACATAGTCTAGGGGTTGAACGAGTTACAAAGGATGAAATTACCCTTATTAAATGACTGTCATAGTCTATTTGCTGAGATAGGCCGAGCTCGTTGTCCTAGTTTATGAGTCACTGATCTCTTAGCTTACTTGCCAACTAACCATGACTTTTGATGGAAAAACCTCTGAATCATTTGGTGAGTTATCCTAGCACACCGACCCTATCGGAGAGTCACCAAAGTGGCTAATCCCTCGCCCAAACACTCCCCTCCTGCCAAATTTTCTATAAGTTTTGGCAAGGTAGACCATTACACCGAGACATTTTGGCGAGTTGCCAACCAGCCTTCCTCCTTACCTATATTCGGTTGTGTCTGAGTAGATTTCTCTAGATATTTTGGTGAGGTCCACTAGCTCGCCTAAACTTCTTGGTGAGTCGCCAAAGTGATTTCTTCCCGCCCAAAGTCCATTCTTCTTGTTATACCCCATACTCTTGTACCTTGGAAGGTTCTTAATCTTCTTAAGTTTTTTAAGTTTCTTGAAAGGTCCGTAAGCTTCTTAGAAGTTACCATGTGAGCCGGATAATCTATAACACTACCAAACAACTCTAAGGAAAGGAGAATGTGACACCCCATAGTAGGGAAGATTTGAAATATGGTAATAAGAATCCGGAAGAAGTTGGAGGCCAAGTAATGAGTCGTAGGACTCCACTTATGTACGTAAGCTACCTACTTGAAAATCTTACATTCTCAAGCTACTTGAGTGCATACCAAGCTTACGTACAAAGGATTACATAGGTTCGTAAAGTAAGATGAGATTACGAACCCACGAGGAGGAAAAGAGAGTGACACATGGCAGCATGAAGGAGTGCCATATGGCATAAGCTGGGAGTGCCACGTGGCAGCAGCTGAAGCAAGGGGTGGGCCCCCACCTGCCACGTGGCAGCCCCTAGTTGGAGAAGGGAGTGCGTTGGCCCTATGAGGGCTTGACATGTGTCACCACATAAGGGTTGACATGTGTCACCCCCTAAAGTAGCCTATATATATAAGTTTTATAATCATTCTTATCCAATAATTCATTCTTATCTTCAAAATTCTAGAAAACTCTAGAGAAAAAAAGATGAGAAGAAACTCTAGCTAGAAGAGAAAGAGAGCTACGGTTTTGGGAGGAAAAAAGAGGTAAGTTCTCCAATTTCATTCCATGAATTAGTTATCTACAGTATACCAAGAAGGTATAAAGGTTTTATTAATATAAATTTATGTCTTGGAGCAGCACCAAACGTACAACAAACAGCCACGAAGTTTTAGTCGCGCTAAAAGAACTTCTAAGGCTAGTTTTGGCGAGTTTCAGGAAAGTTAAGGTTTTTCCTTTCAAATTGAAGTTTATGATATGGTTATGAGGTATATTAAATGTCTTAAATAAGGTTGTAAGTGTAAAAATTGCATAAGGATGCTTGACGTTAGAAACAAACTAAATTGAAGTGGTTATAGCTAAATAGAAGTTGAGTAGTGGGTTGTCGTTGTGGTGCTGCAGGTGCAGCTGGTTGGGTTGCGTGTTTCAGGGATTTAAAGTGTTTTAAAGAGAGTGTGGGTGATTTTGGTTTCAGCCACACGACCCTCCAATTGGTATGGTTAAATATTTTGTGAAATAAAGATTAAAAACTCTATTTTCGTATCGTAGTTTTGAGCTAGTTGTTTGGAGTTGTATTGTGTAATGTTGAGGTGGTTTACTTGTATATATGCTGCTGGTTGTTGTTTTTGGTATGTTTTTTGACACTGTGGCTGAATTGAAACCTCGGGGATGTTGAACTTACAGGTGAAATGTTGCCCGATATTCGGTAGCATCGGAACTAGTAACAAACTAGTCGAGGGTAATGGATAAGGAAATGAATCCGATTAGTACTTGGTTGTAGAGTGGGATATTGGAAAGTTAAAGTCTATTAATCTTAGTATTACTTTCATGTCAAATAGGTTAAGGAGGTATACGGGCAAGCCGGATATCAATTAATCCCAAAAAAGGTATGTGAAGCTTTCTCTTGGCATGTCTTTGGCATAAGTATGTGAAGCTTTCTCTTGGCATGTCTTAGCCTTAAGTGATTGATATACGAAATGTGGGGACAATTACATTCATATAATCCTAAGTATGACTCATAAGTCTTATTCACTTCTCGATGGTAGAATTCCTATACTATTTGAGTTATTGCCTCTTAAGGCTTTTATATGATGGAGAGTAGTAAGTAGGTGAAGTTATCTCCTTTCTCTTGGCATGTTTTGGCATAAGTACGTAGAGATACCCTTCTTTTCTCTTTATTTGTCTTTGAAATAATTATGGTGCTATGATGGTAAGGTAATGCAATAATAAGGTTATGATACCGAGCCCATGACGGGCCGGGTACGATATATGTAATGATGACTCCTTGAGGAAAAGTAGAGACTAGGAAAAGCTTATTCTTTCGCTTCCTTTGGCATGTCCTAATTGTAAGTAAAATGTGATACAAGCTCTGGGGTAACTCCACTTTTATGTCCTAAATGTAATCTGTATCTCTTATTCACCTCTGAATGTCAAACTCTTGTAGTAAGTTGAACTACTTTCCTTGAACTCCATAAGTTGAGAAGTACTGGATGCATAAGCTCCTAGTCCTAAGGACTATGTGACGACGGGTATCCCTGATTTTATGAACTGTTAGTATTACTTTAGTACATGTCTAGGGTCCCCGATATCCTAAGTGATATAGGCCTCAATGGCATTTAAAAGTCACTCAAGATGGCTACACTACTATTTTGTTCCTCGGACGATAGCTTAATCTTCTTATATTGTCGAGTCTCTAATAATGATTTAAATTATATATGGTTACTCACTACTTGATTCGTGTATACTGTAATACATCTTTCACTGAGTCTCGATCCAACTATAATATAATAATTATTATATAATATGTGGATCGGACTGAATGTTCCTCGGCATTACTATATGATACATAGATCGGACCAAACATTCCTCGGCATTACTATATGATACGTGGATTGGACCGAATGTTCCTCGGCATTACTATATGATATGTGGATCGGGCCGTCATTCCTCGATATTATTATATGATGTGCGGATCGGGCCGTACTTTCCTCGGCATGTACTTACTATATACATGGATCGGACTATATGTTTCACAGCGCTAATAATATATATGTGCATATGATGATAGAATGATATAGATGGTACACCGAGTCCCCAAATGGGTCGGGCACAGTACGTGATGGTAATATGTATGACTTTCTTTTATACGATGCGAGTGTGGTAAATGGTTAAATGTTATAGTTGCCCCCTGCATCTCTACGCCAACTGTAATTTCCTTATGATGTCTATGCTTTACATACTCAGTATATATGTCGTACTGACCCCCCTTTTTGGGGGGGCTGCATTCATGCCCGCAGATACAGATACACACTTTGGGGATCTGTCAGCATAGGAGTTCCTCTAAGTAGTTCAGAAGCGCTCCATTGTACCGGAGCCTAGTTTTGGTATTAACCCTCGATGTATATATTTATTTGCTCATGGGTACGGCGGGGGCCTTGTTCCGCCTTATGATACTATTCTTACTCTTAGAGGTCTATGACATGTATGTAGGTTGTGTATAGGTTGTACATGCATGTATGTATAGTGGTGCCTATGATAAGCCTCGTCGTCTTATATATTATCCTACCTGTTGATATGCTATAACTTAAACCGGGGACAGATTTACTTACAAATAGTAGGGATATACGCAAGTGCCCAGTTCGGGAAACCATCACGGCCTATGGGGTTAGGTCGTGACACTTCCTGTGTCAAATTCTCAAGAAAATTAGGCGATCTTCTAGGCACTTCAATGTGTCGCCGAATGTGTTTGATGAGTTGCCAAAGAAACTCAGTGAGCCTTTTCTTCCAAAGTTTGAGTTTTCCTTATCAATCTCAACATTCCTACTTTTCAACTATCGGGGCCTCACAATACTCCTCCTTAAGAACATTCATCCTCAAATGAGACTCAATTAGCATGAAAAGAGTAGGAAAAGAACCATAGCATCCCAACACGAATGCAATAACATAGTAAAATGCATAAAACTTGGGATATTAAATCCCAAGCTAAAACATGACTTAAAACTCATTTCATGAACATGCATGCATATGAAAATGTTGGATGACTTAGACACATGATTTTGAAAGAGTGATCATGAAGGAACTTAATACCTTAACTTGGAAAGATAGAAAAGAGATGAGGATATCATGACATCATGGTAACACCACCTAAAAAATGATGTATTTGGTGTTCCAATTCTCAATGAAAATGATATTGCTTCTGTATTTTGGGCATAACTTTTCATCGGTTGGTCTACACTAGGTGATTCAAATTTATACATAACCCCAACTTCATTACCTACAACTTTTGTGAAGACCATAGCTTAATATTCAGAGGCTAAGTAGGTCAAATAAATCAATCTTTGCAAGACCTAGTGTTGTGATAAAATGGAGTATTTATAGAAGAAAATCATATATCACTGTAGGTTACTCCAAATCAGTTGATTCCTAAATGACATGAAACAAGACTTCTTGAACTACAATTCTTATGAAAATAGCAAATCCTAATTAGGAAGTTATCTTGTTCAAACATAGCTCCGAAAAATGGTGTTCCATAAAAAGAAGATTTATCTCACCAACAATAGAAGATCTAGATCCATTTGACATCACCTATGAAATCAATAGTCCTCCATTTGATATCACCCATGATATCACAATCCTCCATTAAATTTTAAAAAAAAAATTTATAATTATTTTAATTATTGTTAGGTTCTCCTTCACACCTATAAATACCCACCTTATTTCATTATTTTGTACATCAAGCTATCTCAAGCAACACTTCTCTCTATACACTTCTTTACTCATTTTCAAAATATAGTTTTAGTTCTTAGTAGTGCAGAAATACTATCCCGGTGATTCATATACTCCAAATAGTACACAAAATGCTCCGGCGAGGAGAAAAGGCTAGGATTCAAGAGTGTTCATTAAGTCCTTCGAATCTGAGTAAAGCTTCGAATTCCAGGTATGTAAGAATTTAATGAGAGTATTCCTTCCACTCTCATGCCTAAAGTATTTTGATTATATGATAAATTACATTTATTTTTTTTAAGCTTTACTCTAGGTATGTGGGTATTTATTCGTGGATCCTTTCATCCATGAAGCCCAAATGAATTATCAAAGTCTTCTATTTAATTCAAGTATGAAACTTTATAGGTTTTTATATCATGATTCCAAATGAAAAGATTATTAAGTATTTGAAGTTTAATTACCTATCTTATATTAGCGTATGTAAGGATTCAATGAGAGTATTCCTTCCACTCTCATGCCTAAAGTATTTTAGTTATATGATAAAGTATGTTTATTTTCTTTAAGCTTTACTCTAAGGTATGTGGGTGTTTATCCATGGGTTCTTCCACCCATGGAGTCCAAAACACTTTCAACTAAATCTCTTGATTTCAAATAAGATTTTCTTATGCGTAATTCGTATTTCTACTTAATAGCATGAATCGTGGTTAAACTAATGATTATTGGTCTATTTTGATGCAAAATAATTTCATATTTATGAATTGATGGTTTGCAAGTATTTTCTCTATTTAGCTTTTTAAAGGTTCTTGAAATTCATGATGGGTTGTTTAAAGCATGATTTTTAAATAATGGATTTCAAAGTATTTATACATATTCATTTACATACATGTTTGAAAGTTGAAGTGATTTGAACCCACCTAGTTTTACTATATTTTCAATAAAGTTTGACTTGAAAGCTTTGACTCCAAATGAATATTTATGAAAGCAATGTCTATAGTCAAAAGGGAGTCTTATTAAATAAAAGAATGATAAAATGATATGAATGATGGATTCTTTATGCAATAAGGACAATTCTTGCATATTTGAATAACCAAATATTTTAATGAGCTATTCCGCCGAATATGATGTTTTGAATTCTCAATCTATATGCTATGAATAATTTGAAGTATTAAACTACTCCGTGGGATTGACTTAGCACCAAATGGGGCATTGAGGAGGGATTCAGTAAGGGAAGCCTAGTAGAAACCCCTTGTCTCATTAACTAAGTAAAAACATAGGAGTCCTTGTAGGCTTAGGCTAATGCATTCATGAAATTCCTTAAAGTTAAAGTTAAAGAATGAATGTAAAGTTGACGGAGTTCTACCCTAGGCAAGTAGATTCCCCGGCCAACGTAGGTGGTTATGTTGGATTCCATGTAATAACTCACATTGTCTTAATATTGGTTATAGTCCATTTCCCACATATGAACGTTTCAAATGCTATTTACATGATTACCCATGCATGTATATATGCACATATGTATGATTTAAATGATATCTACTTGATTACTCATGCATGCACTCATTTATGTATTGTACCTTATAAATGTCCTAAAGGTTTTACTTTGTAATGCATGCCTACATACTTAGTACACTCAAATTACTAAAGCATACTCTTTTGCCTACATGATATAACCATGTATGGACCGGTGCTCCTCCTCGTTCTCCTCTATGTGGCTAGTTGAAATTTCGTTTGAAGACTACTTTTGGTGAGTTTCCATCTTCTAGGAACAATACTCCTTTATCTTTCTAGCTTATGATATGTTGAGATCTTTAGATACTTATGATGGTGTTTCTTTCTATTATGATTAAGGGTGAGCTAATGATTTGTCTTAGCCCTATTAAATCTAAAAGTTAGAGGTATTGTTGGACATATGTAAGTTGAATATTTACTATTATGATTTCCACTTGTTTATTTATTGTCATTACCTATAAAAGGCTAAAAGAATGCTAAGAGGCTTGTTTGAGGTACTTTCGGGTTCCTCATTCGTCATGTCACATCTAGGCCCTAGGTTGGGTCATGACAATCATATAGGCTTCGACCTCCCATGTAGCACCTTCAACTTGTTGGTTCCTCCATAACACTTTAATAGATACAACTTCTTTGTTCCTTAACCTTCTAACTTGCCGGTCTAGAATTTCAACCAGAACTTCCTCATAGGCTAGACTTTCCTTCAAACCAACGTGTTCTAAAGGCACAATCAAGCTAGGGTCACCAACATAATTTTTAACCAATGACATATAAAACACCGGATGCACTAATATTAACTCTAAAGGTAAGTCCAACTCATATTCCACCTTGCTAATCCGCCTCAAAATTTGATAAGAGCCTACATATCGGGGACTAAGCTTCCCCTTCTTGCCAAAATGCATCACACCCTTCATGGGTGAAATTTTTATGTAAACCCACTTAGTAACCTCAAACTCAAGTTCCTTTCTCCTTATATCTGAATAGGACTTATGTAAATTTGGAGTTGTCTTCAATCTTTCTCTAAAAAGTCTAACATTTTCCATAGCCTCATGCAAAAATTGGGTCCTATCTAAAAAACCTCACCAACTTTAAAACAACAAATAGGAGACCTATATCTTCTACCATATATAGCCTCAAACGGAGCCATGTAAGAATTAGAATTTTAGCTATTGTTATAAGAAAACTCTATCAAAGGCAAATGATCATCCCAATTACCCTTGAATTCAATGACATAAGATCTCAATATGTCTTCCATGGTTTTAATAGTATGCTCGGCTTGACCATAGGTTTGCAGGTGTAAAGACCTACTATGCTTAACTTGAGTACCAAGACCTTTTTGGAACTCTAAAATTGAGATATAAATGGAATACCTCAATCCGAAATGATAGATAACGGAAAATCATGAAGCTTAATCAATGCTCAGATGTAAAGTCTAGCATAATTCTTGGCCGAATAGGAAGTTTTAACAAAACGAAAATGCGCTGACTTAGTCATTTAGTCAACAACAACCCAAATCGAATAATGTTGCCTACAAGTACAAGGCAAACCAGTAATGCAGTCCATGTTTAAGTCTTCCCACTTCAAAGTAGGAGTCTCAATATCTTGAGCTAAACCTCCTGAATTTTGATGCTCAACCTTCACTTTTTGATTGTGAGGACATTTGGGCACAAACCCCACAATATTCCTCTTCATGCCATTCCACCAATATACTTCCCTCAAATCTTAATGCATCTTTGAGGAACTCAGATAAATAGAATATTCTAAACACCTCTAAATTATTTTACTATAGCAAAGATGTCAGTTACTAGAAGGAGTAAAGATACAGATAAGCAAATAGACGTGTTTGCTGGAGAAGAGAGCAGCCAATCACCACCTAGACTAGCTGATCAAAGTAAGGCTCAAGATGAGTCCTTATCACAAACTTCCATGACCCCTCCACCTCAAAAATATTTAAAAAGGGAAGAAGCACCTTGAGAACCCCCTATTAATGCTTCTGATTAAGATTTAAAGAACATAGTCCAATTATTGACTCATATAGTTTTTGGCCAAGGACAAAGGAAAAAAGGTTTGATTGCAGGTACTAGTGGTGCAGATAAGGCAGGTAGCACACAGATATGCATTTTTTTGAATTTAGACCCGCCATTATTGATTGGGTCAGATCCAAAGAAAGATCCGCAAGACTTTATTAGTCAAATCCAATAGACTTGGGAAATCATGCATATTAGTGGTATAGAAGCAGTTGAGCTAGAAACATATAGATTAAAAAGTGTGTCTATATTGTGGTATGAAGCTTGGAAAAAATCTAGGGGTACAGACGCACCTTCAGCTAATTAGAAAGAGTTAAAAAAAGGTATTTCTTGATCATTATCTGCCATAAGAGATCCGAGAGGCCCGTGCTAATCAGTTCTTAAAATCTCCACCAAGGGAATATAAGAATAAGAGAGTACAGTCTCTAATTTAATTCCTTGTCCAAGTATGCTCCTAATGTAATATCTACTATGGAGGATAGAGTGCATCAATACGTGGACATATTAGATTCAAATCTAATTAGAGATTATACCATTGCTTCATTGAATAAAGAGATAGATATAGCAAGGATGCAAGCTTTCGCACAAAAGCTGGAGGATCAAAGGAAAAGAAGAGGACACAAGAGTCAGAAAGAGGGAAGTCCAAGAGGGCCAGATATATGGGGCAGTTTGCACCATCTAAAGGTGAGTTTATGCCTTAGTTTTCTAATAGACCACCTAGGCCATCATTTTCCTACTCTACAGCTACTGATATATCTTGGTTTTAAGGTTCTAGGGGTAATAAGTTTGGGCAAAGAGGTGACAGTCGGGTCATGAATAGCGAGGTACCAAGAGCAGGGAAGTACGAGCCAACCAAGACCTCCTCGATAGCCTTGTAAACAATATGGAAGAAATCATCTAGGTACATGTTGGCTCAAGACAAATGCTTGTTGTTGTTGTGGTACACAGGGACATATGATGAAAAATTGCCCACAAAGAGACATGGGTGGTATGGCACAACTACTAGATTGTTTGTTGCATCATCATCATCAGGGCCTTCTTTAGGTAGGGTTCTACAGATGCTTACAAGTCATGCTAGAGGTGTTAAAGGAGCAGCTAGTTCTAGTATATTTTAAAATCACACATATTCCCTAGGAGAATGAAAAAATTTGGAGGCTGCGCCAAATTTGGTTACAGGTACAGTATCTATCTTTTCACACATTGTGTATGGATTAATTGATTCGGGGTCTACACTATCATATGTCACTCTATTGATTGTTGGAAAGTTTAAAAGAACACCAGAATAATTGGTCAAACTATTTGAAGTTTCTACGCCAGTTGGCAAGTCTATTATAGCTAGAAGAGTCTATCATAATTACATAGCTACTACTTGTGATCGTGGTACATTGGTTGATCTTATCGAGTTAGAAATAGTAGATTTTTATGGTATAATGGGTATGGATTGGTTGACTTCTTGTTATGACACAGTAGATTGTCAGACCAAAATAGTCCAATACCATTTCCCAAAAGAGGCAGTCCTTGAATGGAACAGTAATGTTGGGGAACCAAGATGTAAGTTTATTTCTTATCTTACGAAAAAGAAGATAATGTCCAAAGGATACATATGTTATTTAGTGTGAGTGAAAATATAGATGTGGAGCCACCAACTCTTCAATCTATTCCAGTGGTAAATAAATTTCCCAATGTATTTCCTGAAGATCATTCAGGTTTGCCTCCTAAACGAGAAGTAAAGTTTGGGATTGATGTGATTCCAAATACTCAACCTATCTCCATCCCTCCCCATTGAATGGCACCGACAGAATTATGGGAGTTGAAGGAGCAATTAAAAGACTTGCTAGAAAAAGGATTCAAAAGGCCTAGTATGTCCCCTTAAGGAGCACCAATTTTAATTGTACGCAAGAAAGATGGCTTGTTGAGAATGTGTACTGACTACTAGCAATTGAATAAGGTAACGATTAAGAATAAATATCCCCTTCCTAGAATTGATGATTGTTTGATCAATTACAGGGTGCTAAGTATTTTCCAAATATAGAATCGAGGTCGAGCTATCCCCAAGTGAGGGTCAAAGACAAATATATACCCAAGATAGCTTTCCAAACACGGTATGGTCATTTTATGTTTTTTTGTTATGTCTTTTGGGTTAACGAATGCACCAATAACTTTTATGGATTTGATGAATAGGGTGTCCAAGCCATTTTTAGATGTTTTGTGACAGTATTCAGAGATGATATTTTGGTGTATTCAAGATCGAAAGAGGACCACAATAATCACTTGTGGTAGGTGTTACAAATTCTTTGGGATCCTAAGTTGTATGAAAAGTTCTCTAAATGTGAGTTTTTGTTAAAATTTGTGGCGTTCTTGGGTCATATTGTATCTGACGAAGGAATAAGGATTTAAACACAAAAGATAGAAGCTTTGAAGAATTGGCCAAGACCTACAACACCTACGAAGGTGATGTTACACCCCGTATTTTTGTACCTTGAAAGACTTTTGTATCTTGAGAGGTTTTTGAGTTTCTTGGAAGGTTCTCAAGCTTCTTAAGTTTCTTGAACCTCTTAAGCTTCTTAAGTTTTTATTTAAGTTTCTTGAAAGGATCGTAAGCTTCTTATAAGTTGTCATGTGAGCCAAATAATCTATGACGCTATCAAACAACTCTAAGGAAGGGAGAATGTGGCACCTTATAGAAGGGAAGATTGGAAATGTGGTTATGACAATCCGGAAGGAATTGGAGGCCAAGTAATGATTCATAGGACTCTACTTACTTACATAAGCTACCAATTTGAAAATCTTACATACTTAAGCTACTTGAGTACATATCAAGGTTATGTAGTAAGAATTACATAGGTTCGTAAAGCAAACCGAGATTACGAACCCACGAGGAGGAAAAGAAAGTGACATATGGCAGCCCATGAGAGAGTGCCACATGGCAGCATGAGAGAGTGCCACATGGAAGCAGCTGCAACAAGAGGGGGTGGGCCCCCCCCCACATGCCACGTGGCAGCCCATGATTAGAGGAAAGGGGTGTGTTGGCCCAATAGGGGCTTGACACGTGTCACCACTTAGGGCTTGACATGTGTCACCACTTAGGGCTTGACACGTGTCACCCCTAAGGTGGCCTATATATATGTGTTTTATGATCATTCTTATCCAAACAACCATTCTTTCTACAAAGTTCTAGAGAAAGAAAGAAGAGAAGAAACTAGAGAGGTAGAGAGACAAGGTCACAGATTTGGAGAGGAAAAAGGTAAGTTCTCCGATTTTGTTCCGTGAATTATTTATCTAGGGTATAATATGATGTTATAAAGGTATTTTTAACGTAAATTATGATTTGTATCAGCCCCAAAATGCTAACAAACAGCCCCAAATTTTCAGCTGCGCTAAAGGAAATTCTGAGGCAAGTTCCGACAAGTTTTGGCGAGTTTTGGGTAAGGTAAAGCTTTCTCTTCTAAACTGGAGTTTATGATGTTGATATGAGGTATATTACATGTCTTGAATAATGTTGGAAGTGGAAAATTTCATAAGGATGATTGACGTTGAAAAAAACTAAATTGAAGTGGTTATAGCTAAATCGAAGTCGAGTAGTGGGTTATCGTTGTGGTACTGCGGGTGCAGCTGGTTGGGTTTCGTGTTACAGGGATTTAAAGTATTTTAAAAAGGGTGTGGGTGCTTCTGTTTGCAGCCACACGACTCTCTTTTTGGTATGGTTAAATATTTTGCGAAATAAAGATTAAAAACTCTATTTTTATAGCGCAGTTTAGAGTTAGTTGTTTGGAGCTTGTATTGTGTAAGGTTGAAGTAATTTACTTGTAAATATGCTGTTGGTTGCTGTTGTTGACATGGTTTTTGACATTGTGACCGAGTTAAAATCTCAGGGATGTTGAAGTTATAGGGGAGATGCTACCCGATTTTTGGTAGATTCGAAACTAGTGACAAACTAGTCGAGGGTAATGAATAAGGAAATAACTCCTATGATTACTTGGGTGTAGAGTTTGAAATTGGAAAGTGAAAGGTCATTAACCTTAGTACTACTTTCATGTTAAATAGGTTCAAGAGACGACAAGGCGAACGTGTAAGAGTAATCCGTAAGAGGTATGTGAAGCTTACCCTTTCTTTTCTTTTGGCATGTCTTAGCCTTAAGGGATTGATATACGAAATGTGGGGATAATTCCATTCATAGAACCCCAAGTATGACTTGTAAGTCTTATTCATTTCTCGATGGTAGAATTCCTATACTAGTTGAGTGATTGCCTCTCAAGGCTTCTATATGATGGAGAGTAGTAAGTATGTAAAGTTATCTCCTTTCTCTTGGCATGTTTTGGCATAAGTATGCAGAGCTACCCTTCTTTCCTCTTGATATGTCCTTGAAATAAGTGTGGTGCTATGATGGTAAGGTAATGCAATAAGAATGTTATGATACCGATCCCATGACGGGTCGGGTACAATATATGTAAATGATGACTCCTTGAGGAAAAGTAGAGACTAGGTAAAGCTTATTCTTTCTCTTCGTTTGGAATGTCCTAATTGTAAGTAAAATGTGATACGAGCTTGGGGGTAACTCCACTCTTATGTCTCTAATGTAATTTGTATCTCTTATTCACTTCTGAATGTCAAACTCTTATAGTAGGTTGAACTACTTTCCTTGAACTCTATAGGTTGAGAAATACTCAATGCATAAGATCCTAGTCCTAAGGACTATATGACGATGGGTATCCCTGATTCTATGAACTATTATTATTACCTTAGTACATGTCTAGGGTCCCCAAGATCCTAAGTAATATAGGCCTCAATGGCATTTAGAAGACACTCGAGATGGCTACACTACTATTCTGGTCCTCAGACGATAGCTTAATTTTCTTACATTGTCGAGTATCTGATAATGATTTAGATTGTATATGGTTACTCACTACCTTACTCGTGTATACTGTAATACATCTTTCACCAAGTCCCATAAAGAGCCGGGTACAGTATATGATAATTATGACACCGAGTCCCATAAAGGGTCAGGTATGGTATATGATAATATGATGACACCGAGTCCCATAAAGGGCCGGGTATGCTATATAATATACTAATTGGGCCAAACATTCCTCAGCATTACTATATAATAAATGGACCGGGCCGAACGTTCCTCGGCATTATGATATGATATCTGGATCAGGCCGAACGTTCCTCGGTATTACTATATGATATCTGGATTGGACCAAATGTTCCTCGACATTACTATATGGTATATGGATCAGGATGTACATTCCTCGGCATTATTATATGAGATAGCACTAATAGTATATAGATTCTTATGATAACAGAGTGATGTAGTTGTTACACCAAGTCCCCGAATGAGCCGGGTACAGTACATGATGATAGTATGTACGACTTTATGTTATAAGCTACAGGTACAGTAAATGATTATATGTCATACTTGCCCCTGCATTCCTACGACAACTGTAATTTTCTTATGATATCTATGCTTTACATACTTAGTACATATGTCGTACTAACCCCTCTTTCTCGGAGGACTGCATTCATGCCCACAGGTATAGATACACACTCTGGGGATCCGTCAGCGTAGGAGTTCCACCCAGCAGTTCAGAAGCACTCCACTGTGCCGGAGCCTAGTTTTGGTATTAACCCTCAATGTATATATTTATTTGTTCATGGGTACGATGGAGACCCTATCCCGCCTTATGTTACTGTTCTTACTCTTAGAGGTCTGTGGACATGCATGTAGGTTGTGTATGTGTATGTATGTACAGTTGTGCCGATATGTTATGATAGCCTCATCAGCTTATATATTATCTTGCTTGTTGACACACTATGACTCCAATAGGAGACAGGTTTACTTATGGTTAGCAAGGGTATACGCGAGTGTCTAGTTCGGGCATCTGTCGTGGCCTACGGAGTTGGGTCATAATAGGTCTTAGTTTCCTTGGGCTAGCAGGTTATTATAGAAGGTTCGTTGAAGGATTTTCTTCTATTTCTGCACCGTTAACAAAGCTAACACACAAGGCAGCCAAGTTCCAATGAAGTGATGCATGTGAAAAAAGCTTCCAAGAGTTAAAGGATAAATTGACTTCTATACTTGTATTAGTACTTCCATAAGGCACAGAAGGGTATGCAGTGTATTATGATGCTTCAGGAGTGGGACTAGGATGTATATTGATGCAGTATGATAAAGTAATAGCTTATGCCTTAAGACAGTTTTGGCCGCATGAGAAACCTTATTCAACCTAAGATTTAGAACTAGTAGTAATTGGATTTGCTTTGAAGATATGGCGCCACTACTTGTATAAAGTTCATGTCGACATATATACTGATCACAAGAGTTTGCAATATATCTTTAAACAAAAGAACCTAAATCTAAGGTAGCAAAGATAGCTTGAGCTATTAAAAGATAATAATGTTGATATTTTGTATCGTCCTAGGAAAGCAAATGTGGTAGTTGATGCTTTAAGTCATAAGATGATGAAAAGTACTTAAGAGCATTCCACAGGAAGACTACAGACAACTAAAGATCTACACCAATTAGCTAGCTTGGGGGTTCACCTTTTCGAATCTCTAGATGAAGGAGTTATTGTGCAAAATATGGCTGAATCCTCATTTATAGTAGAGGTGAAAGAGAAGCAGTACCCAAATCCTATTTTATTACATCTTAAGGAGAATGTACTACAAGGTATAACAAAGGCATTTGAGCTTACTAAAGAGAGAGTACTTTGATGCCAAAACAGATTGTGTGTGGATAATGTAGATGGACTAAGAAGGAGAATTATGATGAAATTACATCATTCCAGATATTTTGTCCATCTGGGATCAACCAAAATGTATCATTACTTGAAGGAAGTGTATTAGTGGGTGACATAAAGAAGAACATTGCATAATTTGTTGCTCAATGTCCAAATTTTCAACAAGATAAAGTAGAGCACCAAAATCCTGGAGGTTATATGCAACGTAAAGAACTCCTAATTTGAAGTAGGACATGGTTTGCCTTGCTCATTTTGGAAGTTTGATGCCATACCGGTAATATTTGATAGACTCACTAAATTAGACAACTTCTTGTCGATCAAGACTACTTATACAGTTGAAGAGTATGCAAGGTTATATATTAAAGAGATAGTGCGGTTATATGGTGTGCCAATCTCTATTATATCTGATAGGAGAGCTCAACTCAACGCAAATTTTTTAAAATCATTTCTAAAGAGTTTGGGAATGCAAGAGAATTTAAGTACAACCTTTCACCCTCAAATGGATGGTCGGGCAGAACGTACAATCCAAACACTTAAGGATATGCTCCTAGCTTGTATATTAGACTTCAAAGGTAGATGGGGTGATCATTTGCCGCTAATTGAGTTTGCTTACAACAATAGCTACCATTCAGTATCAAAATGGAACATTATGAAGCTTTATATTGAAGAAAGTGTAGATCACCAATTGGATGGTTTGAAGTGGGTGAAACTACCTTATTCGGTCCAGATCTTGTTCATCAAGCTATGGAAAAATTTAAGGTGATACAACAACGGCTAGCAATAGCTCATAGTCGACACAAATCATATGCAGATGTTAGAAGGAGAGGACTAGAGTTTTCTATAGGAGACTAGGTGTTCTTAAAGGTATCTGCAATGAAAGGGGTAGTGAGATTTACGAAAAAGGAAAAGTTGAGTCCACACTACATAGGACCATATAAGATTACTCGAAGGGTTGTCCAAGTTGCATATGAGTTAGATCTACCACAAGAGCTTTCAACAGTTCATCTATTGTTTCACATCTCAATGCTTTATAGGTGACCCCTCTCATATCACACCTACTGAAGATATACAAGTTACGGGAGATCTCACTTATAAAGAAGTACCCATTGCCCTTTTGGATCAACAAGTTAGGAAGCTAATAAATAAAGAAGTAGTTTTCGTAAAAGTGCAATGGAGAAACCAACAAGTAGAAGAGGTTACATGGTAAGCAAAAGAAGAAATGAAGTCCAAGTATCCTTATATATTTCAATCTGAGGAGAAAGGTAAACGTATTGAGTTGATGCACTTACGAGTAAGTATAAGTTTACATGAATTATGTGGCTAATAATAGAATTTAACTTAGACTTGAACTTTGTTTAGGCTGTCTAAATATGCTAACATTCGAGTACGAATGTTCCTAAGGAGGGGAGGATGTAACACCTCATATTCTCCATATGCTAGTTCTATTCATATTATACTCGGCATAGCCTTATCGTATAGGTGAGGGACCATGTTTCTTATATGAGTAGTGTTTGTTTAAAATTGATTGGAAGGTATTGTAATGCCTTGCATGTTTTAGCATGCATACTTCAAGTTAACCTCGACTGAAGTATTTGAAATAGAAATAGAAAGGTGGTATTTGAGCCTAAAGTTTAAAGTGAAGTGTTAAGTTAAAGCAAAAGAGATTTAAATTTAGAAAATAGAATAAAATAAGGGAGTTGCTTGCTTGACTTAAACTAAGCTAGTAGGTGACAAGTAGGTGCATCACCTACTAAGACTTATTGACCATCCTAAAGGACCGAGTAAATGCATCACCTTCTAAGACTTATTTGACCATCTTATAGTTCCCAAGTACACTCACCATCTACTTGAATATTCTGTCCCAAACCAAGCTAAATAAAAAGAGGAGAATGGGCAGCCAAGGTCAAACAAATTGAAGTCCATAAAGGCCCAAGTTAAATGGCCAAGTAGGTGCATCGCTTACTTGAAAATTTATATCCCAAAATGAGCCAAGAAAGTTGGCCAAAAAGGTCCATTTTAAAAGGGATAAGCATCAGTTCATTTCCTTCATTTTAACTTGGAAACAATTTCAAATTTCTTAAGTTCTTTCTTGCTCCTTCTTGGCTATATACAATAGCCCTAAAACACCTCTAGGGTTCCTAAATATTACACCTTCTTTTCAAGTGAAAGGTGAGTTAAAATACTTATGGGTTTAGGTTATTCCTTCCATGGAATCTTATGGAATTGTGTTCTACATGTTTGAGGTGTATGGCAAAATCTTTTTTCAAAAGATGTCCCATCATTCTTTCCAACTTTCTAAGAGTTATTCTCTTGTTCCTTGGTCCTAGTTTAAAGGAGAGTTCACGTTCTTGAAGTACAAGTTTAGAGGATTAATTTCTAGAAACCAAGGTAAGGCTACTACCCATTTTTAGCCACTCCTGATATACAAGTTGGGGAGGAGAATCTTGTATATGTATATCCAGAACTCATGAATGGTGATGAATCGTTAAATTCATTATTCTCCTATTGGGCTGAAGCTTTTGATGGGGTTGTTAGGGGCTACATTATGTGTATTGATGTTATGGGCAGTTTGGTGTGTTATGCCTTATTTTTACCGAGCTTAGAAAAGCACAACATATAGACTCTAAAAGGATTAATTATGGTATAGAGTCACCACCTAATTTATTAAGGAAAATAAGGAAAACCTATTTGATGCATGACCTCTATGACTCACGTTTCAATGTACGAACTAGTTTAGATTCTAGGTAAGGGTTTATATTATTCCAAAGGGGAGGTGTTAGGCATCCTTCGAAATTCACAAAATGTGCTACCCGACTAGATAAGATTTATCAAAAAGGGAGGAGATAAACTTATTATTTGCAAGTATAACACACATATGTAAAGAAATATGTACTAAAATTATATAAAAATATATGTATTGTATGTATCAAGTAAGTAATGTATATTATTATCAACTATGTGTATGAAAATATGAGAAAAGAGATATAAATTTATAAAAAAAGTAGTTTTTATGCAATATTAAAAGAATTGACCTTTATTAATATGAAAAAAAAGAACTCTTTTACCATATAAAAAAATCTTTTGTAATGTGTGAAAAGAAAAATATTTCTTTTATACAAGAAAAAAAGTATTCTCAAATAATATTTTTAAATTACAATATCAATGAGATTTTGTCTAACGTCAATAATATATACAATAATGAATTTAAAATAATATTCTAACTTTATTAAATTCAAATAGCTTCCTCGGAAAGCAATTCTGAGCTGGGTACCTGTAAAGACACTTAGTAGAAGTATTAGTAAGGTATAAATAATAATAAAAAAAAAGTTGTCTTATAAACATCGGAGGCCTTGGAAATCGATGATAATTTTTCATCGGCCAATATTAACTTGTAATATATAATATACAATGTAAACTTAAATTAAAATTTCTGTCTTTTAAAATGGAGAGGCCTCAAAAATCGACAGAGAGATTTTTTCATTGGCCATGTGACTTGCAAACAGTTTAAAAAAGAAACAAAGAAAATTGAGGTAAAAGAATAACATTACAGATGCTCAAATTACTAAAAATGTCGAACAAAATGACCCAAACAAAAATAGTAAACAAAACTCAACGGTGAATCATTAATAATGACCGGAGAACATGAAAACACAGAAAACAATGACTGTAGTTTGAACTCCTCCGTCCAGATCTGAAATGGAATAAAATATACGAGGAAATGCAACAAAATATAGCAACAAGAACAATAAAATCATAAAACAAAGTGAAGCAACATTTATGCCTAGATAGATTTGGGAGCGAAAGCTCAAACCTCACAAAAAATAAAGTGTGTTTGGATGGAAAAAAAGAAGATTTTGGTGGATTTGATGGTTGTTGGTTGGTTTTAATGGAAAAATGTGAAGGAGAGGGATAAAGTAGTGAAGAAGATTTAAAATTGGTGTTATTTATAGTGAGGATGAGGAAGAGGAAGAAAGTGGAGAAGAATTAGAGATGAGAGAGAAAGAGTTTAAAAATAATTATATAGGTGTAGAAAATTGTAGTGTATAGGTGTTGAATTTTTGTTGTAGTTGTTGATGGATGTATTTTTTTTAGGAAAAATAAGAGAGGAGAGAGAGAGAGAGTTTGAAAATGGTTATATAGGTGTAGCAAATTATAGTGTATAGGTGTTGAATTTTTATTGTAGTTGTTGATGGGAGTATTTTTTTAGGAAAAATAAGAGAGGAAAGAGAGAGAGAGTTCAAAAATGATGATTTGTGTGGAAAATTTTGTGTGATTAGTGGGGTAGGTAAAATTGTGCGAAAAATTTGTGTGATTACTGAGATAGATAAAATTGTGTGGAAAATTTGTGTGATTAGTGGGGTAGATATAATTGTGGAAAATTTGTGTAATTAGTGGGTAGGTATAATTGTTGGAAAATTTTTATGATTAGTGGGGTAGGTATAATTGTGGGAAAAATTTAATATTTATCTGTATTTTAATGTATTCCTATACTATACTAAAAATACTAAAATGAATATGAAAAAATATAACAAATGAGTTGTAAAAATGCAAATTAATGAACTGTTATAAAATATAGCTATAATTGAAACTAAATAAAATAAACTGATAAAAATCTTAATCGAAGGATAATTATAGATAAATTGATTTAAAATTGTAAAAATGCACTTTTGAACTATTTAACAAATAAAATACTTAAAAGTATAAACTTTGAAAATATCAGGCCAAAATTTGGTGTCAATTGTCCCGACTTTCTATATTTGCGGACTGTGCTAAAATTATAATTAATATAAAAATAATATCAATCGATATATAACACAAAAAAGAAAAAAAGAAAAAAAATAAAAAATGTAATCGATATTTTGGAGATATACTATATTGTAAAGAATAAATTACAGTGCTATGTTGTTTACGTTTGTTGATGACTGTAAAATATTGTGACCATTAAAATTTACAATGACAATAAATGGATAAGAATCCTATTATTTATGAAACTAAGAAAAGTACATCCATAAACTATTAAAAGGAAAAAAATGAGAATAAATTCATTAAAATTCTAAAATAAGGATAATTATTAATAATTAAAAAAAACTAAAAAATCTGTAAATATAATAATTTGTGTTCTTTAATAATCAAGAAGTTTGAAGACGTTAATTTTGAGCACAGAGAGCCAAAATTGGGTGTCAACAGTTTGCCCCTTTTCGACTAAAGATGACGTAGAAGTCTTCGGTTGAAAATAAATGAATAAATTGATTAAACTCTGATTTGGAGTTTCCTACATACCTCGAGCTGCATGAGGATCGGGCCATGTATAGTTTGAAAGTTGAGGCAAATAACCTCTTGTCTTGTTGTTTGGAGTTGACGACTCTGGTCCTAGTGAAAGGTTTCATATGTTCCCGATGTCTCTTCCAAAATTAGTCCAATATTGAGAGAATAATTACTCCCTTGTGATGACCGAACTCTGCATCGAGCTTCCTATATATCTCGAGTGTCATGAGAAAAGTTAATGTACTTCAAAAGGCAAAGTTGCGGTGAACTTTGATTGACTCTCAAAATTTGTCCTAGTGTTGAATCGTGATGACACTGTTTACTTTTGTGATAATGGTAGAAAGAATTTAGTAAAATAGAAGGATGAAAATGTGATGTAAATGGACTTCGACTGGCGAGGCAAGCATGTAATGTAAAAGACCTTTGATTGGCAAGACGACAAAATGTAAAAGCTAGAGTGTGGATATATGCATTAAAAGGTGGGTGTATATAAAACATATTGAAATACCCGCATTAGAAGGTGGGTGCCTATAAAATGTACTGTAATACCCATATTAGTAGGTGGGTGCCTGTGAAATATAATGAAATACCTCTATTAGAAGGTGGGCGCCTGTAAAATATAATGTAATACACGTATTAGAAGGTGGCTGCCTGCAAAATGTACTGAAATACCCGTATTAAAAGGTGGGCACCTGTGGAATGTATTAAAATACCTGTATTAGAAGGTAGGTGCCTATAAAATATGTTGAAATACCCTTATTAGAAGGTGGACGCCTATAAAATATAATGTAATACCTGTATTAGAAGGTAGGTGCCTATAAAATATAATGAAATACCCATATTAGAAAGTGGGCGCCTATTAAATATAATAAAATACTCGTATTAGAAGGTGGGTGCCTATAAAATGTAATAAAATACCCGTAGGTGGGCGCCTGTAAAATGCACTGAAATACCCGCATTAAAAGGTGCGCACCTATATTTGAATTTAAATTTCCCATATCTGGAGGTGGAAAACATGAGTTATTTTTTTATTTTCATTTTTTTGTTTATTTTATAAGAAATGTTGAAAAATGAACAAAACAAAATCACAACTTGACTTCAGTTGGCACCAACAATTAGTATTGTGCATAAGAATTCCACTGTCTTTCTCAACTAACCTAGATCAACATCAAAGTAATTCTTATAGTTTCAACTGGTACCTCAAACATACCTAAGTGTCGACACGATTTGTTTGTCTTGCTTCAAAATAAAGTTTCGAACTATATCTGTCCCATATGTTTCAACTTCCCTCACCACAAAGAAAGTCATAATTTTCACATATTTGAATATTTTAATTTTAGGACATTTTGGAAAGTATGCTCGCGCTCAGAAAGATATTCATGCATGCAATTGTGATAATATAAGTTTGACCATCATGTAAATCTCCACTAATGTGAGAACATTTGAAATAAAATCTTGTAGGGCTTGTTACTGGCTTGTAATGTTGGCTTAGGGAAGGGTAGGATAGTAATTTAGGATAGAGTGACTTAATTCCTTCTTAAGCATTTCACTGAATTTGTGCTTTCAATGTTTTTATGCATTTAGCTCTTGATTCTCATTTTTGTCCCTTTCTTGCGTACTTTTGGACTTCTTTTGAAGCTTAATTGTCTGAGCTTTTCCCTTCTCAGTATTTTTTTAAGTTTCTCTTGTTTGTTTCTAGTATTCTTCTTCTTTTGTTGCAATTTTTCCTGCTGAACTTGTGGGAAATTCTCAACTTTCTTTTCTTTTGAAGTCATTCTTGCATCCTAAACTTTGAAGGACTTTTTCAATTTCCGTTTTTGACAACTTTGGACCTTGAATCTTCTTTTTTAACTCACACATCTTCAGTGCACTAAAAGAGGTCGGGCCAAGAGAGAGATAGTGCATATAAGCACTCAGAAAAGATATAGGCTAAAATGTGGTTGTCCAAAGAAAAGGCTTAGGCTCAAAGTGGGACATGCTAAGGATTAATGTTATTTGTAGGCTTTGAAAGGCACCAACAAGTAAAAGAAAGCCTACAATCATTTTTCAAATCAAACATTACTCATAATTTTGACTCAATAAACATTTAGGCCAAATTCTACATCAATATTGCGATGTAATGAATTAATCTAAGGCTCACCACACGAATGCACTTGAAACAATAAGGTTGATTTCGTTCTTGTATTAGATATATGCAAGAAAATTTTCTCAAGTGTCACTAAGGTGCAATTAAGATATACCAAAAGAATCTATGGTTTACCATGATGCTGATCATCTCCATATACTAAATATTTCTTCCTCATGCACACTTTTAACTATGTTGGTACCAATCAAGTTCAAACTTTGATTCATTTTATGTTTTTTTTTGAAAAAAAAATGGGACCGAACCCAAATGAGGTTGCCTCGTATATTGTGGAAAACAAGAATTAGGTATGCGTAGTTTAGACAGATATGACACATAATACGTGTTTTGAAAAACAAATATACTTTTTTAAAAAAAATAACAGAATTGAGAAACTAATGAGTCACATTGAAGGGCGGACAACCCAAATTAAAAAAAAATAATAACAAATGTAAGATAAAGAAAATTAAAGATATCTACTAAATATAACATCTTGTACAAAAATTAATACGAAGATGTAGACAAACTCGGAATGATGCCTTGCAAATATAGTGTCTGAGTGCAGCCTCGATTGAATTTTTGAGGGTTCCCCTTAAAAATTTTGCCTCTATTCCAGCTTCAACAAACTCTGGTATTCAATCTTGTAGTAAATGTCTTCTAGTGATTTTTTTTTTGAGATTTTTTCAAAAGAATTTGCCCCAGTTTTCGTTGTAAAAAGATGAAAAACTTACGGAGAATATGATCGAGCCGTTATGACGCCTAGTATCCCATTGAAGTAGGAATCAAGTCAAACATAGTTCCAACATAAACATACCTATGCGTCTTTTGTATGATTACTATGGATTAATGATTGCATTTAAAAGAGGTGAGGCTATGAGTTAGAGTTTAGCTCTGAACCAATGTATTTCTAGAATGTAAAGAATGTACAGGGCAATGTTGATAATTCTTGAAGTAGATGGTAAAGTTCAAAAAAAATGATATTAAAGATCAAAATAGATGTAAAAATAAAATAAAATGATATGACTCAGAAAGACAGTCGTAGAGACTGAAATGAATGTGCAGTATTAAAAAAAAATTCAAGCTCAACATAAGTCAACCAAATTGATGAACCATGGGGACGAGGCAGAAAATGATGTATAAAGTATATATGTGCAACTAAAGAATATGTAGTAAACGTAAGATAAAATATAGAATATGCAAAAATATGTATCAAAAAAAATATAACAAATTAAAAAATAGAAATTCATCCGGCTCAAGTATCAATAAAGAATATTCGAAAAACTGCGAGAAGATGCATAGTAATCTAAACATGCTGACTCTAAAATTAAGGAGTTTTGAAAAGATTCTGGAGAAGTGTAAAACACTTCATCGCATGTTCAGTGTGTGATAGTGTAAAATTATGACCCGATAGAAATAAAGTGACCAATAAAGTGTCAATAAATATACAACTATGGTCTATAAGTAAATATTGAATTAAAAGATTGATAATAATGTAAAGAATTTATGTGTAAATAATGAACACAAATTTATGTACAAAATACAGAATTCACAGGGTACGAAAAGAATCAAAGAGAGAAAAAATATATTGACATGTGAAAAATATGAATAACAATACCTCCCTCAATTGAAAATTTGAGTCTATCATGGTTAAAACCTGAATTATTCCCCAGCAGAGTCGTCAAGCTGTTATGCCCTATTTTTACCGAGGTTAGATAACGCACAACATATAAACTCTAAAAGAATTAATTGTTGTATAGAGTTATCACCTAATTTATTGAGGAATATAAGAAAAACCTATTTGATGCATGACCTATATGACTCACATTTCAATATACAAAAAATAAGTTTAGATTCTAGGTAAGAGTTTACATTATTCCAAAAGGGAGGTGTTAGGCATCCTTCGAAATCCACAAAATGTGGTACCTGGCTAGACTTAATTTATCAAAAAGGGAGGAGATAAAATTATTATTTTCAAGTATAACACATATATATAAATAAATATGTACTAAAATTGTATAAAAATATATGTTTAAAAGAGTATGTACCAAGTAAGTAATGTTTATTATCGTCAACTATCTGTATAAAAATATGAGAAAGAAGATATAAATGTATAAAAAATGATAGTTTTTATGAAATATTAAAAGAACTGTCCTTTATTAATATGAAAAAAAAGAACTCTTTTACCATAGAAAAAAGAACCTTTTGTAATGTGTGAAAAGAAAAACATTTCTTTTATCGAAGAAAAAAAAGTATTCTCAAATAATATTTTTAACTTACAATATCAATGAGAGGATAAATTATAAAAAACATTTTAAAGAAAAAAATTATTTATATTGTCTAAAAATGTGAATTAACTGATTAAATAGTTAAATCAATTTAATCTTTTTCGTTAAGTTTTTATGGCCTAAGTTTTGCCTAACATCAATAATATACACAATAATAAATTAAAAAAAATATTCGAACTTTATTTATTTCGAATAGTTTTCTCGGAAAGCAATTGTGGGGATGGTACATGTAAAGACACTTAGTAGATGTATTAGTAAGTTATAAACAACAACAACAACAACAACAACAACAACAACAACAACAATAATAATAATAATAATAATAATAATAAAATATGTCTTATAAACATGGAAGGCCTTGGAAATTGACAATAACTTTTTCATCGGTCAATTTCAACTTGTAATATATAATATATTATGTAAACTTATATTAAAATTTTTGTCTTTTAAAATAGAGAGGCCTCAAAAATAGACGAAAAGATTTTTTCATTAGCCATGGGACCTGCAAACAGTTTAAAAAGGAAACAAACAAAATTAAGGTAAGAGAATAATATTACAGACGTCCAAATTAACTAAAAATATCGAACAAAATAACCCAAATAAAAATAGTAAATAAAACTTAACGGAGAATCATTAATAATGAACGGAGAACATGAAAACACATAAAATAATGGCTGGAGTTTGAACCCCTCCATCCAGATATAAAATGAAACAAAATATACGTGGAAATACAACAAAACAATGCAACAAGAACAGCAAAATCATAAAACAAAGTGAAGCAACATTTATGTCTAGTTAGATTTAGGAGCAAAAGCTCAAACCTCACCAAAAATGAAATGTGTTTGGCTGGAAAAGGAGAGGATTTTGGTGGGTTTGATGGTTGTTGGTTGGTTTTAATGGAAAAATGTGAAGAAGAGGGATAAAGCAGAGAGGAAGAGTTAAAATTGATGTTATTTATAGTGAGGGTGATGAAGAGAGTGGAGAAGAAGATAAATATTATGGGTGTATTTTTTAGGAAGAATTAGAGATGAGAGAGAAAGAGTATGAAAATGGTTGTATAGATGTATGAAATTGTAGTGTATAAGTGTTGAATTTTTATTGTAGTTGTTGATGAGTGTGGTTTTTTTAGGAAAAATAAGAGAGGAGAGAGATAGTTTAAAAATGGTTATATAGGTGTATAAAATTATAGTGTATAGGTATTGGACTTTTGTCGTAGTTGTTGATGTGTATGTTTTTTTAGGAAAAATAAGATAGGAGAGAGAGAGAGTTTGAAAATGGTGGTTTGTGTGGAAAATTATGTGTGATTAGTGTGGTAGGTAAAATTGTGGGGGAAATTTGTGTGATTAGTGAGATAGGTAAAATTGTGCGGCAAATTTGTGTGATTAGTGAGATAGGTAAAATTGTGCGGCAAATTTGTGTGATTAGAGGGGTAGGTATAATTGTGAAAAATTTGTGTGATTAGTGGGGTATGTATAATTGTGGAGAAATTTGTGTGATTAGTGGGGTAGGTATAATTGTAAAAATTTTTAATATTTAACTGTATTTTAATGTATTCCTAGATTGTACTAAAAGTACTAAAATGAATATGAACAAATATAACAGATAACATGTAAAAATGCAAATTAATGAACTTGTATAAAAAATAGCTATAATTGAAACTAAGTAAAATAAACTGATAAATATCTTAATCTAAAGATAATTATAGATAAAATTAATTTAAAATTGTAAAAATGCACTTTTCAACTATTTAACAAATAAAATACTTAAAATTATAAACTTTAAAATATCAGGCCAAAATTTGGGGTCAACTGTTCCAACTTTCTATATCTGCGGATTGTGCTAAAAGTATAATTAATGGAAAAATAATATGTATTGATATATAACACAAAATAAAATTAAAAAATGTAATCGATATTTTTGAAGATATACTATGTTGTAAAAAATTAATTACAGTGTTATGTTGTGTACGTTTGTTGATGACTGTAAAATATTCTGACTATTAAAATTTACAAAAAAAGTAAATGGATAAGAATCCTATTATTTATGAAACTAAAAAAAGCACATCCATAAATTATTAAAAGGGAAAAGATGAGAATAAATTCATGAAAATTCTAAAATAAGGATACTTATTAATAATTCAAAAAAAACTAAAAAATGTGTAAAAATAATAATTTGTGTTCTTTAACAATCAAGAAGTTTGAAAACGTTAATTTTGAGCACAGAGAGTCAAAATTGGGTGTCAACATGGTGACCTTGGCAAAAGATGTATAAATTTGTATTGATGGAAAAAAGGTGGGTGTAGTGATTCACCATTTGTGTAAGGGTTGTAGGGGTCTGCTGTCCATCGAGTGTTTAGCAACTGTTTAACGATGCCACAATGTGATTAGCTGCCAACATTAGTTTTATCATGACTTCTATTGTAGATTAACACCTTAAAGAGGAGGCTGAAACGTGGTAATTGTATTGGTCTAGAAACAAGGTATGTAAGTCTATTCGATTCAATATTCCTTGGCATAAAGTCTAATGCTTGTGATTACTATCAACAAAATGAGTAAAGGATACATCGTGACAGCGTAGGACCTCCAACATAGCTAACGATATTTTCCCCTCTCCTTAGTGTGTCGAATTACTTCAATATGTACATTCTTATTCTTCCAAGTATTGGTATGAGAAAACCGTAGTTTCAACAGTAGTGTTATACCCCATATTTTTGAACATTGGAATATTTTACGCTAATCGAGATAAGTTTAAGGTCAAGATCATTTTGAGATATAAGATAGAGACTTTTAATCCTTGATTTTAATTAAGTATACGAATTGCTTACAAATTTTAATTGATATAGAAATATTAGTGGGAATTATGGATTAATTAACCATGGTTAGATTATTAAGTGAGATTAGTGATTAAACTAATACTAATTAAATCATGAGTGGGATAAGTAGACCCCACTATAGCATGGCCAAATCTGATTGGCCCATGCTATGAGTGGGGCACGTGTAACTTCAAAGGCTGCATGTATAAAGCTTAGTTGATGACTAATTAGTTAGTCATTCACTTCATTCTTCTTCACCTAACATAGAGATAAAAAGAGAGAGACTAAGTTATGGCAACTCACGGCCATGGCTGAGCAAATCAAAGCCCCAAATTCTGATCCCTACATTAATTCTCTAAGGTATTTTTCAATCAATTGGAGGTCATTAACAACGTGAAGTAATTATTGAGGAAGCAAGAATAATTATCACTTCAATCCACAAGTTTCAGCCAATTAAGGAGCCAATTTGTTACGGTAAAATCTAATCCTTTTCTACATATTTTAGAAGTGGTTTGGACTTGTTATAATTTGGTAGATGTGAATTGGATATAAGAAACTATGCATGTTGATGTTGAGGTATGGTTTGAGCCATGTAAGGGGGGTTATTTTGGGTGTGTTGTTGTTCTTGTTGATTTGAGAAATTAAGAGTTAAGACTTGCAATGTGTTGATGGTAATTAATGGGCTGCCTTAATCCAGAAATGATTGAGTTAATTATAACTAATGTTGATGTTATTGTTGTGGCTGATTATATAATGAGAATGAAAGAATATGATATTTCAAGTTGGAATTGTAATTGTTTTAAAGGCTGGTTATAATGTGTTGTTATTGTGTTGAATTGAAAGACTAAGTATAGTTACAAATATACATTGTATGGTTGTAATTGTTGGGTTGTTATAAATTGTTTCGATAAAGCATGGTGGTTGTGGGCTGTTCGGAGTATTCGGAAATCTTGTTGTCACGACCCAACCCCGTAGGCCGTGACTGATGTCCAAACTGGACACTCACGTACACCCCTGTTAACTATAATCAAACCATGCATAATTAAGAACGTAAGAAAATAGAATGTTATCTCAAAATGGTCACATATTCATATATTAGCACAACTTGTCTCCTAAGGAGTTACAACCTATCAATAGGTAACGTGGTACATAAGCCGATGAGGCTGTCATAGCGTGTGGGGTCATCACGTTATATACGTATATGCGAGCCGACAAGGCTACTACTACAAAAGGGAATATCCCAAAATATAAGTCATACTATCACCGTTGAACATCATCTATATACAACCCACACATATGTCTACAGACTTCTAAGAGTACCAACAGTATCATATGGCGGGACAGGGCCCCGCTGTACCCCTGAATAAACATATGTACACATCAAAAAGGGGTTTATACCACAAGTCTAGGCTCCGACACAAAGGAGCACCCCAAAATAGCTGAGTAGAAATCCTAGGCTGGCGAATCACTGAAGCTAGTACTTGTACCTGCGGGAATGAAATGCAGCCCCCTGAGGAAGGGGGTCAGTACAAGATATGTACCGAGTATGTAAAGTATGAAATACAATAGGAAAGATCATAACTGTAGAAGAGAGTCCAGGAGACAAGTATGATAATCAAGAACTCACTGTACTTGTGCCTTACGGGACTCGGTGAATAAAGTCGTGTAGACGTATACCGTACCCAACCCATCGTGGGACTCGGTGCCATAACCATATCATTACATCACCATGTCATCATATAGTGTACCCTTCCCTCTAGTGAGGAACTCGATGGATAATGTAGTAAATTGCGCGTGATAATATACCCGGCCCGAGACTCGGTGAAAGAAGTAATAAAAGTATGCACGAGCAGAGTAGTGAGTAACCATATGCAAATTAAATCATCATCTGAGACTCAATAGAATAAGTAGAATAAACTCACACTTGAGTATTAAAGGTGATAATCATATTAAATAGCCTTTGAATGTCACTACGAACCATATCAAATGGAGCCTCAGAAATCATAGACATGTATCAAGATAATGCTAAACAACTCATTGAATCAGAGACATTTATCATCGTAGAGTCCTTAGGAATTGGAGCTTATACATCCATTTACTATTCAACATATAGAAGGCTCGAGGGCAATAGCTCAACTACTTTAAGAGTTTTACCATCAAGAAGTAAATAAGAGTCATGAATCATACTCGGAGCTTATGAATGGAATTACCCCCAAAGCTCATATCATATATCACTTATGTCTAAGACATGCCAAAAGAAAAGAGGAATAGCTTTACATACCTTTAGCGCTTATTCGCAACACGACATGTATATGTTGCCCGAAGCGTCTCCACCTATATTAAAATGTCAAGAACTATGCTAAAGTTACGTTAAGGTCCAAAACGTACTCTAACGTTAGTAACTCCTTTTTAGAAAATTAGGCGATGTTTCTTTTATATTCAAATCAACTTCGTAACAACTAAGCCAACATAAATACCCACACGTTCATGTACTATATTATATTGAGGCTATTCGAGACAAGACTCAAAAATACGTCGGACAGCCCGCATGCTATGCCAAATCAGCCCACACATAACATTTGATCATAACCCTTTAACATAACATCTCGGCCAACACGCAACACAATGTATAACTTTAGCTATTATTAATCTTTCGAGCTCAACAAGAATAACAAATGTTTTTATCATACATTCATGTTTTACTTTAAGTTAAGTTATTTTCGATACTCTTTTTAGTTCATTCATTATTTCATTCAGTTTTATTACATACCGTACATTCTATGTACTGGCGTTTTTCAAAGATGCATTATTTTATGATGCAGACATAGGTTGTCATGATCTAGACTAGTCCCTAGTCGCAACACGGCATTCAAAACCCCGAAGAGTTCCAACCAAGTCTCTTGACATAACATAATCATACATAAGGTAAAGCAGAAATAGCAGAGGAAGAGTCTAAAATATGTATCATAAAAGAGGGAGTAAACTCGACTACATAGACTCTACATCATTTGTCCAACAATGCCTTTACTACTCAAGATGGGCGAGGTCTAAGACATTTCCCTAGATCACCCTCAATACGAATATAACAAAAAATCTTTGGAATGAAAAAAACTCATAACTCGCCTTCGATAGATGAGGACTCACCAAAAGTTCGCTGGATGGGAACTCTATTAGCCACGTATGGAAGGAATGTGATCCTCGACTCCTATATTATGAGATAATGTAAACATGTAAGACTCCGAAAGTCAGAAAGTTGAGAGAAAGGAAAATATTAGGAGAATCTGGACTGACCCAGGTCAACGAGTCCGTCTACGACTCGCAAAATCTATTATGAGTCGTAAAGATGACTCATGGAAGTGAAGAAAAAGCTTTGAATTTGGCTAAGGAAAGTATAAGAGTTTATGAGTAGTTCGATGACTCGTGTAAGAGTCCACGACTCATAAAATGGAGTCGTAGTGCAGGCTTGCTATCTTGCAACTATTCAACCCTCAGAACCTCTTCTACGACTTGACAAGATGAGTCATAGAGAGGATACGACTCGTAAAAGTGAGTCATATGCAAACTTCAGAGGCTTAGCAAATGGGCAAGTTATTAGACTTGCAGGACGAGTGAACCTTATAAATCCTAGACTTTAAGACGAGCCGTAGACACGACTTATAACAAAACTTTAGAGACTTGTTTTTCAAGTCTTTTTTAGGGCCTGCAGGATGAGTCGTTCCTACGACTCGTCACTGACTCTACGAATCGTAGAGTGCCCTCGTAGGGCTATCCGACTCAAGATTAATGAAGGGTAGTTTGGTCCTTTTCCCTATATTCTACCAATGTATGTGGACCTTTTTAAGGACTATATTCATTAAGTAAATGTTTTAAATACTCCTAAACCCTTTTTATTTCCTCATTATTTTCCAAACAAGTTTAAGACTTCTCTCCCAAGGTTTCTCAAAAGTTCATCATCTTCATCGAGCTTTGGTTAGGGTTTCTTCAAAATCAAGCCTTTTTTCTCAATTTCAAAGTTCAATTTCAATTAAGGTATGTAGAAATTGCTCCATGGGTTCCTTTCACCCATGGAGTCCCAAGATTTTCATTCAAAATCTCATGACTTTCAATTGGATTTGTAACCCTAGTTTGATTAATTGCATTGAGCTATTTTAATTATATTTTTAATCATTATAAATGATCATTATAAGTATGTTTCTACATAAATTACATTTTCCAAGTTGAATTATCATTGCCCATGCATAAAGTTATTTTCAATGATGATATTATGAAGTATGATTATGAAATCAATGATTTCAAAGTATTATCATGGTTTTCATTCAAATTGACTATGTACATGAGTTTTACTGTAAGTTCAAGTATAAATTATTATCATGAATTAAAAGTATGTTCAAGATATAAATTTTATGCAAGTTATGAAGAAGGGTGAATTAGGGCCCAATGTGGTGACCTAGTAACCTAATGACATGAACTATGCAAGTATGATTTGTGATGATGAAAGGTCAATACTCACATTGCAATTTATGGTATGAAATGACTTATTCTATGAGTTTCAATCTATGATCAAGTTTATGATATATGTTAACTATGATTACTATGGTACGTTATGTAATTTCATGAGATTTGACTTAACACCGAGCGGAATTTGAGGTGGGGGCCCTACCAAAAGCCTTAGTAGCATCCTCAAGCCTCTTAAACTATGTGCCACCGTAGGTTGACTTCATGTCTTAGCTAGTGGATCCCCATATAGCGTATGTACATGACCCGCCTAGCGGGGTAGAGTCTACCTTGGCAAGTAGATTCCCCTTTTTTCATTGTATGGGGAGACATCGGAATTCCATATTATAGCTCGCATGGTCTTATTTTTGGTTATGATTCTTATCCCACATATGCATACTATTCTTATGTTCTTTTACATTTTCAACTATGACTCCAAGATGCTTGATTACTATGGTTTTCTCATGACTTTACTTATCTTTTTATTATTGATCATTGCATCTTATGATTTACATTGTATGCCATGCCCACATACTTAGTACATTCAAATGTACTAATGTATATTGTTGCCTACATTATCTCATAATGTAGGGGTTGAGGATAACATTCTCATACGTGGCTTATTAAGCTTTCTCATCGACAGAGTTATGGTGAGTCCTCATCTATCAAGGACTAGTTAAGAGTTGTGCTTCTTACTTTAAAAGACTTTGTTACATTCGTATTGAGGGTGAGCTAGGGACATGTCTTAGCCCCCACCAGTTTTAAAGTAGTAGAGGCATTTATTGGACAAATATTATAGAGTCTATGTTTCCAAGTTACATTCTTCTTTTATGATTCATGTTTAGACTCTTTCTATGTTATTTCCGTATTTACCTTACCTTATGTATGTTTTATGATATGTCAAAAGGCTTGGTTGAAGCCCTTAGGGGTTTCGATCTCTATGTTACGATTAGGACCTAGGTCAGGTCGTGACAAAGAAATAAATATATGTTAGTACATTTGAATGCACTAAGTATGTGGGCATGCCATGCAATACAAGTCATAGGATGCAATAATCAATTTACGTATATGATAAAGAGAATAAGTAAAGTCATGGTAAAATCATAACGATCAAAGCATTTAAGAGACATAGTTGAAATCATAAAGAACGTAATGAGAGTATACATGTGTGGGATAGAACCATAACCGACAATAAGACCACGTGAGCTATAATATAAAATCCTGATGTCTCCCCAAACAATAGAATAAAAGGGAATCTACTTGCCAAGGTAGACTTGTAACATCCCCTAAAAACGTTGTATATGATGTTTCAATTTTTGCCTAAACATGATACAGCCTCTGTATTTTGGTCATAACTTTTCATAGGAATATCCAAATTGGGTGATTCAAATTTCTGAGTAACCACAAGATCATTACCTACAACTTTTATGAAGACCATATTTTACGATTCTGAGGTTAAGTAGGTCAAATAAATTAATCTTTGTAAGGTAGGATGCTGTGACGGAAATGAGTGTTTATAGAAGAAAAATCATATCTCACTGTAGGTTTATCCAAATTGGTTTATTCTTGAACGATATGAAACTAGACTTCCATATCTACAATTCTTATGAAGACACCAAATCCTAATAAGGAATTTATCTTATTAAAACATAGCTCCCAAAACGAGTATTCTGTCAAAGATAACTCATTTCACCTACCATAGAAAGATCTAGATACATTTGACATCACTCATGACATAAATTGTCCTCCATTTAACATCATCCATGACATCAATATATTCCACTAAAATTTCAGATTTTTATTTATAATTATTTTATTTATTGTTAGGTCCTCTTTCCCACCTATAAATACCCACCTTATTTTCTCATTTTATTCATCAAGCTTTCTCAAGCAAATCTTCTCTCTATACACTTCTTTACACATTCTCAAATATAGTTTTAGTTCTTAGTAGTGAAGAAATACTATTCCGGTAATTCATATATTCCGGGTAGTACACAAAAACGTTCCGGCAAGGAGAAAAGCTAGGACTCAAGAGTGGTCATTAAGTCTTCCGGTACCAACTAAAGCTTCGGTTTCCAGGTATGTAAGGTTTCAATGAGAGTATTCCTTCCACTCTCATGTCTAAATTATTTTGATTATATGATAAATTATGTTTATTTTCTTTAAGCTTTACTCTAAGTTATGTGGGTGTTTATCCATGGGTTCTTCCACCCATGTAGTCCAAAAACTCTTTCAATTAAATATCTTGATTTCAAGTAATATTTTCTTATGTTAATTCTTAATTTTACTTAATAGTATGAATCATGATTAAACTAATGATTATTGCTCTATTTTGATACAACGTAATTTTATATATATGAATTTATAGTTTGCAAGTAATTCCTCTATTTATCTATTTAAAGGTTCTTGAAATTCATGGTGGGTTGTTTAAAGCATGATTTTTAATTAATGATTTTTAAAGTATTTATGTGTATTTAATTACATACATATTTGCAAGTTGAGGTGATTTGATCCCACCTAGTTTTACTATGTTTTTAATAAAGTTTGACTTGAAAGCTTTGACTCCAAATAAATATTTATGAAAGCAATATCTATGATCAAAAGGGAGTCTTATGAAATGAAAGAATGATGAAATAATATGAATGATGGATTCTTTGTGCAATAAGGACAATTCTTGCATATTTGAATTATCAAATGTTTTAATGAGCTATTCTAACGAATATGATGTTTGAATTCTCAAGTTATATGCTATGAATATTTGGAAGTATTAAACTATTCTGTGGGATTGACTTAGCACCGAATGAGGCATTGAGGTGGGATTCGGTAAGGGAATCCTAGTAGCAACCCCTTGTCTCATTAACTATGTGCCAACATAGGAGCCCTTGTAGGCTTAGGCTAATGGATCCATAAATAGCCCTTAAAGTTAAAGTTAAAGAAACGAATGAAGTTGACGGAGTTCTACCCGGCAAGTAGTCTCCCTGGCCAACGTAGGGGGTTATGTTGGATTCCATGTAATAGCTCGCATGGTCTTAAATGTCGGTTATGGTTAATTTCCCACAAAATGAATGTTTTAAAGGATATCCATATGATTTATTATGTATATATTACATTATGTTCCATATTACATAAATGTTATAATATTTTCTCAATGTTCATGCATCCTTACATACTTAGTACATTCAAAGTAATAACGCATACTCTTTTGCCTACATGATATCACCATGTAGGGATCAGTTCTCCTCCTCGTTCTCCTCCACGTGGCTAGTTGATATTCCATCGAAGACTACTTTTGGTGAGTTCCCATGTTCCGGGAACAATACTCCTTTGTCTTTCTAGCTTATGATATGTTAAGATATTTTATTATGGCATTTCTTCTATTATGATTGAGGGTGAGCTAGGAACTTGTCTTAGCCCTATTAAATCTAATAGTTAGAGGTATTGTTGGACATATGTAAGTTGAATATTTATTATTATGATTTCCGCTTGTCTATTTATCATCATTACCTATGAAAGGCTAAAAGAATGCTAAGAGGCTTGTTTGAGGTACTTTCGGGTTCCTCATTCGCTATGTCACGTCTAGGCCCTAGGCTTGGGTCGTGACAAACTTGGTATCAGAGCCCGAGGTTTTGAATGATCCTTGGAGTCCAACATACCGCGTCGAATAGGGTCTTGTTCATGGTTGTGAAGTGCGCCACAATTATGAATAAGAGACTATGAGGCGTTTAGGAAAATTTTCACTTCTTTCAAATTCATGTCGTGCCTTAGAGTGTCCTAAGCTTTCCTTTAACTAATTACCCATTTTGTGTTCTCTAGATAATGACTCGTGGAAGACCACCTCAAAGAGCAAGGATTGACAATGAGGACCAAACTCCTCCGATTCCTAATGCCCAACATCATGAGGATGGGGTAACCCATGCCGAGTTTCACAGTGTTATTACTTTGTTAGCTCAAGTCGTAGCTAACCAAGGGAATCTAGGTGTTCCTCCTCCCCAAATGCAAAATCCAGCCTCTAGGATTCGGGATTTCCAAAGGATGAATCCGCCCGAGTTCGATGGTTCTAAACTAGATGAGGACCCTATGGAGTTCATTAATGAGGTGTACCGGATTGTGGCTATCATGGGTGTGCCACCAAATGAGAAGGCCGAGCTAGTGGCCTATCAACTCAAAGGTGTGGCTCGAGTGTGGTACGAACAATGGATTGTTGAGAGGGATGAAGAAATAGGGTCGATAGGATGGGAAGAGTTCAAAGGTGCCTTCCTAGACCGCTTCTTCCCATTGGAGCTAAGGGAGGCCAAAATCCAAGAGTTCATCAACCTCCGTCAAGGAAGTATGAGTGTGAGGGAGTATGCTCTCAAATTCACTAAGTTGTCAAAGTATGCTCCCTTCATGGTCTCTGACCCAAGAGCTAGAATGAGCAAGTTTATTTCCGGTGTCTCAAGCTTGGTGTCCAAGGAGTGCAAAACGGCCATGTTGATCAAGGAGATGGATATCTCTCGGTTAATGACTTACGCAGAACAAATTGAAGAAGAGAAGCTTAGAGAGAGATCAAGGGGGTTCAAAAAGGCTAGAGTGGATGGTGGAGGGTTTAACCCTCAAAGGTCCGATTATGGTAACAATGGCAAAGGCCAAGGTGGGCAACGATTTATGGGGCAAGGTTCCACCAATACTCCTCCTCCAAGGTTCAACAAGGACAAGAGTGGTAAACCAATGATTCCCAGAGAGAATGTTGCTACTCAAACTTTCCCTGCTTGCAAGAAGTGTGGAAGGACTCACAAAGGGGAATGCTTAGCTGGCTCCAATGCATGCTTTAAGTGTGGCAAGCTGGGCCACCATGCTAAGGATTGTAGAGATGGTGGTGGTAGGACTCAAGGCCAAATTGCTCATGGTCAACAAGTCCAAGGAGGTGTCCAACGCACCAACCGCTTTTATGCCTTGCATGGGAGACAAGAGGTTGAGGATGCACCCAATGTCATTACCGGTATGTTAAAGGTCTTTTCTTTTGATGTGTATGCACTATTAGATCCGGGTGCAAATTTATCTTTTGTTACTCCATTCCTTGCTAATAGATTTGATGTTTTACCTGAAATGTTATTAGAGCCTTATTTGGTGTCTACCCCCGTTGGTGAGTCAGTTATTGCTAGAAAGGTCTATAGGGGTTGCCTTGTGTCTATCTTGCATAAAGTTATTCCTTGTGATCTCATTGAGCTTGATATGATAGATTTCGATGTCATTCTTGGGATGGATTGGTTACATGCATCTTATGCTTCCATAGATTGTAGGAATCGTCGAGTCAAGTTCCAATTTCCAAATGAGCCTGTTATTGAATGGCAGGGTCGTGATTCGGTGGTTAAGGGTCAGTTTATTTCTTATCTTAAGGCTCGCAAAATGATTTCTAAGGGATGTATTTACCATATTGTGAGGGTTAGGGATGTCAACTCCAAAAGTCCTTCTCTTGAGTCAGTTCCTATAGTCAATGAATTCCCCGATGTCTTTCCCGATGACCTTCCCGGTGTCCCTCCCGAAAGGGAAGTTGATTTTGGTATTGATATCCTCCCCGATACCCAACCTATCTCTATTCCTCCTTACCGCATGGCCCCAGCAGAATTGAAAGAGCTAAAGGAACAATTAAAGGACTTGTTAGAGAAGGGGTTCATAAGACCAAGTATTTCGCCATGGGGTGCTCCCGTTCTATTTGTAAGAAAGAAGGATGGTTCACTTCGAATGTGCATAGACTATCGGCAATTAAATAAGATGACCATTAAGAACAAGTACCCACTCCCTAGAATAGATGACTTGTTTGATCAATTACAAGGGGCAAGTCACTTCTCCAAGATCGACCTTCGGTCCGGCTACCACCAACTACGGGTAAGGGAGTGTGATATTCCCAAAACAGCCTTCCGAACAAGGTATGGTCACTATGAGTTTGTGGTGATGAGTTTTGGGTTGACGAATGCACCGGCGGTGTTTATGGACTTGATGAATAGGGTGTTCAAACCTTACCTTGATACCTTTGTAGTAGTCTTCATTGATGATATTTTAATTTACTCTCGGGGTGAGGAAGAACATAAAAATCACTTGAGAGTTGTGCTTCAAACATTGAGGGATAAACAATTATTTGCAAAATTTAGTAAGTGTGAATTTTGGTTAAAGGAGGTAGCATTTCTTGGTCACGTAGTGTCCGGTGATGGAATCAAGGTTGATCCTAAGAAAATAGAGGCAGTCAAAAATTGGCCTAGACCATTATCTCCTTCAGACATTAGGAGCTTCTTAGGTCTAGCCGGGTACTATAGACGGTTCGTCAAAGGCTTTTCTTCTATCTCATCTCCTATGACAAAATTGACCCAAAAGAAATCCAAATTCATATGGACAGATGAGTGTGAGAAGAGTTTCCAGACCTTAAAAGATCGACTTACCTCTGCTCCTATTTTGACTCTCCCAGAAGGATTAGAAGGGTTTGTAGTTTATTGTGATGCTTCAAAGATTGGTTTAGGTTGTGTCTTAATGCAAAAGGGCAAGGTAATAGCCTATGCTTCTAGGCAATTAAAGGTGCATGAGCGCAACTACCCTACCCATGACCTTGAATTGGCGGCTGTTGTTTTTGCTTTGAAGATTTGGAGGCATTACCTCTATGGGGTGCATGTGGATGTCTATACTGATCATAAGAGTCTTCAATATGTGTTTACCCAAAAGGACCTTAATCTAAGGCAAAGGAGGTGGCTAGAACTCCTTAAGGACTATGACATGAGTGTGCACTATCATCCGGGTAAAGCCAATGTGGTTGCTGATGCACTTAGTAGAATATCTATGGGGAGTGTGGCCCATGTGGATGAAAGGAAGAGGGAGTTGGTGAAAGATGTTCACCGATTGGCTAGATTAGGGGTGAAGTTGGGTAGTACTAATGATGAGGGTATGGTTGTTCAAAATAGTTCTGAATCCTCTTTGGTGGTGGATGTTAAATCAAAGCAAGATCTTGACCCAAAGTTTATCGAGTTAAAGAAGTTGGTAAAGGAAAAGAAGATAGAAGTCTTTTCCCAAGGGGGAGATGGGGTTCTATACTACCAAGGTCGGATATGTGTTCCAGATGTTGATGGCCTAAGGAGTTTGATCTTGATGGAGGCTCATAATTCTAGATACTCCATTCATCCTGGTTCAACAAAAATATACCGAGACTTAAAGGAGTTGTATTGGTGGGGTGGCATGAAGAAGGACATAGCAAGGTTTGTGTCCGAATGTACAAATTGTCAACAAGTGAAGGCTGAACATCAAAGACCGGGTGGCCTAGCCCAAGACATTGAAATCCCAACTTGGAAATGGGAAAATGTGAATATGGATTTTGTAGTGGGTTTGCCTCATACCCGGAAACGTCATGACTCGATTTGGGTAATTATTGATAGAATGACTAAGTCAGCTCACTTCTTACCGGTTAAAACTTCCTATAGTGCCGAAGACTATGCCAAGTTGTATATTCGGGAGTTGGTGAGGTTGCATGGTGTGCCATTATCCATTATTTCGGATCGTGGTACCCAATTCACTTCTCACTTCTGGAGATCATTTCAAAAAGGCCTCGGTACTAAGGTAAAGTTGAGCACAGGATTCCATCCTCAAACGGATGGGCAAGCCGAAAGGACGATTCAAACACTAGAGGATATGTTAAGGGCTTGTGTGTTGGAGTTTAAAGGGAATTGGGATGATCATCTACCTCTCATCGAGTTTGCCTATAATAATAGTTACCACTCAAGTATTGAGATGGCACCGTTTGAGGCTTTGTATGGGAGACGATGTAGATCACCGGTAGGTTGGTTCGAAGTAGGTGAGATGACCTTGTTGGGCCCCGATTTGGTACTTGATGCTTTAGAGAAGGTGAAGATCATTAGAGAAAGGTTGAAGACGGCTCAAAGTCGTCAAAAGTCCTATTCTGACACTAGAAGAAGGGATCTTGAGTTTAATGTGGATGATTGGGTGTATCTGAAGGTTTCACCCATGAAAGGTGTGGTTCGATTTGGTAAGAAAGGGAAATTGAGCCCTAGATATGTAGGGCCTTATAGAATCGTGAGACGTGTTGGTAAGGTTGCATATGAGTTGGAATTACCATTGGAAATGGCCATGGTTCATCCGGTGTTTCACGTGTCTATGTTGAAAAAACATGTGGGTGATTCTAGTTCCATTGTACCTATGGCAGTAGTGAATATTGAAGAAAACTTGACCTATGAAGAAGTTCCTGTGGAAATTTTGGACCGGCAAGTTAAGAGATTGAGGAACAAAGAAATTGCATCTGTTAAAGTCCTTTGGAGGAATCAACAAATAGAAAGTGCAACATGGGAAGCGGAAGCGGATATGATTAAGAGATACCCTCATCTTTTCCCCTCTACCCAAACCTAAGGTATTAAGTTGTCCTTGCTCAATTACTTGAAATCCTTACATCTCAACTTTTCTTGTCACATGCTTGCAAAATTATGAAATATTTTTTAAACGATATTTTAAATTACACTGTTGCATTAATGATAGGTTGTTTGTTAATACTCTACTCTACTCAAGCTAAGTCTTTTCTCATTCGAGGACGAATGTTCCCAAGGGGGAGATAATGTAATATCCCCTAAAAACGTTGTATACGATGTTTCAATTTTTGCCTAAACATGATACAGCCTCTGTATTTTGGTCATAACTTTTCATAGAAATATCCAAATGAGAAGGCCGAGCTAGTGGCCTATCAACTCAAAGGTGTGGCTCGAGTGTGGTATGAACAATGGGTTGTTGAGAGGGATGAAGAAATAGGGCCGATAGGATGGGAAGAGTTTAAAGGTACCTTCTTAGATCGCTTCTTCCCATTGGAGCTAAGGGAGGCCAAAATCCAAGAGTTTATCAACCTCCGTCAAGGAAGTATGAGCGTGAGGGAGTATGCTCTCAAATTCACTAAGTTGTCAAAGTATGTGTAATATCCCCTAAAAACGTTGTATACGATGTTTCAATTTTTGCCTAAACATGATACAGCCTCTGTATTTTGGTCATAACTTTTCATATAAATATCCACATTGAGTGATTCAAATTTCTGAGTAACCACAAGATCATTACCTACAACTTTTATGAAGACCATATTTTAAGATTCTGAGGTTAAGTAGGTCAAATAAATTAATCTTTGTAAGGTAGGATGTTGTTACGGAAATGAGTGTTTATAGAAGAAAAATCATATCTCACTGTAGGTTTATCCAAATTGGTTTATTCTTGAACGATATGAAACTAGACTTCCATATCTACAATTCTTATGAAGACACCAAATCCTAATAAGGAATTTATCTTATTCAAACGCAGCTTCCAAAAAGAGTATTCTGTCAAAGATAACTCATTTCACCTACCATAGAAAGATCTAGATACATTTGACATCACTCATGACATAAATTGTCCTCCATTTAACATCATCCATGACATCAATATATTCCACTAAATTTTCAGATTTTTATTTATAATTATTTTATTTATTGTTAGGTCATCTTTCCCACCTATAAATACCCACCTTATTTCCTCATTTTATTCATCAAGCTTTCTCAAGCAAATCTTCTCTCTATACACATTCTCAAATATAGTTTTAGTTCTTAGTAGTGAAGAAATACTATTCCGGTGATTCATATATTCCGGGTAGTACACAAAAACGTTCCGGCAAGGAGAGAAGCTAGGACTCAAGAGTGTTCATTAAGTCTTCCGGTACCAACTAAAGCTTCGGTTTCCAGGTATGTAAGGTTTCAATGAGAGTATTCCTTCCACTCTCATGTCTAAATTATTTTGATTATATGATAAATTATATTTATTTTCTTTAAGCTTTACTCTAAGTTATGTGGTGTTTATCCATGAATTCTTCCATCCATGTAGTCCAAAAACTCTTTCAATTAAATATCTTGATTTTAAGTAATATTTTCTTATGTTAATTCTTATTTTTACTTAATAGTATGAATCATGGTTAAACTAATGATTATTGCTCTATTTTGATACAACGTAATTTTATATATATGAATTTATAGTTTGCAAGTAATTCCTCTATTTATCTATTTAAAGGTTCTTGAAATTCATGGTGGGTTGTTTAAAGCATGATTTTTAATTAATGATTTTTAAAGTATTTATGTATATTTAATTACATACATATTTGCAAGTTGAAGTGATTTGATCCCACCTAGTTTTACTATGTTTTTAATAAAGTTTGACTTGAAAGCTTTGACTCCAAATAAATGTTTATGAAAGCAATATCTATGATCAAAAAGGGAGTCTTATGAAATGAAAGAATGATGAAATGATATGAATGATGGATTCTTTATGCAATAAGGACAATTCTTGCATATTTGAATTATCAAATATTTTAATGAGCTATTCTACCGAATATGATGTTTGAATTCTCAAGTTATATGCTATAAATATTTTGAAGTATTAAACTATTCCGTGGGATTGACTTAGCACCGAATGAGGCATTGAGGTGGGATTCGGTAAGGGAATCCTAGTAGCAACCCCTTGTCTCATTAACTATGTGCCAACATAGGAGCCCTTGTAGGCTTAGGCTAATGGATCCATAAATAGCCCTTAAAGTTAAAGTTAAAGAAACGAATGAAGTTGACGGAGTTCTACCCGGCAAGTAGTCTCCCTGGCCAACGTAGGGGATTATGTTGGATTCCATGTAATAGCTCGCATGGTCTTAAATGTCGGTTATGGTTAATTTCCCACAAAGTGAATATTTTAAAGGATATATATATAATTTATTATGCATACATTAAATTATGTTCCATATTACATAAATGTTTTAATGTTTCCTCAATGTTCATGCATCCTTACATACTTAGTACATTCAAAGTACTAACGCATACTCTTTTGCCTACATGATATCACCATGTAGGGATCGGTGCTCCTCCTCGTTCTCCTCCACGTGGCTAGTTGATATTCCATCGAAGACTACTTTTGGTGAGTTCCCATGTTCCGGGAACAATACTCCTTTGTCTTTCTAGCTTATGATATGTTAAGATATTTTATTATGGCATTTCTTCTATTATGATTGAGGGTGAGCTAGGAACTTGTCTTAGCCCCATTAAATCTAATAGTTAGAGGTATTGTTGGACATATGTAAGTTGAATATTTATTATTATGATTTCCGCTTGTCTATTTATCATCATTACCTATGAAAGGCTAAAAGAATGCTAAGAGGCTTGTTTGAGGTACTTTCGGGTTCCTCATTCGCTATGTCACGTCTAGGCCCTAGGCTTGGGTCGTGACAGTATGCTCCCTTCATGGTCTCCGACCCAAGAGCTAGAATGAGCAAGTTTATTTCCGGTGTCTCAAGCTTGGTGTCCAAGGAGTGCAAAACAGCCATGTTGGTCAAGGAGATGGACATCTCTCGGTTAATGACTTATGCAGAACAAATCGAAGAAGAGAAGCTTAGAGAGAGATCAAGGGGGTTCAAAAATGCTAGAGTGGATGGTGGAGGATTTAACCCTCAAAGGTCCGATCATGGTAACAATGGCAAAGGCCAAGGTGGGCAAAGATTTGTGGGACAAGGTTCCACCAATACTCCTCCTCCAAAGTTCAACAAGGACAAGAGTGGTAAACCAATGATTCCAAGAGAGAATGTTGCTACTCAAACTTTCCCCACTTGCAAGAAGTGTGGAAGGACTCACAAAGGGGAATGCTTAGCCGGCTCCAATGTATGCTTTAAGTGTGGCAAGCTGGGCCACCATGCTAAGGATTGTAGAGATGGTGGTGGTAGGACTCAAGGACAAATTGCTCATGGTCAACAAGTCCAAGGAGGTGTCCAACGCACCAATCGCTTTTACGCCTTGCATGGGAGACAAGAGGTTGAGGATGCACCTAATGTCATTACCGGTATGTTAAAGGTCTTTTCTTTTGATGTGTATGCACTATTAGATCCGGGTGCAAATTTATCTTTTATTACTCCATTCCTTGCTAATAGATTTGATGTTTTACCTGAAATGTTATTAGAGCCCTATTTGGTGTCTACCCCCGTTGGTGAGTCAGTTATTGCTAGAAAGGTCTATAGGGGTTGCCTTGTGTCTGTCTTGCATAAAGTTATTCCTTGTGATCTCATTGAGCTTGACATGATAGATTTCGATGTCATTCTTGGGATGGATTGGTTACATGCATCTTATGCTTCCATAGATTGTAGGAATCGTCGAGTCAAATTCCAATTTCCAAATGAGCCTGTTATTGAATGACAGGGTCATGATTCGGTGGTGAAGGGTCAGTTTATTTCTTATCTTAAGGCCCGAAAAATGATTTCTAAGGGATGTATTTACCACATTGTGAGGGTTAGGGATGTCAACTCCAAAAGTCCTTCTCTTGAGTCAGTTCCTATAGTCAATGAATTCCCCGATGTATTTCCCGATGACCTTCCTGGTGTCCCTCCCGAAAGGGAAGTTGATTTTGGTATCGATATCCTCCCTGATACCCAACCTATCTCTATTCCTCCTTACCGTATGGCCCCGGCAGAATTAAAAGAGTTGAAGGAACAGTTAAAGGACTTGTTAGAGAAGGGGTTCATAAGACCAAGTATTTCTCCATGGGGTGCTCCCGTTCTATTTGTAAGAAAGAAGGATGGGTCACTTCGAATGTGCATAGACTACCGGCAATTAAATAAGATGACCATTAAGAACAAGTACCCACTCCCTAGAATAGATGACTTGTTTGATCAATTGCAAGGGGCAAGTCACTTCTCCAAGATCGACCTTCGGTCCGGCTATCACCAACTACGGGTAAGGGAGTGTGACATTCCCAAAACAGCCTTCCGAACAAGGTATGGTCACTATGAGTTTGTGGTGATGAGTTTTGGGTTGACGAATGCACCGGCGGTGTTTATGGACTTGATGAATAGGGTGTTCAAACCTTACCTTGATACCTTTGTAGTAGTCTTCATTGATGATATTTTAATTTACTCTCGGGGTGAGGAAGAACATAAAAATTACTTGAGAGTTGTGCTTCAAATACTGAGGGATAGATAATTATTTGCAAAATTTAGTAAGTGTGAATTTTGGTTAAAGGAGGTAGCATTTCTTGGTCACGTAGTGTCCGGTGATGGAATCAAGGTTGATCCTAAGAAAATAGAGGCAGTCAAAAATTGGCCTAGACCATTATCTCCTTCAGACATTAGGAGCTTCTTAGGTCTAGCCGGGTACTATAGAAGGTTCGTCAAAGGCTTTTCCTCCATCTCATCTCCTATGACAAAATTGACCCAAAGGAAATCCAAATTCATATGGACAGATGAGTGTGAGAAGAGATTCCAGACCTTAAAAGATCGACTTACCTCTGCTCCTATTTTAACTCTCCCAGAAGGATTATAGGGGTTTGTAGTTTATTGTGATGCTTCAAAGATTGGTTTAGGTTGTGTCTTAATGCAAAACGGCAAGGTCATAGCCTATGCTTCTAGGCAATTAAAGGTGCATGAGCGTAACTACCCTACCCATGACCTTGAATTGGCGGCCGTTGTTTTTGCTATGAAGATTTGGAGGCATTACCTCTATGGGGTGCATGTGGATGTGTATACTGATCATAAGAGTCTTCAGTATGTGTTCACCCAAAAGGACCTTAACCTAAGGCAAAGGAGGTGGCTAGAACTCCTTAAGGACTATGACATGAGTGTGCACTATCATCCGGGTAAAGCTAATGTGGTTGCTGATGCACTTAGTAGAGTGTCTATGGGGAGTATGGCCCATGTGGATGAAAGTAAGAGGGAGTTGGTGAAAGATGTTCACCGATTGGCTAGATTAGGGGTGAAGTTGTGTGGTACTAATGATGGGGGTATGGTTGTTCAAAATAGGTCTGAATCCTCTTTGGTGGTGGATGTTAAATCCAAGCAAGATCTTGACCCAAAGTTTATCGAGTTAAAGAAGTTGGTAAAGGAAAAGAAGATAGAGGTCTTTTCCCAAGGGGGAGATGGAGTACTGTACTATCAAGGTCGGATATGTGTTCCAAATGTTGATGGCTTAAGGTGTTTGATCATGATGGAGGCTCATAATTCTACATACTCCATTCATCCCGGTTCAACAAAAATGTACCGAGACTTAAAGGAGTTGTATTGGTGGGGTGGCATGAAGAAGGACATAGCAAGGTTTGTGTCCGAATGTACGAATTGCCAATAAGTGAAGGCCGAACATCAAAGGCCGGGTGGCTTAGCCCAAGACATTAAAATCCCAACTTGGAAGTGGGAAGATGTGAATATGGATTTTGTAGTGGGTTTGCCTCATACCCGGAAGCGTCATGACTCAATTTGGGTAATTGTTGATAGAATGACTAAGTCAGCTCACTTCCTACCGGTTAAAACTTCCTATAGTGCCGAAGACTATGCCAAGTTGTATATTCGGGAGTTGGTGAGGTTGCATGGTGTGCCATTATCCATTATTTCGGATCGTGGTACCCAATTCACTTCTCACTTCTGGAGATCATTTCAAAAAGGTCTCGGTACTAAGGTAAAGTTGAGCACAGCATTCCATCCTCAAACGGATGGGCAAGCCAAAAGGACGATTCAAACACTAGAGGATATGTTAAGGGCTTGTGTGTTGGAGTTTAAAGGGAATTGGGATGATCATCTACCTCTCATCGAGTTTGCCTATAATAATAGTTACCACTCAAGTATTGAGATGGCACCGTTTGAAGCTTTGTATGGGAGACGATGTAGATCACCGGTTGGTTGGTTCGAAGTAGGTGAGATGACCTTGTTGGGCCCCGATTTGGTACTTGATGCTTTAGAGAAGGTGAAGATCATTAGAGAAAGGTTGAAGACGGCTCAAAGTCGTCAAAAGTCCTATTCTGACACTAGGAGAAGGGATCTTGAGTTTAATGTGGATGATTGGATGTATCTGAAGGTTTCACCCATGAAAGGTGTGGTTCGATTTGGTAAGAAAGGGAAATTGAGCCCTAGATATGTAGGGCCTTATAGAATCGTGAGACGTGTTGGTAAGGTTGCATATGAGTTGGAATTACCATTGGAAATGGCCATGGTTCATCCGGTGTTTCACGTGTCTATGTTGAAAAAACATGTGGGTGATCCTAGTTCCATTGTACCTATGGGAGTAGTGAATATTGAAGAAAACTTGACCTATGAAGAAGTTCCTGTGGAAATTTTGGACCGGCAAGTTAAGAGATTGAGGAACAAAGAAATTGCATCTGTTAAAGTCCTTTGGAGGAATCAACAAATAGAAAGTGCAACATGGGAAGCGGAAGCGGATATGATTAAGAGATACCCTCATCTTTTCCCCTCTACCCAAACCTAAGGTATTAAGTTGTCCTTGCTCAATTACTTGAAATCCTTACATCTCAACTTTTCTTGTCATATGCTTGCAAAATTATGAAATATATTTTAAATGATATTTTAAATTACACTGTTGCATTAATGATAGGTTGTTTGTTAACACTCTACTCTACTCAAACTAAGTCTTTTCTCATTCGAGGACGAATATTCCCAAGGGGGAGATAATGTAACATCCCCTAAAAACGTTGTATATGATGTTTCAATTTTTGCCTAAACATGATACAGCCTGTGTATTTTGGTCATAACTTTTCATAGAAATATCCACATTGAGTGATTCAAATTTCTGAGTAACCACAAGATCATTACCTACAACTTTTATGAAGACCATATTTTAAGATTCTGAGGTTAAGTAGGTCAAATAAATTAATCTTTGTAAGGTAGGATGCTGTGACGGAAATGAGTGTTTATAGAAGAAAAATCATATCTCACTGTAGGTTTATCCAAATTGGTTTATTCTTGAACGATATGAAACTAGACTTCCATATCTACAATTCTTATGAAGACACCAAATCCTAATAAGGAATTTATCTTATTCAAACGTAGCTCCCAAAACGAGTATTCTGTCAAAGATAACTCATTTCACCTACCATAGAAAGATCTAGATACATTTGACATCACTCATGACATAAATTGTCCTCCATTTAACATCATCCATGACATCAATATATTCCACTAAAATTTCAGATTTTTATTTATAATTATTTTATTTATTGTTAGGTCCTCTTTCCCACCTATAAATACCCACCTTATTTTCTCATTTTATTCATCAAGCTTTCTCAAGCAAATCTTCTCTCTATACACTTCTTTACACATTCTCAAATATAGTTTTAGTTCTTAGTAGTGAAGAAATACTATTCCGGTAATTCATATATTCCGGGTAGTACACAAAAACGTTCCGGCAAGGAGAAAAGCTAGGACTCAAGAGTGGTCATTAAGTCTTCCGGTACCAACTAAAGCTTCGGTTTCCAGGTATGTAAGGTTTCAATGAGAGTATTCCTTCCACTCTCATGTCTAAATTATTTTGATTATATGATAAATTATGTTTATTTTCTTTAAGCTTTACTCTAAGTTATGTGGGTGTTTATCCATGGGTTCTTCCACCCATGTAGTCCAAAAACTCTTTCAATTAAATATCTTGATTTCAAGTAATATTTTCTTATGTTAATTCTTAATTTTACTTAATAGTATGAATCATGGTTAAACTAATGATTATTGCTCTATTTTGATGCAACATAATTTCATATGTATGAATTGATGGTTTACAAGTAATTCTTCTATTTATCTATTTAAAGGCTCTTGAAATTCATGGTGGGTTATTTAAAGCATGATTTTTAATTAATGGATTTCAAAGTATTTATGTATATTTATTTACATACATATTTGCAAGTTAAAGTGATTTGAACCCACCTAGTTTTACTATGTTTTTAATAAAGTTTGACTTGAAAGCTTTGACTCCAAATAAATATTTATGAAAGCAACATCTATGATCAAAAGAGAGTCTTATGAAATGAAAGAATGATGAAATAATATGAATGATGGATTCTTTGTGCAATAAGGACAATTCTTGCATATTTGAATTATCAAATGTTTTAATGAGCTATTCTAACGAATATGATGTTTGAATTCTCAAGTTATATGCTATGAATATTTTGAAGTATTAAACTATTCCGTGGGATTGACTTAGCACCGAATGAGGCATTGAGGTGGGATTCGGTAAGGGAATCCTAGTAGCAACCCCTTGTCTCATTAACTATGTGCCAACATAGGAGCCCTTGTAGGCTTAGGCTAATGGATCCATAAATAGCCCTTAAAGTTAAAGTTAAAGAAACGAATGAAGTTGACGGAGTTCTACCCGGCAAGTAGTCTCCCTGGCCAACGTAGGGGGTTATGTTGGATTCCATGTAATAGCTCGCATGGTCTTAAATGTCGGTTATGGTTAATTTCCCACAAAGTGAATATTTTAAAGGATATATATATAATTTATTATGCATACATTAAATTATGTTCCATATTACATAAATGTTTTAATGTTTCCTCAATGTTCATGCATCCTTACATACTTAGTACATTCAAAGTACTAATGCATACTCTTTTGCCTACATGATATCACCATGTAGGGATCAGTTCTCCTCCTCATTCTCCTCCACGTGGCTAGTTGATATTCCATTGAAGACTACTTTTGGTGAGTTCCCATATTCCGGGAACAATACTCCTTTATCTTTCTAGTTTATGATATGTTAAGATATTTTACTATGGAATTTCTTCTATTATGATTGAGGGTGAGCTAGGGACTTGTCTTAGCCCCGTTAAATCTAATAGTTAGAGGTATTGTTGGACATATGTAAGTTGAAGATTTATTATGATTTCCGCTTGTTTATTTATCATCATTACCTATGAAAGGCTAAAAGAATGCTAAGAGGCTTGTTTGAGGTACTTTCGGGTTCCTCATTCGCCATGTCACGTCTAGGCCCTAGGCTTGGGTCGTGACAAGACTCTACCCTGCTAGACGGGTGTCATGAGCATGTGCTATATGTGGATCCACTAGCTAGGCCATATTGGCAAACCTACGATGGCAAGTAGTTATGATACTAGAGACTTTATATAAGGACCTCGGAGGTCGAGCCCCCACCTCAAGTCTCATTCGGTGCTAAAATCCCACAGAATACATAACATAGTGATTATACTTAACATATATCATAAAACTTGTGCATAGGTTTAAAACTCATAGAGTAGCTCATTTTCATATCATTATTGCGATGTGAAAAGACTTTCAACATTACATATCATACTTACATAATTCATGTCATTAGGTTCCTAGGTCACCAATTAAGGATCCTAAGTCAGCTTTCTTCATAACTTGCACAAAATTTATATCTTGAATGTAAATGTAATCCATAATCATAATTCATACTTGAATTAGATTAAAACTCATATATATAGTCAATTGAGTGAAAGCCATGGGAATACTTTGAAATCATTGAACTTCATAATTAAAATTCATATAAATTATCATTTAAAATAGGTTCATGCATGGGCATTCATAATTCAACTTGAAATCATGCAATTAATGTAGATCCATGCTTATAATAATTATTACTAATAATTAAAAACATAATTGAAAAGTCTCGACACAATTCATCAAAAATTAGGGTTTAAAAGTAATAGAAATTCAAGGAATTTTGAGGAAATCTTTGGGACTCCATGGGTGAAAGGAACCCATGGATCAACCCCCACATATCTTGATGAAATTATCTCAGAAATTGAAGAGGAACCTTGATGAACTTGAAACCCAAGCTTGAAATTGTGGGAAGAGTTTGAGAGAGATTTTGGTCGTCTTTCCTAAGGAAAATTTAGAAGAGTGAATTGAATAGGAGGGAAATTTGAGGAGTAGGGTAATTATAAGCTTTGAACTTGGCCATAAAAGTGTCTAGGTTCATTGAACCGAATTTGGAAAAGTCAAAAATACCCTTCATTAAATTCCAAATTTTGGACCTACGAATTGGACTCTACAAGTCGTAGAAGTGTTGACGAGTCGTAAGAACGGCTCAGCCTATATGTCCTTGAAACCTTGAGAATTTGGAGTCTCTGAGCCTCTTTCACGAGTCATGTCTACGACTCATCCTTGGGTCTATGAGTCGTAAACCCCTTTAGTCCTGTAGGCCTAAAAACCTGCAAATTCCTGAGTCTCTGAAGTTTCATTATGAGTCAATATTATGACTTGTCTACTAGACGACGACTCGTCCTGTTGATTCATAGGGGATTCTTCTGAGAATGGTCCTGAACCGGTTCAAGGACTCACTCTACGATTCGTTCCTACGAGTCGTAGGAAGTACTACGAGTCGTAGAGTGACTCGTGATCTTGAAGTCAGTCCACAGTTTGGGAAATTTCTCCTTGGTTCCATTTTTCCGACATTCTGGGTGTTACATAGGTGCTCAGGATCATCAACGGGCTCTCCATTAAGATCATTACTTCATCAGCCTTTTGGTGAGGCCTCTCTTGTTTTGGAGGACTACATTATAGTTATGCTTTTCAGTATTTAGTAGTTCATTTTGAGGTAGTCGTGAGTCTTTTCTCGGCACCTATCTTTAGTTAGTAGAAGCTTCATGAACAAAGTTAGTGGATCAGTTCAATATTTCATTTCAGAAGCTTTAAACATTATTTCATATTATATTCAGAGATATTTCAGACAGTGCATGATGTTTACTTATTTGTTTAAATGTTCATCCTTGTAAGTTTCCTCATTCATGTATAGTTTTCCCTCAGCAGACAATCATGCCAAGGGTTCACTTGGGACCAGTAATAATTTTGAGTGCCGATCACACTTAAGGTGTAGACTCAAGGCGTGACACATGGCAATTCAAGCCTCAAATCGCACTAAGCTAATCCAAAGTGTAAAATAGAGCAAACGAAAATGGTTGAGTTTGATGAAGAGGAATCAAAGCTACTTCATGTTCCAAGAACATTCAGAACTCCGATAAATACTCTATTTTTTCTTGGTCTTTTTCAATTTTAAATGCCAAGGATTTTTTACTGATATTAAAGTTTTTAATGTTTTCTTGTTCTTTTAAAAATCTGACATGCATTTATGTCTTTTTTACGTTCTAGTGGGAGGTATGAGAGGAGCTCCGGACAGAGATTTAGTCTAAGTTGAAGCTACTAGACTAGTGGATGTTTCATTTGATTCAGACTAGTCCATGGACTAGTGTAACCTATCTTCCTCATCCATATTATCATAATCTTGAAATTGTTTTTTTTAATGTTCCATGACCTAGTTGTTCATTATTGTCAATATCATGATAAAACTTGTTTCATCAACATGAATATAATCATTTATATGAGTTGGATTACTAGGACTATACACTTTTTCCCTTTTCCTACCGAAACCCAATTTTTAAATAATTAGGAAACATTATGATCCATGTAAATTAAAATAATAATAATTTATAATTCAAATACAAGAAAACTAAATATGAGAATTAATAGAGTGAGAGATCTGAGAGGTGTATCAAATGTTGGTGTAAAAGTAGAAAAAAATTTAACCATAAATTGAAATCATCTCACTCCCCCCCCCCCCCCCCCCTTCCGAAGCCCATTCCTCCTCGCCGAAGAGGTTTTGGGTTGACCAGTATAGTCACTAGGACAATGCAATCCAATAATGGGTACCCACTTTACTTGCATATTATCGGAATGCCCTCATACTAGTTATTATATATTTTCATAGTAAAAAGTTTTTAATAAAATAAAAATATTTTTATTTCTTCATATTTTGCGTATTAAATTAGGATAAATATTTTATAATTAAAAGAAATCGTCATTAGGGGGAAAATGTGTTTTAAAAACAAAAGGAAATAATATATTTATTTGAAAATGACATTTTAACCCACTAAGTAACAATAATGACATTTTTTTATCAAAATATTGACAATAAAAACATTTATGGACAAAACTATCAACCAAGGTAATTTTTGTTCATTTAACATAATTTAAGAACATTTTTTACCCTTTTTCCATACAAACAACAATAATTCAAGTAAGATTGGAGAAAAATGAATGTGATAAATAGAACAAAAATTTATTTGAATTCCAAGTTTAGATAGATTTTTTTATTGAATAATGGTAACATTACTTACAGGCTATAAATGAGTTACGATAATGAAATGTAACTTTTCGTCGTTTTAATTGATTGGCGTTGGACTTGGATTGTGTAGCAAAAATATTGCCGGGTCCTTTTAAATTAAATTAATTTTTTCATCAATCCGACTTAATTTATGGAATTCGTTTGAACACCCCCGATAACAAGAATCTTAAAAGGGTGGATGGGTTAATTAAGGGAATGGTAATGCAAACTCCATAAAAAAGAGGAGAAAAGAGGGAGCGGAAAATTCGGAAGGAATTTATGGAAATGTTTAAAAAGTGTAGTAGATTGACGGAACAAGTTGCAATTAAAGCAAAGCGGCTATAAGTGAGACCTTATAGTGCTGTGGACCTATCTTTTCCTTTTATATTCCATTTCAATCAAATTAAAAAATATCCTCTCCTTTTGAATGGAACTCCAGACAACGCTTTTATTTGAAAGACTTGATGGCAATTACGTTTTCTTTCCGCCAATATGTCCTTTGATTAAGGAGGACCAAAGTAGGTAGGTATAGACATAATTAGGGAGGATTTCCTTTCTTCTCTCTCTTATCCACTGCCTCCATAAGTACTACTTCCCCTTCTTTCATTTTTTCCAACCCCTCCATAAGTCCCAACTCCCACACTAGGAGTACTCTTCTCTATCAACAATGATGATCCCTTTTATTGTTGGTCTTATTTTGGTGGAGTCATATTGTCTTATTGTTGAAGGAAGAATCCCTGGTGTTTACTCTGGTGGTTCATGGGAAACTGCTCATGCTACATTTTATGGTGGGAGTGATGCTTCTGGAACTATGGGTGGTGCGTGTGGTTACGGGAATTTGTATAGTCAAGGGTACGGAGTGAATACAGCAGCATTGAGTTCTGCTTTGTTTAACAACGGATTAAGTTGTGGAGCTTGCTTTGAGCTAAAATGTACAAACGATCCTCATTGGAAGTGGTGTCTCCCAGGAAGCCCTTCCATTTTAATTACAGCTACCAATTTCTGCCCACCAAACTATGCCTTGCCAAATGACAATGGTGGCTGGTGCAACCCTCCTCGCTCTCACTTTGATCTTGCCATGCCTATGTTTCTCAAGCTTGCCCAGTACCGTGCTGGCATTGTTCCAGTTACTTATCGCAGGTAATTAATTACATATAGTAGTTTTATACTCATCAAAATAAATAAATAAATAATGCATTTACCATATATTTGTGAAATGTCAGGATACCATGCCACAAACAAGGAGGAATCAGGTTCACAATCAATGGATTCCGTTACTTCAATTTGATTTTAATCACGAATGTAGCAGGTGCAGGAGACATTATTAAGGTTTGGGTAAAAGGATCAAAGACTAACTGGATTCCCTTGAGCCGCAACTGGGGTCAAAATTGGCAATCAAATGCCGTCTTGACTGGTCAATCACTCTCTTTCAGGGTCAAAGCCAGTGACCATCGCTCTTCTACTTCATGGAATATTGTTCCTTCTCCTTGGCAATTTGGCCAAACTTTCACTGGAAAGAATTTCAAAATCTAACACCCTACCCCCCATCCAAAGCAAAGATTTTCCCCCTTTTAAAATTTTTTATTAATCTAAGATATTTTTCCTCTTGAAAAAAAAATTAACCAGGGGGAAGAATAGTGTTACATTTAAATGGTATTGTTGTTTGTGGGCTAGCATATTTCTGAGTGTGTGCAACTTTTTTGACTGTCTTGAAATAGGAATAGGAATAGTAATAGTATGATTAAATAGAAAAAGCAAAAGGTTATCTATAATACAGCTTGAAGTGGCTGCAAAATCATGTAAGCCCGCAGCAGGTTTTTTTTTGACTTTTACTGTATACGTAACAAAGTTTTATAAAAGCAGTGTTCTTCTGCTGAATCTTTTTTCTATCCTTGGGCGGTATACTTTATTTCCTTTTATTAGTCTTACATTCCTTATTTACACATTTTTCTTTTTCTTTTTAGCGTATTTCCAGAAAAAACTTCACATTTTCATATTTACAAGTTAAGCTGACATGTTTTGTATTTGTGCAATATTAATTGATAATAAATATATATAAAAAGAGTAAGTAATTATATCGATGATATATTATTACTAGATAAGGGCGGGAGTAATTATATCAATGATATATTATTACTAGATAAGCACGGGCCGAACATTGCAACTTATATTTATATAATCATACAGAACTAACTGTGGCAATAGCCTTGAAGCAAAAGGATATCAAACTAATTTAATCCAATGAAATCCGATTCAACTATAATGATAAACATGTTACACCTCTACGTGATTCAAGTCGCCCAAATATAACATACATTAATTGATTTTGCAGATTGCCAGATTCTTTTCTTCTCTTATTTTTTTCACTTCTACTTGGACAATTTTGCTGTGGATTTGATAGATACATCAATGCATACAAACAACCATTATGCATGATAACATTGACACAGAAGTTTCAAGCATGAGATGACAAAGAAATTTACGTCACAGCTTATTCCAACAATAATTCTACAGCTATATATAAAATCCTAGCATAGAAGGCAGAAGCAGTTGACAACTTTATATAACTGTTGTAGTATCAGCCATTGGTAAAATTTATCAAATTATTTAGATTTTTGTTTTGTTTAATTTTCCAAGTTGTCGATGAGCTTAAAGTGAGGGAAAACAAAACTGGAGAGAAGTACATATTCCAAACATAGCAACTAAATTACCTCTGGAGAGTAAAGAAAGACGAAAAAATCATATTGACGAGAACTTTACTAAACACAGCAATTTACTATATCCAGCCATCAAGGATCAAACATTGCAGCACCCATATTAAGCTCTCAATGAAACCTATAACAAAATACACTTCAGCATGTATGAAGAATTTATCTTCAACAAAAACTGAAGGTGGAAACAACCCAGTGAAGATTAGGGATTAGCGCAGATTGCTAATGGAGTAGTGAAGCCGGACAATAAGCAAACAATGTGTTCAGCCAGCATGAATCAAATTTTCTTGATAACAGAATCATTGATGAACAAGTGGTTGTGCCAAGTCTAAGTGTTTGTTGTGGCAATATGCTGTCAAGAAATCTGTAATTTAGCTTATGGCCAGATTCAATGGTTATTCTGCAAGGAAAAAATTAAATATGTAGATTTTGTCGCAAGAGAAAAATGTAGAAAGCAAATCAAGTAGTTCAGTTATTTGCACAGTGAATGCCGGAATTTTTTCGAGCAGATGATAGATTTTTGGAATATGAAATGAAAGAACAATAATTTGATAGACGCCCTCGGTACAATATTGACGATCTCACAAAGATGAAATTTCAGTTAATTGTCAGAGATAGAAAAAGACTAAGGTTTACAATATTATCTATAATCAGAAAGCTTATAGCATTATTACTACAAAAATTATATAAGCATTTTGGATTAACTAAGCCATGAGTACATAGAATTCAACAAGAACTGAAGTTTGTGTCCCATTAAAGTGAGGAACGGAGATATATTCAGAGTAGATGATTTATTTTTTTCTTTTATATGAACTGCTTTGGGGAGAGAAAGCATTTAAAAAAAGAACAAATATTGTAACTACATATTCAATAATCCATTGCAACACTTGTTTAGTACCTTTACATTAGTATTCAACATATGATAAGTTCATAGAGGGACCATTGCACAAACAAAGGAGAAGCAGATTTCACTAACTTATTTAAATCTATTATGATAGAAATCCAATTTCTATTCATTTCTCCGCGTAAGAAAATCAGAAACTTACTTGACTATTAAGTTGAGGATCAGCTAAATGTCGTTAGTTATTCTCATAATTCTAGTATGTAATAAGTTGGATAAATTTCATGTTAGCAATAAGAATGAACATGTCTAGCAAACATCATGCTAACCTTATTCTGAAAACACAAACTCAAACATCAAACCTTTACCTTAGTATTCAATATATGATAAGTTCATAGAGGGACCATTGCACAAGCAGAGGAAAAGCAAATTTCACCAACTTCTTTAAATCTACTATGATAGAAGAATCCAATTTCTATTCATTTCTCCTTGCAAGAAAATCAGAAGCTTACTTGACTACTAAGTTCAGGATCAACTAAATGCCTTTAGTTCTGATTCTCATAATTCTAGTACGTAATAAGTTGGATAAATTTCATGTTAGCGATAAGAATGAACATGTCTAGCAAACATCATGTCAAACTTATTCTGAAAACACAAAATCTCAAACATCACTCTTGTGCTTTCTTCCATGAAATGGTAGTTGTTAATGTCAGTGGTGGAGCCAGAATTTCACTAAGCGGGTTCAAAGTATAAAGAGTAAACACACAGAGGCCAAAAGGTGTTCAGCATCTAACTATATATACGAAAATATTATTTTTATCGTGTATAAATAGTGTAATTTTCTGCCAATGAACCCCATTGGCCCTTGCTAGCTCCGCCCCTGGTTAATGTTGTATCATGGATAGTTATGAAGGACAATTATCCATGGAGTCTTAGCTCTGTTAAACTTTGGAAATTCTTGTTTAAGCAATATAAGGCAAATTGAATACAACGTAAAAAAAACACTTCGTATCTAAAAGTTTGATCTGTCAGCCTGGACAAAGATCACATCGCGGAACCACTTGAGGAAACACTACCAAGTGAAGTATGTAATCAGAGAGAACATGAGAACTCAAGACTAATAAAAAAAAGGTTCTCAAAACTTCTTTTTTCGCCTCTTCTTTTAGGAGGTGATAAATGAGAAAAAGAAAGCTGGGGAATCGAGAAATTCAGCTCAAACATTAATGTAAGAAATGTTAAGAAAGACATCTTGAATGAATCCCGTTGTGATCACTCAAAAGATATTTTTGTATTCATTTGTATCAGACAGAGAAAATTCAAAGGATTACTTTGTAAATGAGTCTCCATTGAGATAGCTTCCAGAATTGTTGAATTTAGTTATACTCATGATGTCATCTAGAGATAAGGGATTGAAATTCATTGGACTGGACATGTCTTCTCCACAATCTCAAGGAAATGAAAATAAATTCTCAAAGATCTATTGAAATCACGAAGTTACAATTGGTCAAATGTCATCCTCAATAAACCAATATGTCATGATCCTTTCTCATTAAATACCTCATATGAGAATTATTGGGCTTGAATGAAAAATCAGGACCAACACTACCAACTTTGATAGACAAGTGAACTTTAAATCATTTTTCAATTATCTTCATATGATAAATAGATAAATTAGTAGTATAGAAACTGTTGGTAAAATATCAGATTGAATATTATCTTCGTAATACCTAATTATCTAGGAATTCTCAAAACAAGACCAATAAAATATTGTCCTCTAAAATTAAATTATTGATTATCATGATTCACGCTAAACTAACAAAAAAAATCAACACATAAAGGAATGTGTGCAACACACACCATGGATACACAGAAAACGAGATAATGTAGCAAAGAAGAAAATTCCGCTACAAATTAGCCAAGGAGATTATCAATTAGTGAAAGTATACAAAAAGTTAATTCACAAGTTTTATTTCAACAGTAAAAAAATTTTGTTAGGTTATTTTAACAATTAAAACTGGTAAGAGGACATGTTTAGAGAAACAAAAAAAACAGGAGTAAAATGGCAAATTTGCAAGAGCAAAAGTGAAATGAAAAGAGATTGAAAGCAAGACAATGAACAATTAAGAAAACTTACAGTTGAATATTGCCAGAGAAGTCCCGAACCAAAAATCTGAAAATGGGAGAGCAAGAGAGGGAAAAAAGAGAGATGCAAAATACAAATGCAGAGTAAAAAGATAGGTTATACAGTGAACAAACACGTGAAATTTTCGATCATCAACTAAACAGCATTCTACAACACTACTAACAGTAAACTCCACATCTCTATGAAATGCTAATCTGAAAGATTTTGATGAAGATCTATAAGTCTTTATCGAAACAAATCATCGCCAATTTTTTCATTTTTTTTGTCATAAAAAATGTACAAAGAACTGAATAAACAAGAAAACCCATGTCCCTTTATACCTAAGAAAGAAAAGAGAAATTGGAAAAAAGAGCAAAACATAACTACACGATGAATCTTCCAAAAATGAAGGACCATAAAGCAAAAAAATCGAGAAAAATTAATGGGAAGATATAAAACACCTAAGAGTCAGAAATAGCAATTATAAAAGAAAAAGAACAGAGAATGAATATCATACGAAAAACCATATATTCTTACAAAATCACATACCTAAAATACATAAAAGATAGAGCCTTCACAAGAATTTCGATTTGCCTTTTTTAAGAGAAAGCTCCTAAATAAAAATCAAAGAGAGAATATGAATAACTCATGGATTCCTACAAAACCACATTAAAGAACATATAACAAGTGAGCCTTTTTGGTAGAAGTCAAGAAATACCCATTTCATGAAAAAGATGAAACAAGAGAATTTAAGATGGAAAAAAAAAACTTGAAGAGGAAAAATACATTTACTGATAAAAGAGAAGATAGCACTGAAGAGTGGGGAAGAGTGAGGATTGAACAGTGAAGGGAAGTAGGAGCCCGTTTGGATAAGGTTAAAAAAAAATTATCTATAAAATACTTTTAGAATTTTTAAATGCAGAAAATTATTTTTATAAATAAACAGTTGAATATTTGAATAAAAGTGTTTGGTTATAAAAACGAGTGAACGGAAAAAGTGGATGAAAAAATGTGGACATGACATCCACTTGGTTGTCTATCCTCCCCACAATACAAAAACTTTAATTTTCTAGAAGCACAAATAAATTGAGCCTAGAGCCCATTTGGATGGATTTTAAGTTGGTTAAAATCAATTTAAAGCTCATTTTTAACTTTTAACGTATTTGTCTAATGCTAACTTTAAGCCATAAAATTCTTAAAGTCAGTTAAAAATAAAAAAATTAGAATTTCTAACATTTTTTTTCCTAAGTGTTTAAAGCCATTTTGTTTGACCATAGAAATTATTTTTATATCCCTTATATTTTAACTAAATTTTCAAACTACCTTTTTTATTCTTTTAACCCTAAAATTCAAACACTTATTTTCAACATAAGCACTTTTATCCAAACACTCAACTGCTTATTTATAAAAATAACTTTCAGCACTTCAAAATTCTAAAAGCAATTCATACATAAAAGTTACTTTTTTTAAGCTCATCCAAACGGGCTCTATCTCTTTTTCTTATTAATTTACTAAACTAGTTTGTTTTATAACACGTTATCAACATGAGCCTCCATCACTTTGAGCTATTTTAAAAAGGTAACAAAAGGGTAAGAATTTTATTTTCTTAAAATGTTGAATATCTCTAAACTTAAATTTGTTGCTCTTAATATATCTGAAAAGGCTACTCATCATGGGCTCTAGATGTCGAAATACACCTAGAATCGATGGATTTAGCAGACACCATCAAAAATGACAATATGGCATTTAGTCAAGACCGTGCCAAAACCATGATATTTCTCCGTCACCATCTTGACGAGGGGTTAAAATTATAGTACCTCACATTAAAAAAACACATCTTAAACTATGGAAGAATCTAAAAGAAAAATATGACTATCTGAAGTTGGTCATCCTTTCACAAGCACGTTATGATTAGCTCAATTTGAGATTAATGAATATTAAAAATATAACTGAATATAATTCTGCCTTGTTTAGAATTATAGCATAGTTAAATTTATGCGGAGAAGAAATCACTGAGCAAGACAAACTTGAAAAAACATCCTCCACATTTTCACCCGCGAATATGCTCCTGCAGCACTATCGCAAAAAGGGTTTTAAGAAATATTCTGAATTACTTTCTCGCCTTCTTATTACTGAACGTCATAACGAACTGTTAATGAAAAATCATGATAGTCGGCCTGTTGGTTCTTTGTCAATCTTGAAGTGAATCGAGCAAACTATAACCAACGACAAAGAGATTATAGCCCTAGTCGTGGTCGTGGTCGAAGAAGAAATTATAATCATGATGCTTGGCTGGCACTGAAAAATAATTGGCAGTATAAAAAGAAGAGTGAAAAGCAAAAACTTGTACCAAAGAAAAATTCAAAAAGTATATGTCATAAATGTAGATGTATGGGGCACTGGTCACGAACCTGCCGGTCATCAAAACGTCTGATTAAAAATTGCTTTTCTAGAAGAGTGCGCGAAAGTTCTGCGTTGCAGATCTGCTCCCCCATTATACAAATTTTCCCAAAGTCAAAATTTGGCCAAAATCTCATTCGCTCAAAATTGGCCTGTTAGGAAATAAGTCCGCGTCGTGGACTTGGGTTGGGTTTTCTGTCCAAGTTTCATTTTTTAGTGGGGACATTATAGATATTTTCCTAACTATTAGTGAATTCAAAAAGTATATGTCATAGATATGGAGGTATGGGACACTGGTCACGGATCTATCAGTCATCAAAACGTCTGGTTCAGCTATATCAGACATCCTTGAAGAGGGAAGAAAATAATTGAGAGACATACTTAATCTCTAAAGACAATGTTAAGTCTATGCATCTGAATGTAGCTGATTTCTTCAATTTTCTAGAATGAAATATGAATATTTATAACCTTGATAATATTTAAATAATTTTCTTTTTATTTGTTTGTACTAAATAATATGTTTATATTTTTCTAATTCATGTAAATAAATAAAATTTGTATAATGAGCCATGTTTTAATTATAATGTTTACTTTATATCTTTTTGAAGAAAAATATGGATATGCCTTAAATTTTATTTGGATCAATGATCAATGACGGAGATATTTGTGTAATTGATAGTGGAACGACTCATGCCATTTTTAAAGACGAGAAATATTTTTTCTACTTGCTTAAAAGAAAAGCAAATGTTACTACAATTTCTGGTAATTCAAAAATTATTGAAGGCTACGAAAGAGCTACTATATTTCTACTTAAAGGGACAAAGATTGTTATAGAAGATGCACTATTCTCTTCTAAATCTCCAAGAAACTTATTAAGTTTTAAAGATATCCGCAGAAATGAATATCATGTGCAAACACTAAATGAAATGAATATTGAATACCTTGGTATAACCAAGAGTGCCTCAGGCTAGAAATATATTTTGAAAAAATTATCAACTTTGTCGTCTGGCCTATATTATGCAAAAATTAGTGCAATTGAAGCACATTTGATCGTAAACCAGAAGTTTACTGATCTAAATACATTTGTGCTATGACATGATCAAATAGGTCACCCTAGATCAATAATGATGAGATGAATTCTTAAAAATTCAACTGGACATCCGTTAAAGAACCTGAAGATTCTTACGAATGATGAATTTTCATGTGTTGCTTGTTATCAAGACAAATTAATTGCCAGACTATCAACCCTGAAGGTTGGCATCGAATCTCCTGGCTTTTTAGAGCGTATACATGGGGATATGTGTGGACCTATTCATCCACCTAGTGGATTGTTTAGATATTTTATGATCTTAATAGATGTATCATCTAGATGGTCTCATATGTGTCTCTTATCATCTCGCAACCTAGCGTTTGCGAAGTTATTAGCATAAATAATAAGATTAAGGGCGCAGTTCCCAAATTATCTAATTAAAGCTATTCGCCTTGATAATGTTGGAGAATTTACATCTCAAGTTTTTTATGATTATTGCTTATCAATTGGGATAAAAATTAAACATCATGTTTCTCATATTCATACTCAAAATGACTTTGCAGAGTCATTTATTAAGTGCATACAATTGATAGCAAGACATTTACTAATGAAAATACAATTGCTTACTGTTTGGGGTCATGTTATCTTACATGCAGCAACACTTGTACATCTCACACTGACAAATTATAATAAATACTCTCCGTCACAATTAGTATTTGTTCATAATTTAAATATAGCTCATTTATAAATTTTTGGTTGTGCGGTATATGTAACTATAGCAGCACCACAACGTACAAAGATGGGTCCTCAACGAAGGTTGGGCATATATGTTGGGTTTGACTCACCCTCTATAATTCGCTACCTTGAACCGTTGACAAGAGACTTATTTACTACTCGATTTGCAGATTGTCGGTTTGATGAAATAATTTTCCCACAACTAGGGGGAGAGAAAAAGAAACCCGAATGAAAAATTGCAGGGAAAGTTTCATCACTATCTTATTTTGATCCACGTACCCGCACATGTGAGCAAGAGGTTCAGAAGATCATCCACTTACAGAAAATAACAAATCAAATGCCAAATGCATTTACTGATTTGAAATAAATAACTAAGTCACATATCTTTGCAGTGAATGTGTCTATCCGGATTGATGTCCCAAAAGGACCATCTACTAGTATCATAGCTTCTGAATCCCAAACAGCTTGAAGCGTGGTAGAGATTGGGTTCAAAGGATAAAAATCCTAAAAACAGAAGCATAAGAAATAATAAAGATGATACTACAAAAGAACCTCCTGAAGAAGGTCAAGATTTGAGTAATCCTGATATTCTTGAGAAAATCTTAAAACGATTTTACATGGACAAAGCACATCCATTAAGTACTACAATGGTTGTTTGATCACTTCAAGTGGAAAAAGATCTATTTCGACCTCCAGAAGAGAATGAAAAACTTTTTGATCCTGAAGTACCATATCTCAGTGCTATTGGTGCACTTATGTATCTTGCTAACGCAACCAGGCCTGATATAACATTTTCTATTAATTTACTACCAAGGTATAGTTTATCCCCAATGTGAAGATATTAGAACGGTATCAAGCATATTTTGCGATACCTAAAGGGTACCATTGATATGTGTTTGTTTTATACTAATAAAGGTTGTGCAGACTTTATTGGTTATGTAGATGCAGATATTTATCAAACCTACACAAAGCTCGAATTCAGACAGGCTATTTATTTACATACGGAGGAACTGCTATATCATGGTGATCTACAAAACAGTCTATTGTTGCTACTTCTTCAAATTATATTGAAATAATAGCAATTCATGAAGCAAGTAGAGAATGTGTGTGGTTGAGATTGATGATAAAGTTCATCAAAGAAAGGTGCGCCCTGGAAAATAATGTCAAAGTACCACAGTTATATTCAAAGACAATGTTGCGTGCATAGCTCAATTGAAAGGTGACTTCATAAAAGGAGACAAAACGAAATATATTTCACCAAAATTATTCTTCGCACATGATCTCAAGAAGAATGGTGATATTAATGTACAACAAGTTCGTTCGAATGATAATCTTGCAGATTTATTCACAAAGGCATTACCAACATGAACTTTTGAGAAACTAAGGTATAAGATTGGAATGCGTCATCTCAAAAATATCAAATGAAGTTTTCATCAGGAGGAGTAAAATACGCGTTGTACTCTTTTTTTCTTAACTAAGGCTTTGTCCCACTGGGTTTTCTAGTAAGGTTTTTAATGAGGCAACACTAAAGGCGTATTATCAGATATGTATACTCTTTTTCCTTCATTAGGCTTTTTTTCCACTGCATTTTTTCTAGTAAGGTTCTATAGGTGTTCAGAATAACTATATATATTGTTTCTTGTAAAGTTTTTAATGAGGCATATTACACGTGGACATCCAAGGGGGAGTGTTGTACAAGTAGATGTCATGTTCACTTTTCTCCTATTTTTTCCTTCCACTCATTTTTGTCCTCCAACTTTATTCCCCAATTTTTTTACGTTTTCCTCCTTTGTACTGGCTATAAATAGCCATCAGTATTATGCAATTAAATGCACACTAAAATTCTCTCAATTCTCTCTCTTTCTCTTGCTATCTCTCTTTCTTATTAATTTGCTAAATTAGTTTATTTTATAACAATTCATAAATTCTGATTTATTTTGTAATTATTTCCTGAGCCAATTTTTCTATCGACAAGTAAAAAGACATGATTTGAAAATTTTAAAATATGATTATTGCTAAACTCAAGGTTTAGGCAAAGAACATAAGAATTGACAGTTTATTATTGCTAGAACCACTACTAAAAATAGTCCAAAAAGCTATAGAACAAAAAGCGACGGACAACGTCGCAAATAAAATGTGACGGATAAAAGGACGCTGTCCGTCGTTTTTATTTATTTATAATTTTTTTTTAATAGGAGCGACGGATAGTGATGCCTAGTCCGTCTCTTATTTTGACAATTTTTTCCGCTAAAATTAAATATTATTTTTATATAAATATTTTATATATTTTATTAAAAAATAATTATTTATAAATTTAATATTATGACGCCGTTCGTCGCAAATATTTTTTTTATAGTTTTTTTTAACTTAACGATGGACAGGGTCGCTACGTCCATCGCTATTGGTCAAAATATTTGGTCAACATATTTAAAATAGCGACAGACGCTGTCGTTTTGTCCGTCGCATTTTTTATCAAAATGACAGTCAAATATTTTAAAAAAAGCGACGGACTTAGAGACGCTGTCCGTCGCTTTTTGTTAAAATATGTACAACACAGAACGTATTTTTTTAGTTCTCTCTCTCTCGAAACTCTCTCTTCTCTCTGCCTTCTCTCTATAATTCCGCCGCTCTGCCTCCCAACGCCGTCCCCCCACCCCCGTCTCTGTCGTTCGTTACTGCTCCGCCGTCGCCGCTGCTCCGCCGCCGTCTTGTGGTACTTTAGGAGTATTATTCATTTTTAAGAGGTTAGGGCTTAAACCTAAAACTAAATTTTAATATTTTTTATTTGTTATTTGTTAGTTAGTTAATTAGTTGATTACATTTAGTTTGTTGTTGTTCATTTGTATATTGGATTGTAAAATTAGTGAATGTAGTTATAGTTTTGATTTTAGGGCTTAAGTTAGATTTGGATTGTTGAATTAGATTGTAATTTTTTTAGTAATTTGTGATGTTAGTTAGTTAATTAGTTTATGCCATTTGGTTTGTTGTAGTTTATTTGTATATTAGATTGTAAAATTAGTGAATGTAGTTATAATTTTGATTTTAAGCTTTAAGTTAGATTTGAGTCTTTTGAATTAGATTGTAAATTGGATAGTAATTTGTGATTTAGTAGTTACTTAATTAGTTTATGCCATTTGGTTTGTTGTAGTTTATTTGTATATTAGATTGTAAAATTAGTGAATGTAGTTATAATTTTGATTTTAAGCTTTAAGTTAGATTTGAGTCTTTTGAATTAGATTGTAAATTGGATAGTAATTTGTGATTTAGTAGTTACTTAATTAGTTTATTCCATTTAGTTTGTTGTAGTTTGTTTGTATATTGGATTGTAACTTAGGAAGTTTTGAAGTTTGAAACTTATAGAAGAATATTGGAACTTAATTAGAGGCTTGAGTTTTAGGACTTTAGAACTTATAATTAGAATAATTTAGATACTTAAATTTAGAAGTTGAACTTAATTAGAACTTTGAAGTTGAATTTTTTGTTAACTTTAGAAATCTTGTTGAGGTTAAACTTCCTTATGAACTAATTAAGCTAATGTTGAGCTTTAGAATAACTTAGATACTTGAATATAGGAAATTTTGAAGTTTGAAACTTAGAAAAATATTGGAAATTGGATACTTGAATTATATATAGGACTTTAATTTAGAACTTATAATTAGAATAACTTAGATACTAATTAGAACTTTTTTAGATTTGTATAAATTTTGAACTCTTTAAACTTTATAGCTAATTTGATTAACTTAGATACTTGAATTTTAGGATATTTTAATTTAGAACTTCAACCTAAATGTCATGAGGTTTGAAACTTAATTTTTATTTGAATTAATTATAACTTGAATTAATTAGAATATAAACTTAATTATAAGTTGAATTAATTAGAAATTGAAATTAATTATAACTTGAATTAATTAGAACATGAAATTAATGATAACTTGAATTAATTAGAATATGAACTTAATTATTACTTGAATTAATTAGAACTTGAACTTAATTATAACTTGAATTAATTCGGACTTGAACTTAATTATAACTTGAATTAATTAGAACTTGAACTTAATTATAACTTAAATTAATTATTATATGAATTAAATAATTATAACTTCAATTAATTATAACTTGAATTAATTACAATTTGAATTAAGTAGAGCTTGAACTTAATAATTATATGAATTAATTAATTATAACTTAAATTAATTATAACTTGAACTGAATTATTATATGAATTAATTAATTATAACTTGTATTAATGACAGTTGTAGTCTCGATGAAATGTAGTCTTTATGAACTAATTAAGCTTGAATATCTGTAATTTTGTAGATGGATCATCGTTTGTGGATGTATAACATGCATTATGAAGTTGGTGGTAGTTTGAAACCTGAATTTATTGATGGTGTAAGAAGTTTTATCGATCATGCAATGACACTTGATGTTTTTAAGCGAAATGGATTGGTTAGGTGTCCTTGTCGTGAATGTAGGTGCTTGAAATTTTTTAATCCAGGTATAGTTATGGTTCATTTGTATGATAATGGATTTAAGCCTAGATATTTTGTATGGGTTGATCATGGAGAAATAGATGGATTGAATAATATATATTATAATCTGCTGTCCGTGGATGAATATAATATGATTGCACCACATGGTCAAATTAGGATTGAACATGATAGGGTTCTACATGATAGAGTTCAACATTATACATTTCAACATGATAGAGTTCATGAAATGGTTAATGATGAGTTCGGGGATCAAGGTGGGACGGAACTCAAACAATATTTTGATGAAACTCCTAATAAAGAAGCAAGACACTTCTATTAACATTTAGAAGAGGCTAGTCATCTACTATGTGAAGGGAGTCCGCATTCTGCTTTGTCAGTTGCAGTTAGGTTAATGAATATTAAATCAGATTGGAGTGTTCCTCATGCGGCTATGGACTTAATGGTTGATCTTTTGGGCAAACTAGTTAATCGTGGGTTTAACATACCTAAGAACTTCTATCAAGCAAAGAGATTGGTTTCCAAGTTAGGATTGTCGTATGATAGAATTCATTGTTGTGTTAATGGTTGCATGTTGTTCTACAAGACTGATAGTGAATTAGAAATTGTAATTTTTATGGAAAAGCTCGTTATAAGAGGACTCCTGCTAGAAAGATGGTCCCAATTAAGGCGATGCATTATTTACTTTTTATTCCCAAATTAAAGAGGTTGTATGCATCGATGAGGTCTGCCCCACATATGAGATGGCATCGTGAATATAGAAGGCCGCCGGGTGTCTTGTCACATCCATTTGATGGAGAAGCATGGAAACATTTTGATAACATGTATCCTGATTTTGCTAGTGAACCAAGAAATGTACGATTGGGGTTGTGTGCAGATGGCTTCACACCATTCTCTAATGCTGCCTCACCTTATTCTTGTTGGCCTGCATTTCTTACCCCGTACAACCTTCCTCCTGAAATGTGCATGACAAGTCCGTACATCTTTCTAAGTTGTGTTATTTCAGGTCCTCGCAATTCTAAAAGTTTGATTGATGTCTATCTACAACCATTGATAGATGAGCTTAAACAATTGTGGTTTGAAAGAGTAGTGACTTACGATATATCAACTAAGCAGAATTTTATTATACGTGCTGTTTTAATGTGGACAATTAATGATTTTCCTGCAAATGGAATATTGTCTAGTTGGATGACTGCTTGAAAGCTTGCTTGTACTCATTGCATGGAAAATAGTAAGGAATTCACCTTAAAGCATGGCAGAAAAAATTTATGGTTTGATTGTCATCGTCAGTTCTTGCCAATGAACCATGAGTTTAGAAAGATGAAACATGCATTAAAAAAAATAGGGTTGAAAATGACTCTCCACCTCCATCACTGACAGGACATCAAATTTGGGAGAGAGTTTCTCAATTGCCTAAAGTTATAGAAACTCCACTATCTAGACTTCCTAGATATGGTGTTGAACATAATTGGACCAAATAGAGCATATTCTGAGAGTTGCCGTATTGGAAGGATAATCTCCTACGACATAATCTTAATGTGATGCACATTGAGAAAAATTATTTTGATAATTTATTTAACACAGTAATGGATTTTAAGGGCAAGACAAAAGACAACACAAGAGCCAGAGTGGACTTACAGGAATACTGTAGGAGAAAAGAGTTGTGGTTGCAAGAACTACAAAATGGTAAAACTGTCAAGCCTAAAACCTGTTATTCATTCACATTGGATGAGAAACGTGACATATGTGAGTGGATTAAAAATTTGAGAATGCCAGAGGGATATGCTTCAAATTTGGGTAAGCGGGCAGATCTGAATAAAGAAAAGTTGATAGGTATAAAAAGTCATAATTGTCATGTATTAATGGAAACATTGATTCCTATCGCTTTTAGCCATCTACCTAACAAGATATGGAAGCCAATCACAGAGGTAAGTCTTTTCTTTAGAGATTTATGTTTTGGAAAGTTGTTGGAAAGTAATTTAGACAGGATGGAGGAAAATATTGTTGTTATTACTACAAAGCTAGAGAAGATTTTCCCATGTGGTTTGTTTGATGTGATGGAGCATCTTCCTATTCATCTTGTAAAAGAAGCCCGCCTTGGAGGTCCAGTTCAAACAAGGTGGATGTATCCATTTGAGAGGTAATGGTTTTCTTATATAAGTAATTAATTTATTCTTCTTATATATACTATAATTATTAGTTAACATATATTTAGGAAAATTGGAAGCTACAAACAAACAACTAAACAAAGAGAAAAAATTGAAGGCTCAATTGTTCAAGCTCATATTATGAGAAAAACTGGTGATTTTTATTCCTATTACTTTAGGGATGAAGTTCCATACAGGAGAAATAGGCCTAATCGCAATGATGAAGGTGATAGTGATCCGATATATCCATTGATTTTATTTTTTAATCATTGTGGTCGAGGATCTAAACAACGTGGAAGATGAAGTTTCACTAACATGGAAAGACAATCAGCTGTGACCTATATTCTGCTTAGTTGTCCAGAAATTCAGCCATATCTTAAGTAAGTGTGAAATTAAATTATCAAATTACATAGTAATAAGTGATTACTAACTATCAAAATTGTACATATCAATATCAGCTCGTTTGTAAGAACATGGAGCAATGAAGCCATATATACGAGGTTTTCCAAATGGCTAAAGGATTATGTAAGTGTGAAAGCTTATATTGAATCAATAGGTATAATATTTTTACTTTATAGTAAATTGTATTATTTTGAAATCAATTTGTAGGTTTATGATGAATAATCAAGTGTCAAACATTTGACATTTGTGAGAGAGATCGCACTCGGGCCTGCATCTCATATTCATACAATGAATAAATATTGTGTGAATGGTTTTAAGTTTCAAACTGAAAAAGATTCTATACACAAGAAAACCAATAATAGTGGTGTGTGCATTCAAGGTGATGTCGATGGTAATGGTCAAATTGTAGAATATTATGGTGTCATTCAAGAGATTGTTGAAGTAAGATATTCAGGTTGACCTAATAAAGATAGTATTATTTCGGTGTAAGTGGTTTGACCCATCACACAGAGGCACAAAGGTGGACCAACAACATAATATAATTGAAGTTAAGTACACTAGACAATACGGAAGTTATGATCCTTTTATCATTGCCCAAAATGCTAAGCAAGTCTATTACGCTCCATATCCATTGCTTAGAGATAAGGCTGATTGGTGGGTTGTTATTAAGACAAAGCCCGTGGGAAGAATTGAAATTGAGAATGTATTAGATGTGGCGTACCAAAATGATGTTGCACTTGTTCAACGACAAGTTGATGTTGAGTTGAAAACCACACTAGAACATCCTCAACACATAGTAGAAGAGGTTTTCGATGATGAACTTATAATGCCAAATGTTGAGGAAGAAGTAAATGAGGAATATGAATCATTTGAGGGGGAGGAATGGATTGACAATGAATATGAAACAACTGAGGAGGAGGAATGGAAAGATGACGAAAATGAAACAAGTGAGGAGGAATAGAGTGGTAAATTATCACTAGTATGTAAGTTATTTATTTCCCTAACCCTAAATTTATTTAATTTATATTTTTTATATATTGTATATTACTTTACATGCAGATGTCATCTGGTGATGGTGATAGATCTCGGGATCATCTTGGTGTTAGCCATTCTGGTAGAAGTAAAAAGAAGTTTAGGAGACCTGTTGATCCTGAGGATATCCCATGACATATTTCTTTAGCGTGGGAGATGCAGCACCGCCGAGCTAGTCCTACACATATTCATGTTATGCCTTTTGCGACTATGGATCCTTTAGTTTACCATAGTCAGTTCCGCCGACCACACGGCACTTCTTCTTCTTCACAGATCAGATATACTTCATATGATCAGACCTACCAGCTACCCACAAAGGTTATTGCTCGACCCTCGAGAGTATCTGTCATGCCCCGAGAGGGTACCCTAGGCGTGGCCGGCACTCAGAAACCATTTCTGGCTTCCGAGAGAACCACTTGGTCTCATTTCTTATTTATTCATCAGCGGAAGACTTAAGAATAATAATGTGGGCTTGTCATAATCAAAGGAAAAATAGATAATTCTTATAAGAAGTAGTTTCTAAGGAGAACTACTCCGATTACATCATCAGACTCTGTCTATGAAGCCTCTAATACTCTTAGATGGTGCCAATGACATGTCCATGGCTACCTCAAAAGAAATATCACACTCAACAATAATAAAAGGATAAGGAGTTCCTTCGAATACAAGAAGGACTCACCAAATAGCCGAAAAGAAATGATCTTCAACGATGCGCCTATTGAGGATCTCTAATACCTGTATCTGCATCATAAAACGATGCAGGTCGAATGACGTCAGTACGTGAAATGTACGAGTATGTAAAATGGCAGGAAGGTAAGAACAGATATCAAGAAACTCATCTCAATAAAACTCAACTCAGAACTCAACATCATCTCAACATCAATATGTAATGCAAGTTTAAAATATAATAATAAAAATAATAGTAATAAGCAATGCTTACTCAGTTGGGAGTTTCTCTAACCGACAACCATCACTTATGAGCTAGCGATGATACAACGAATCGATGTCGTTGCCACATTCATCCAATACCTTGCCAGGGTAAAGGACAAAATATCATTTGCTCAAATTCATTCAAACTCAACTCTTTTACTCTTTCAAAACTCAATAAAATATATATAGTATTAATTCATATAACTTTCTTTTAATCAATGAAAATAATAAAAAGCCAACATCTTTACTCAAAACATGTGTAAAAATATTCATGAACGTCAAATTAATTAGAATTCATGAGAAAGTAGCCATGAACAATAATTCCAATAATATGAGAGAAACAATAATAATAATAATATTAATGCATAAATATATCAAACTCAATAGAAGAAGAATTAATTTATTTAGAATTCAAGATTTGGATAAAACTCAACTATAACTCAATTATAATGAATTTAAATATTGGGCGCATGGACGAACTCAATCCAATGCTATGAAAGCCTAACATACCTTAAATCCGAAGGTTTACTCCGAATTGGGACACTCTTGGACCCCTAGCCTTTTCTTCTCGCTGGAGCGTTTTGTGTACTATCCGGAGTATAAGAATAACCGGAGTAGTATTTTTATACTACTAAAACTAAAACTATATTTGAGAAGAAGTATATAGAGAGAAGAAATGCTTAAGAAAGCTTGATGAATAAAATGAGGAAATAAGGTGGGTATTTATAGGTGGGAAAGAGGGACCTAACAATAAATAAAATAATTATAAAGAAAAATCTGAAAGTTTAATGGAATATATTGATGTCATGGATGATGTTAAATGGAGGACAATTTATGTCATGAATGATGTCAAATGTATCTAGATGTTTCCATGGTAGGTAAGATGAGTTCTTTTTAACAGAATACTCTTTTTTGAAGCTGTGTTTGAATAAGATAAATTCCTTATTAGGATTTGGTGTCTTCATAAGAATTGTAGATATGGAAGTCTAGTTTCATATCGTTCAAGAATCAACCAATTTGGAGCAACCTACAGTGAGATATGAATTTTCTTCTATAAACACTCAATTCCGTCACAGCACTATATCTTGCAAAGATTAATTTATTTGATCTACTTATCCTCCGAATCTTAAGATGTGTTCTTCATGAAAGTTGTAGGTAATGATGTTGTGGTTACTTAAAAATTTTAATCACCTAATTTGGACCAACCTATGAAAAGTTATGCCCAAAATACAGAGGCTGTATTATTTTCATCGAGAATTGAAATACCGACATACAACATTTTAGGGGTTGTTACAGTATCATCTTCTTCTACTCCATCTCTCGAATCTCAGTCTCCTCACATATCTACTCTGAGACTTAGAGATTCTAGTGTAGAGATTGACACTCCTACAACATCACCTATACCTTCTTTTGCTGCTAGAACAGAGGCAGTAAATGATGTGTCTAGGTTAGCTCCTGGGCAGAGGGATAGACTTGGGAGAGTCATGATTGAGCCTGATGGATCCTCGTAAGTTTAATATTTTATTTATTTATTTTTGCTACATTAATAACTTATAGATGATATAATTACATGTTTATTATGTGTCTTGCAGGTGACATCCTTCGAAGGAGGCTGCTAGGGCTCTTCAGGAGAGTATTAGGAGGCTATATACTGAGCCCTATCACTCTTGGTGGGAGATTTCAAATAGTATCCGCTAGGCAATGTTTAATGAATTCAAGGTATATCTATATTTAAATCTATTTTTTAAGTTACGTTTAATATTTTTACTATACTTTACTTAACTAATTATTTAACGTTATTCATTCTTTTTCCAGATTTTATGTACCTGGGAGCCAAGGTACAATATGGTCATTGCGACCACGAAAGAAAAACGAGAGCCAGACTGTCTAGCTGGCTAAAGAAAGCTAGGGATGATCGGGCACCTTCGAGTTAGATGCTGCCTCATATATTTGAAGAATTATGCCGGTATTGGGATACCGAAGAATTCAAGGTTTTGTCTGATCAAGGAAAAAAAGCAAGAGTCAGTCTAAAGGGTGGCTCATTGCACACCGGAGGTGCAAAGAGTGTTGGTACGATTCATAGGGAGATGGTAAGGTTTTTAAATTTTAAGTTTAAATTCATTTTCTGAATTAAAATATTATTTCATTAAATGTATTTTTATTTATAGAAAAAAGAATTGAGACGCACTCTCTATTGTCATGAAGTCTTTAATAAGACTCATGTGAAGAAAAAGACTAATGAGTCGGATCCGGATGAGTGAGTGGAGGAAAGGACCGAACGAGCCTATGTAAGTTATTTAAGATATAATATAATATATTTTGATTCTAAGTTTTATTTTTAATATATATATATATATATATATTGATTATAACTTTTTTTTTAATATGCAACAAGATTATGAGCGACACGTACGTGAGATGAGAGATTCGGTTAATCTAACGCCTGCATAGTCCACTCAATTTTGGACAAAAAAAGTGGTTGGAGGCAGCCACAAGGGCCGAATATATGAAATGGGCTCTAGGAATAATGTACGACGACTCCAATCAGGTTTAGAAGGTATTGGATCATCGCGTCAAGACGAGGCCATTGACGGGGTTCAGATAGCTGCAATGTCTCAGCAAATTGCAGAACTTACACGTGCATTGGCAGAATAAGAGAAAAGAAGGATCAATGATCAAAAAAATATGAATGAACAAGTTGAGCAAATTAAAGAACAAGTGTTCAACCTCGCCCGTCAGCCTCCACCCCATTATTTAAGAGGGTCCACTCCGGATGATTCCGATGATAGTGATGAATATATAGCAAATAGTCCTTAGGGTTCCCTATGTTAATTTATGAACATTTTGAATTTTTTTGTTAATTTTGAAACACTTTAAATCGTTCTAAATTATGATTTTATTCATTTTAAGTGTTTAATTATGTTTGTTATTATGTATTTTGCGAATTTTGTTTGTTGTTATTTGTGTTTGAATGGGCTGAATTGAATACAATTGAATTAAATTTTGATTGCAGGTGGACAGCAGAAACTGTAGATTTCTGCTGTCAAAAGTGTTGTAGAAAAGCGACGGACAGGGTCCTTTAGTCCGTCGCTTTTTTTTTTTATTTTATATTTTTCTAGAAAAAGCGACGTACTAAAGGACCCTGTCCGTTGCTTTTCTGTAAAATTTTAAGAAGAGTAGTATAAACAAAGCGACGGACGGAGACTAAAAGTCCGTCGCTTTTTATTAAATAATTCCTTTTTTAAAAAAAATAAAAAGACGGAGTCCGTCGTTTTGTTTTATATATATTTTTTAATTAAAAAAATTAAGGGCGACCCAGTCCGTCAATTTTAACGGCCCTGTCCGTCGCTATTTCAAAAGCGTCTAGCAAAAAAGCTACGGAAGTGACTGCGTCGCTTTTTCATCGAGTTTGACCAAAAAAGTGACGGAGTTTCATTTTTTTTGACAATTCCGAATCTCCAAGTGAAACGTTTCATCTGTGCCTAGCTTCACTCGACTAAATCTTGTTATTATGAGATATCTATAGTTGGAAATGTGTAAGAGATATGCGATATCACAAATAGAGATAAGCTGCTCTTGAATGTGGATATGAATAATGTGGAAAGGAACAATAGAAATAAAATGTACGGCTAAAATTTTTGGGTTCCCAGCAACAACTATTTTTACCATGCTATTTACTAAAAAATTTACATGACAGATTATCTATTAAAATTAAGCATATCTTGCGAACAACTTGGATCTACTTTCATAGAAATATTCATAACAAGTACCTTCAACCAGTATTTGTTTTGTTTCACGTGGTGTCTACTTAGGTTTTAACTTTCAGAACTTCATTTAGGCATACAGATGAGCATTATAATCTCATTAAAATGCTTATTCCATTCATAATTTGCAGTAGTTACCTCTTTTTGAAATGTCATTCTTTCCCGTTACTTTTAAACTTATCATAAACATTATTTTGCAATAATTTTTTTATTTTTTCTAACTAACGTTGCTCTTAATTTATTACAGGATACACCCACTCATTTGATTAAAATAGCAGCAAGTAGATGTGTTGTATATACAAAAAGAATGTGATCTATGTGTGCAAGAGGACTAAAAGAAATCGACCGAGGACCAAATGACACATAGTGTGTGATTTTTTCTTTTTTTTTTAATTTTTAGAGTGATATTACTTATATATAGTTGGTTCCTATTGTGAATGTAAAGACGTTCAGATTCTACCCCTACTTGTAAATAAAAACTGATTGTTATCTTTTGAAGATGACCCTCTTTTCGGTGTGCATAACAAAGGATCCTTATGTATTTACAAATGGTTTGATTCTTTCTGGTAAATATTAATAACTGATCATTTTCGAAATATGATACTCTTCTTAGGTTCTTATCAGTGCATAATGATAAGATCCTTTTGCTTATCTCTGTGCAAAATTGTTTAATCTCAAGTATATATGCTAATGTGCTCAAAGTTGTGTATGCATTATTTCAAACGAAGCTTTTTCTTTTTAGAACTGCACATTTATAAATAGATGGTTCTTCATTTTTTTTCTTATACAAAAATATTTAATCAATAAGATTCATTTAGTCTCTTATTCTTCTCCAAAAATTAAATTCATTATCATAGCTTCTTTTTCCTTTGCAACTTTATGACCCCATATGTTGGGCCCCTGCTTAGCACCGGGCATGGTTCATCTAGTACTATTTATACATGATCAAAATAATTTTTTTATGTATATATAGTACATATCGAATCTTTAAGTCTATTTTTTCAAATTTTAAACTCCTAACTAAAAATTCTAGTTCCGCTAAGGCATATGCGTGTATCCCACCGAGCAAAACTTTTTGAAGGATGATAATGATGAGGAGGAGACAGCATTCTTTTATCTAAAATTTGCCAAATCGATTACAAATTGACTAATTTGAAATATTGGATACAATTTAAATAGCACGATGAAACCTGACTAACAGCCTAACAGGTGCAATTCTTACCATTAAAAAATGAGACGGCCCACGTATAGTTCAATAGGTTCTGCCCACGAGGAGGCGGCCCATGTGCTTATGGGCTCATGAAATTCGATACCACGCCATTATAATGGGAGCTTGTGTTTTTGAATAACCCTGGTCCCTGGCGCTTCTTGCCCTAAACCCCTACTATCTTCAATTTCTTCAGCACAATGAAGCTCTTCATGTTCATGCGACATCTTCAAAAAAGAAAAATCTCTTTGAGTTTTTTCCCATTGAGTTTAGCCATGGATTTAACTTTAACTTTCTGTGCAGATTTTTGATGAAGGTAAACAACGAGACTGTTTCAATCCAGCTCAAAAACGGAACCGTTGTTCATGGAACCATTACAGGTCACTCTCATTATATATTTTGTGTTGCTATATTTACGTATTAGGTATGACCCCTGTAAAATCTAAAGTGAACAATCTGCACTTATGTAATTGCTGAATTGCTCACGCCAATATTTGAATTGAATAATTTGCTTGTATGAATTTGATTTTCTGGGTAGAGAAATTATTTGGAAGTGTCGCTAACTGAAAGTGTAGTTACTGGGTGGGATATGGAAATTGCTAAACTAAATTTGGTTAGTGCTATTAGTTAAGTTCATAGTAGATGGATGGTAACTGCAAGAGCTTACTTCACTCTCCTTCACTTACCATGATTCACTATATATGTCGATAAATGCATGGAATTTAGGGCAGATTAGCTATAGAAAGTATACGAGCCTCTCAATCTTTCTCCTTTCTATGTCCTTCTGAATCTGTTAGCTTCTTATCTTCTCTGATTCAGATGTATTATTTCCACTTGAGTCTTTCTTCAACTATGAAGTTCCTTTGAAATACCAATAGGAACTCATTCTCCAGTGCTAAGCTATTTCTGCCTATCATCACTGTAATTTATGTCTAGAGCATTGTAATTCCTCTATGTTAATGCTTTAATTGTACTCTGAATTGATACAAATGATATCTCTCATTCTCTTTTTTTGTGGTTCTACAATTTGGATTATAAATTATACAAAAATAGATACATCTTTCATGATTTGATATTCTGAATCATCTTTGAGCAAAATCACCTGTTATATTAAAATTGAGGAGAAAATGTTAGTATTAATATGAATCAATATAGGCAAGTTGTTTGACCAAAGAAATTAGGTTTCACAAGTTTGTTAATTATCAATTGTTATTTCTTCCTTATAATTTTTGAGATCAACAGAGAAAACTAAGATCAATATTTAGGATTTGAAGATAGACAAAGTAGTCTTCATCACAAGAATTACTCTAAACTTATAGACTCAGCTATATCAATCCAAAAAGTTCATAAGCTTTGATGTAGCAATAATTGTAACAGCGAAAATAATATATTTTTCATTCAAATTGACGAATGGAGCACCTGTAAAAGGATAGTTAATATTTAACTGACCTGCTATCATATGACAAAGTATCTTGAATTCCCACAAAAGAACAGCAGCATAAGGCAACCAATAGCAGCATGAAAAGCTTGCAAACCACGGTACTCAATGGCAGCAATAAAAGAGCGCAAAAATGACATCCCACAGCAGCAGAAGAAGTGATTTCAACCGCTTCCAGGATAACATCAAAAGTATTCTGACTGCACTTCAAAACAATAAAAAATAATGTGTTTAGAGATTGAATGGAATTCAAAGAAAATAAATACAAAGATAAGATCGTTGTTTATTTTTGTCCAATTACAAAGGTGAAATTTTAAACGATGTATTAAATAATTCAAATACTTTTTAATTCTTTTTTATGAGTGGATTTTTCCTTTCCATGCTATGATTGTGGGAGGAAGGATTACACTTGTTTGCCATGCTTGGATATTCTTTTTCCTTTGAACTAAAATGTTCAATTGTGCTCTTTCTTTCATCAGTGACATCAATTGTCATAGATGGCATTGATTTATGAATCACGTCTTGTTTCTCCAGGTAAGACAAAATGGATAATTTTTGACATTGTTTTCAATATTTTTGTGAATAGCCTTTTCATTTTAATGTTAAATATCTTGCCGCTCAATTGATTTTGCACATTTTGAAGGAATGACGTTTCTTTCTGAATCCATTAAAATTGTTTAATAATAACATCATTAATATAATAAGAAAAGAAAGAAAAAAAATAAAACTACAAAGATTATATATATTTACCATAAAAGAAGAACAACAACTATAGCATATGCAAGACTCAATAATTTTCAAATAAAAATAAAAAGTAGATTTAGAACAATTAGTGAAGAAGATAGAAACAGGGAAAGTACAAAAATCTAAAAAAGTCTTCGTGATTTTTTGGTGAAGTATATCCATAAAAAAATTGTAAAGTAATAAATTGTTTTAATTTTAGCTGTAATGATATTTAATATAGACCTACACAATCAGATAGCTAGAAAAAATTGAGTATAAATCAAAGTTTACACCCTTCAAAATATTCAGATAGTTGGAGAAGCAGAGATTTCTAAAAAAAATCAGAGTTATATTATGTCTAAGCAACTTGTGTTTTTATACTTGATTTGCTTATTTGATATTATGCTTTTGATGTTAAATAAGAAATAACGACCTCTTTTCCTATTTTATTTGGATAAAAAAGTAGACTTTGACAACTTCAAATACTATATGAAAAGTAACTCCTTGTGTCACAATCTAACCCACCGGACCGTGTGGGCACTCACTCTATGACCTAAGTAGAAGAACCCGTAATCCCTATATGAAAACATTGCGGAATTTATAACAGATTTGAACTAATTAAAGCTAGAAAATTTCAAATCAATCTATAAAAATCCAGTTTATAAAAAATAACACTTAGAATATATTATTTTGACAAGCCCCAAGAAGTTTCAGCCCAAACGGATAATTGGAGGCGTTAGGCGAGCGACATGGAAACATTCAGCTGCCTTAGGCCTAAAGAGAGGGTCTTTAGTAATTTGGACCCTCCAACTTGGGAAACAAGTCTTCAAACTTTTCAGGACTAAAGGAGAGGATACATATGCTAAATCCATAAAGTTTCAACCCAAATGGACAATTGGAGACGTTAGTCGAGCGACTTGGAAAATGATAACACTCTCCAAAGCTCTTACTGAGGTCCCTTCTTTATTGCTAGTCTGTGTACATTATTTTTTGTTTGGGCTTGTTTGTTGTATTATTGCAGGTGTCTGGAGTAATATATTAGCATTCTTCAACAACAAATACATAGACAAGAGCACAAAAACAACTTCCAAACACCCTGCAACCTCTAAGCTTCAGCAGGGCAGCAGGTGCAGGGTGTGGAGTAGCATGTGGACTTGTCCAATGCCCCCCAAACTTTGCAGGAAGTTAGAATATATTATTTTGACAAGCCCCAAGAAGTTTCAGCCCAAACGGATAAATGGAGGCGTTAGGCGAGCGACATGGAAACATTCAGCTGCCTTAAGCCTAAAGAGAGGGTCTTTAGTAATTTGGACCCTCCAACTTGGGAAACAAGTCTTCAAACTTTGCAGGACTAAAGGAGAGGATATACATGCTAACTCCATAAAGTTTCAATTCAAATGGATAATTGGAGACGTTAGTCGAGCGGCTTGGAAAATGATAACACTCTCCAAAGCTCTTACTGAGGTCCCCTCTCTATTGATAGTCTGTGTATATTATGTTTTGTTTGGGCTTGTTTGTTGTATTATTGCAGGTGTCTGGAGCAATATATTAGCATTCTTCAACAACAAATACATAGACAAGAGCACAACAACATCTTCCAAACCCCCTGCAACCTCTAAGCCTCAGCAGGGCAGTAGGTGCAGGGTAGGGAGTAACTTGTGGACTTGTCCAAAGTCTCCCAAACTTTGCAGGATGGTAGCATATATATTTTTGATAAGGCCCAAGAAATTTCAGCCAAAACGGATAATTTTAGACGTTAGGCGAGCGAGCTTGAAACAATCAGCTGTCTTAAGCTTAAAAAGGAAGAAATTTGCTAAATGGAAGCTCCAACTTGGGAATCAAGCCTTCAAACTTTGCAAGGCTAAAGTAAAGAATATATATGCAAACCTCATGAAATTTCAGCTCAAACGGATAAGTGGAGACGTTAGTCGAGCGACATGGAAAATGCTAACAGGCTCCAAAATCCTATTTGAGATCCATTCCTCTCTACTAACCTGTATATGTCTATGCTTGTCTTTGGTTACTTGCTGTGTATTTGCAGGTTGTTGGAGACTTACACCAACATGCTTTAACATCAAAATCATAGAGGACAACATCTGCAGCAGCTCAACACCTGCAGCAGCCCAACACCTGCAACACCTGCAGCAGCTCAACACTTGTTTGCTTTGTTGCTTGTCTTTGGTTGACTTTCTTTGCTTAGAACCTATTTGGCACTGCTATGAGGGCTGCAGTAACCTTGGGCTTATATGGAGTAGCACACTCAGCTGGCCAACCACACTCTCTATTATCAACACACCCCAGCACCAACCTGCAGCAGACAAGGAACAAATCCAATCCACCTATGCCTTCTCTAATAACTCTAATAACACAACACTTGCAGCAGCTCCTTTCTTGCTGGTTCTTGTTTGTGGTGTAGATGCAGATGTCAGGATGAACTCATCAACATGTGTTTCCAACACCTACATAGAGCACAGCACAGATACAACCACCAAAACAAATACCTTCACTAAGAGGCCTACACAAGGACTATGCAGAGCAGCAACTTCCTTCTGGATTTTGTGGTTGTTTGGTTGCTTGTATTTGGCTGTTTGTCTTGTTGGTTGTGTTTGTCTATGCAGGTACCCCAGCTTCACCCCCCTCCAGGAGAATGCATTGATCTCCATGACCAGTCATTCTCAGCTTCACCAATGCAGCTGGCAGACTGCTAAAAGGACTGCAGTATCTTGGGGCTGCTTTGAGACCAACAAGCAGCCTAGGGAACCTGCAGCCACCTGCAGATTGGCAGCCTTGGATGCATTCCATCAACAGCTGCAACAGCTCCACCAACTTGCAGCAGCCAAGGAACAAATACAAGCTAATGCTACAGCAGCTTGCACACCTCTTTGGTTGAATGTATTGTTGGTCTTGTTTGGCTGTGCAGGTACAGGTCTGCAGCAACCATACATTTGGACCACCATGCAGCTACTTCCTTCCTTTCAACCTCCATAGCTGGTAATCATGATGCTGATACAAAGGCACACTTCACCTGGATTTACTTGGTACGACAAGACTAAAAGGAGCAAAGATGAAAGGAATTTCCCATCCCATGCGAGATAGAAGTTTCGTATGCTTGTTCTTCTTCAATGTAGCTATGTCTGGTACGTAGCATAGTTGAATAGGACTAGTGTAGGTTACTTTTCTTTTTTCTCATGGAAGGGGAGAGTCTCCCTCATTTATGCTTTCATAGTTGAATTGTACCGGGAGGAGTCCTCTCACAGGTTTAATGCTTTCTAGTTATAGTTAGTTTCTTTTTTGTATCGGGGATGAGTTAGCCGACCTTAATAGGTTAGCCGACTTATGAACCACCATAGGATCGGAGGTAAGGTTTATGTCCCCCTCCTTGTATTTTTATTTTGATTATTTATGTTAAGGCTTGGGGGTGTTGCTTAACCCCTGACTGTGCACGAGAGGTGGGAGCCTCGTGTAGGGTCTGTTCCCGTAAAAAAAAAAAAAAAAAAAAAAAAAAAAAAAAAAAAAAATAGGTACAAGAGCTTTTAAGAGTACAGAGTATAAATAAAATAATCAACACAACCCCCATCAATAAGAAAGGAAAAATAGGAGCTGTCAGAAGATCATCTTCGCCTTCACTTAGAAAACTCAACTGACCCTGCAATCAGAGTATGCCAAGTGGCATAGTAAGAGTAGTATCAGTACAAACAACATTTACTGGTAGGCATCATCGATCAATCTGATACCCACTGCGTAATATATGAATAGAAAAATAAGAGAGATCATAACAATTAAACTTTATAAACCAGTCCACCCATCCTGCTAGTAAACTCCTCACTCTTACACTTATGGTCTTCACCACTCTACTAACCACGACCTTACTATCAATTTTGTTTTACGAACTCGAGACCTATGGGATATGGGCCCACCATGCCACTGCTTCCCTCTTCATCCACCCATACCAGTTCACAACTTTAGTCATTCAATGGTTCCCCACAACTTGTCACTAGTCTTGACCCAATTGTCTTACAACATAAGAACCTAGCCATCTTATAACCACATTCATAATTAGCTCCGAATTCTAAGAAACCACTACTACACCACTATCTCAATTTACACATCCCAAAAAGACGACTCCCTATCAACAAGCAAACCCCAACATGTGGATATAGAATTTCACATATATCACATCAAGGCCTAACACGGTTCCATCATCTTACATACAATCCCTTATATCTAACATATCGCAATTCAACGGGTTCCTTTATAAGTCCTTTTTCCTTAGCCCTTTACATCTAACCTCACCATTACACAAAATATAGATATCATTAGGTCCTCTCATGGGACCATTCATAAACGCATACTTGGCCTTTTCAGGGGACCTAAATCAACCATATATGTGTCGGAACATGACATCCAATTTAAGAACGTGTCAGAACGTGACACCCGATTCAAGAGTGTATCGAAACGTGACACTCGATTCAATTATGTGTAGAACGTAACACCTGATCCAATTATGCAATTCAACCACAATTACCAACAATAAGCCACATTATATCACAAGAATGAGTTCATTACAAATAGGCCAACAATTGATTATTTTACATATTCAATGGCATTTTTCACATATTAGGTAGCATACTTCCCTATTGCCATACCCTTCTGCATAATATGTGAATTCTAGTAGCAACCCTTTGTCTCATTAACTATGTGTCAACATAGGAGCCCTTGTAGGCTTAGGATAATGGATACACAAATAGCCCTTAAAATTAAAGTTAAAGAAATTAATGAAGTTGACAGAGTTCTACCCGGCAAGTAGTCTCCCCTGCCAACGTAGGGGATTATGTTGGATTTCATTTAATAGCTCGCATGGTCTTAAATATCGGTTATGGTTATTTTCCCACAAAATAAATATTTTAAAGGATATCTATATGATTGATTATGCATGTATTGCATTATGTTTCATATTACATAAATGTTTTAATGTTTCTTCAATGTTCATGCATGCTTACATACTTAATACATTCAAAGTACTAACACATACTCTTTTGCCTATATGATATCACCATGTAGGTATCGGTGCTCCTCCTCGTTCTTCTTCACATGACTAGTTGATATTTTGTTTGAAGACTACTTTTGGTGAGTTCCCATGTTCTGAGAACAATACATCTTTATCTTTCTAGCCTATGATATGTTGAGATCTTTAGACACTTACTATGACATTTCTTTCTATTATGATTGAGGGTGAGCTAGGGACTTGTGCTAGCCCCATTAAATCTAAAAGTTAGAGGTATTGTTGGACATATGTAAGTTGAAGATTTACTATATTATTTCCGCTTGTTTATTTATTGTCATTACTTATGAAAGGCTAAAAGAATGCTAAGAGCCTTGTTTAAGGTTGTCACGACCTAACCCCGTAGGCCGCGACTGGGGTCCGATCTAGACCCCCCGCATATATATCTATCAGCTGTGGTCACATTGAACTGTAAATAAATAGTATCATGTAATAAAGCCCCATTGGGCGATAACATTTCATAAATCTGTAGCCCTTTTTGTATGTATCACAACATGATAGGGCACGCAAGCCGACAAGGCTGCCATAACATAATAACATACATCATATATCATGTAGACCCAGTCGAATCAAACTGACATACACAACCCACATATACATGTTTGCAGACCTCTAAACATATAAATGACAACATATGGCGGGACAGGGCCCCCGCCGTACCCCTGAATGGATAAAACAATTTTTATACATCCGTGGACAGTATCAAAAACTAGGCCCCGATACAATGGAGCCTCTTCCAGCTGAGCTGCATGGAATCCTAAGTTGACGGACTCCCAAAACCTGCATCTGTACCTGCGGGCATGAACGCAGCCCCCCGAGAAAGGGGGTCAGTACGATATATGTACTGAGTATGTAAAACATAATACAATACAACTGGAAGCATATCTGAGATAAAGAATAGGGGATAAGATATCAATTCAGAAACCTGTACCTGTACTTTGTGGATTACAAAAACATGCATGTTCGAGTCATATCATATAGCCGGCCCTTTCGGGGGTCCGATGAATCATCTCTGTAAAATCATCTCTGTAAAACCATCATGGCCCCAGTGCCATCACCACCTTATTACAACACATCATCATATATCTATACACGTATCCTGGCCCTCTATTGAGGGACTTAGGGAATAATGCAGTGAACTGTGTACGAGAACATATCCTGGCCCGGGACTCAGGGAAAGAAGTGTTACAATATACACGAGTAGAGTAGTGAGTAACTATATGCAATTTAAATCATTATCAGAGACTCGACAGAATAAAAAAGTTAAGCTTTTGTTTGAGAACCCGAGTAACGGTGTAGTCATCTCGAGTGTCCTCTAAATGCCATTATGGACTGTCTCAAAAGTAATCTCGGGGACCCTAGACATGTATTAATGTGGGGCCAAATCATTTATGGAATCAAAACACTTAATCTCGTATAGTCTTTAAGACTTGGAGCCTGTACCTTTGGTACCTTTTTAACATATACCAGTTTCTAGGGAAATAGTTTGACTACTATAGGAGTTCAATATGAAGAAGTAAATAAGAGATGTTTGAGAATAGAGTTACCCTAGAGCTCAGATCATATTCAACTTACAACTAAGACAAAGGCATGTCCAAAAGAAGAAAGAGAATAAGCTTTATGTAGTCTGTACTTTCCTTCAGGGGATTTGCATACACATATTTCGTACCCGGCCCATCATGGGGCTCGGTGAATTATTATGGCATCATAATCTCATTTTTGTATCAAATACGTGTCAAGGAAAATGAGAGATAGCTTTTTACACACTACTGTTTAACACGTAGAAACCTTACTAGGCAATACTCAATCCTTACAGAAATTCCAAAACTAAGCAGTGGATAGGGGTTATGAGGCGTAATTGGAATCCTGGGAATGGAATTATCCCCATAGTCCACACACAATTCACTTAAGGCCAACACTTGCCAAAAGGAAAGAAAGATATCTTTACGAACTTATACCAAAACATGCCAAGAGAAAGCTTTACATACCTTGTCTGAATTATTCCTTATCCTGCTTGCCTCGCCGTCCTTTGAACCTATTCAACATGAAAGTAATATAAATATCAACCCCTCTTAACTTTACAGCATCTTAGGTTACACCTTAGTATCAATGAAATCTATTTCCTTAGTCGTTTCCCCGACTAGTTTTGTTATTTGCTAAGGCGTCGACGAAAATTGGGCAGCACCTCCCCTGTAATGTGCCCTATCCAAATTTCCAATTAGGTCCCTAAGACCTACAGCCAACCAACAACAACAACCTGCAACAATTCATACCAACAATATACAACATAAACTCCAAACGACTTATTCAAAAATACGATATCAAAATAGGGCGTCTAGCCTTTATTTTGTGACGCCTTTAGTTATACGTAACGAGGGGTCATGTGGCTTCAACCAGCAGTACCCTAACCCAAATTAGGACATATTCAGGCCCTGCAACAACAAGCCACACCCCTGCAGAGCAACTCACAAGAACGACACTTTATTTCGATGACAATTCACTTCTAGCGACTCCAATTTAGTTTATTTCGAACGTCGAGCATTTCTACGACATTCTTAAACTTCCAGCAGCATACAAGGGGTGTAATACACCATATAACAATACCATAAACTCCAATTTAAAAAGGAAAGGCCTTACCTTACGTTAAACTTGTCAAACTTGCCAAAACTATCCAAAATGTGAAATCTGGACAGCTTACTGTTTTACCTTGTCGCTTCATTTCGAAGTTGTAATGGAGGGAAACAGGATTTACGTCCTTCATGAAAGTTATAGACATATGTCTTAGGGTCGCAAACAATTTCGAATCATCCCTACATCATTTTTGTACAAAAATATATGACCAAAATACTTACAGCTGTCCGTGTAGAATTTCCAAAACCAAATCTGAGCAGTACCTCCTCTACACTTCATCACCGTTTTTCGAGATGCTACAAGTACAACTGGATTTTGGAGTCTGAATGAAAGTTATAGATCCATGAAATACCTTTCCAAAACATATTAAATCACTCGAAACGAATCTGTACACAGGAAGTTATACTAATATTACTAACGACAGTCCCTTCCAAAAACGGGTTTGTTAATTAGTTCTTAACATTTTCTCCTTCAACTTTCTCTTATTTCTTTCCAAGTGTAAACTGCAACCATGGTTCCGTAGGCATCATAATATACATATATACACCTCCACGTAATTGAGGAACACCGTAGATAATTAATTCACGGAGGAAAAATTGAAGAACTTACCTTTAATTCCTCAAAATTGTGGCTGCCTTGTTCCTTGTGTTCTTCACATTTTTTTCCTTTCTTTTGGCTGTGGATTTGGATGAAACAATGTGACTAAGAGTCACTTAACACATATATATATTCACCTTTTTAGAAGGTGACACGTGGCAGCCTCCTAGGGTGCCACCTCAACTTATTCGGCCAATCACATGCTGCCATGTGGCAGTGGGGTCCATCCCAAGTAGGTGAGTCACCTGCCTGCTTGTCACCTGCTTGCTTGACTTTCGTAAGTTTAGAAACTAGTTTTTGCTCCCTCTCGTAGGTTCGTAATCTCGTCTTATTTTAAGAGCCTATGTAACCCATGCTACCCAAGCTTGGTACGTACTCCAATAGCTTAAGTCTGTAAGACTTCCAAGTTAGTAGCTTACGTAGATAAATCGAGTCCTACGACCCATTACTTGGCCTCCAATTCCTTCCGGACTCTTATGATTTCATCTCCAACCTTCTTTGGTATGGGGTATCACATTCTCCCTTCCTTAGATCCGTTTGATAGTGTCGTAACTTAAGTGGCTCACATACTAGCTTCTAAGTAACTTAAGGGACATTCCGAGTTCAAAGATGTGAGGTGTAACATCCTTCCCCCCTTTAGAACATTCGTCCCCGAATGTTAAATGCAACCTTCTGTAAGACTTTATATAAATTATAGAGGGGTTCCTTTCCCTTATGCCATCACATATATTCCCATTTATATTATTAACATACGAGTGCTCAAGAGTTGGAGTTATCTGTAGACATCGGTTACAGGTGCAAATACTTGTATTCCATGTTCTCTTCAATTCCCCGATCATCCTCTTTCTGGTTTTGGTTTTTTTCCACTGTAACTTGACGGAAGACACGTCCTCAGTTCGCAACCTTCTAATTTGCCAATCCAAGATGGCAATAAGTTTCTCCTCGTAGGATAACTCTTCCATCTCATGGACTTCATTTATGGAATATACCCTGGGTGACTTGTCAGTATCTAATGGACTGGGCGTATAGTTTCCAACTGAGGTGGTAAGCTTAACTTACCAGCCACGTTGCCCACCTTATGAGTAACTTGATACTGTCTAACGTATTCTGGGTCAAGTTCCTTTTCTAGGTGACCCTATGTTGAACATCCAATCATCAACTTGAACTTTGTATGTCGATGTCGATTATCTGTATATCATTCCTGCCGACTCTGGGTTGTCATTCAATAGTTTGTTTAGTCCTGTTTGGCCTACCAGCTTAGTCTTTTCCCCATCAGGGGGACCTATAGGCGCTTCCTTACAACATCTTTTAGGGGGTCATTTGGATACTGAAATGGTAGCCCTTCTCGTAGGCAAACCTAATAATTGATGGACGATAGTCCTAGCTACACTTAAAGCCAACCTCATAAGCTCGTAATATATTTTCTAGCAGTTGATAGTATGCTCAGTCTATTCAGAAGCTCGAGGTAAATGCGGTATGAAGGTCTGTCTGTGCTCCCGACCTCTTCTTTATTCTGGAGATCCATCAGCGTAGGAGTTCCTCTCAGCTGTGTCGAAAGTGCTTCACTGTTCTGGAGCCTAAATTTTGATGCTGGTCACTTAATGTATATATTTGTACATTCAGGGGTACGACGGGGGTCTTGTCCCACCATATGTTGCTGTTACTATTCTTAGAGGTCTGTAGATATATGTATATGTGGGTTGTTTGTGAGTTAGTTTCGATGTTGCCTATTCGATATGTTGTAAATGTTTTTGTTATAGTAGCCTTGTCGGCTCGCGTGCCCTTTCATGATATGATACAAATGAAAGAGGCTACATGTACATGAAAAAGTTTGAAACTATTGGGGTTTTTGTATATAGTATCACATCACACACGGTTCAACTTAAGTGTAGTTGATAAATACGCATGAGAGGGTCCAGGTCGGAACCCAGTTGCGGCCTACGGGGTTGGATCGTGACAAAGGTACTTTCGTGTTCCTCATTCACCATGTCACATCTAGGCCCTAGGCTTGGATCGTGACACACACATACTTGGCCCTTTAATGGGAAACAAATCAGCCATATATATGTTAGAACGTGACACTCGATCTAAGAGAGTGTCGAAACGTGACACCCAATCCAAGAGTATGTCGAAACGTGACACCCTATCCAATTATATGTCGAAACATGACACCCAATCCAATTATGCAACGCAATCACAATTAGCAACAATAAGCCACATTATATCACAAGAATGAGTTCACCACAAACAGGCCAACAACTGATCATTTTACATATTCAATGGCATATTTCACATTTTAGGTAGCATACTTCCGTATTCATATACCCTCCTGCATAGGCAATTGACAAGTACATGAAACATATACTAGAAACAAACCATCATCTAGGTTACTAACCCCTAAGGTTTATCACAAGCATCCACATAGTTTATACCCAAGTACATACGACTATGCTAATTACAATTTCTCCTGTCTAAGTACGATAATATCACAGTCAAATCCTCCCTAAATTATTACATAACTTTCTTACCCAGGTCACTTCAAGTAAGACCACAAATGTTACCCAAATTTCTGCCTATGACCCGTGACTCATAACTTAGCTATACGATTCCTAATTAAATTTCCTTCTAAACTACACAATGGGTGTAGATTAACTACTCAGATAAGATAAGCCTAGCCTACCTGGGCACCCAAGAAGTACTGGTGAGATAGCATGGCTCCCACCCTTGGTTCCAAATATCTGACGGGTAAGAATGGTTTAAATTCCATCGATTTGAACCCTTTCAGTGCTGAGATTCCTTCCCCTCTTCTTCCCAAGTCTGGAGCAGCCTTTGGAGGGATTCTGCAGTAACCCTCGCCTCCAAGGCCCTTGGTAGAAGTGTGAAAAATAAAAAAATCACGATCTCCCGCTCTGGCGGCCGCATTTTCACTCTGATGGCACCGCTATGGTGGGACCCAGTTGAGAAATTTTCTTCTAATCTTAATTAACGATGATTCAAGTTGTTACAATAGATACCAATTTACCCTTCATTCGTCCCGAAATGATACATGAGAAGTATAGTAATTCGTAAACTAGAGTATTAACTAAAACAAGAAAGCAAAAATGGAAATTAATTAAAAAACTAAACAAGAATTAAAAGATATGGGTTTGACACGATCCAAATAACAACAAATGGGTTAATAGTTGAACCAAATGCCTTTACTTGAGAAACTAATCAAGCTTTAGAATCGGATCCTGATCGCTTCGTGAATAATGCTAGACAACAATTAGTAATAGTACTAACCGCCTTCTAAAGAATACCAAAAAGAAACCAAAGATATCAAACAAGAAGTTATCTTACTACCTTGAACTATGAACTAGTTAGGTTGAAAGATAAATTCAAAAGCAATTTGCCACAAATGTTTAAAAGAACTCTCAATATATTATTCTTCCAAATCTACCTTTTAAAGTAACAAAACTCCCCTTTATATAGTAGTAAGAAGGGGTTGTTCAAGATAAAAAAATAATTAAAAAAATGGCATTTTATAGAGTTCTAGATGGCTGCCACACACATGACACATAATGTCAAAATAGAAGAAAAATATGACACCTCTTAAAGTCTTAGTGGGCTGCCCACATATATGACTTATAATGTCAAAATATAAGAAAAAAATGACACATCCTAAAGTCCAAGAAGGCTGCCCACACACATAGGTACCTAAGATCAACCTAGAAGAAAAATGATATTAAATGCTAGTTCTAGAAACTAGTTAAAAGACTAAGTGCTGAAATTTTCTCTTCATTTGTGGGCTGATTTGGGCCATATTTCCTCTCATCTTGGATTTTAATTTGGGCCTAGTTTGCATGAAATTGGGCCCTAATATTCATCCTCTTGGACTTGAATTTGAGCCACCAAATAGTTGTAACATTTGGACAATTCATTTTTCTTGGGCTTTAGCTCTTCTTCCCCAACAAAATACTTTTTAATTGCTAATTCTAGCCCATCAAGGTTGTTTTGAAATTTTCTTATTTGAGATCTTGTCATGGGGCATTTTGGAAACTCCAAAGTTTCCTTAAATATTGTTGAGCTTCCATCGATGCTATCATTCTCCTTTTCTTCAAGAAAATTCGTCCTCGAATTTAATCCTGCATCAAATAAAGAAAGATCAGAATATTAAAGGTAGCACTAACTTGATATTCACTAGGAAGATCAAGTTTGTAAGCATTGTCTTCAATCCTTTCAAGGAATTCGAATGGACCATCTCCTCTTGGGTCTAATTTGAATTTTCTTTTAGTAGAAAATCTTTCCTTCCTAAAGTGTACCCATACTAGATCTCCAGACTTTAAAATAACACATTTCCCCCCTTATTTCTCCTCAAGGCAGTTTGTTCATTATTCCTTTCAGTTGCAAGTCTTGTTTGTTCATGTATCTTCTTTATCATTTCAGCCTTTTTCCTACCATCAAGATTAATAATATCATTAGTTGGCAAAGGCAACAAATCAAGGGGAGTGAGGGGGTTAAGATATGACAAGCTTGCATAGGAATCACATCACAAATGGTATCATCCTCATACCTACTAATATTGAATGAAATCATGCATTGTTTGTTGACTTTCAGTTCACCACTATCATTTAACCATTGGAGTCTATAAGGTTTAGGGTGTTTCATGCACGCAAGCCCTAACATATCTACCAAATTTGAACTCACCACATTTGTACAACTACCACTGCCAATAATCAAAGAACAAGTTCTCCCCTTTATCCCACACCTAGTATGGAATATATTCTCCCTTTGTTCTTCATTATTGATTCCAAAATTGATAGACCTAAGCCTCCTAACAGCAACCAAACCATCATTAAAGGGAAATTTTATATTATCTACACTCTCATTTTCTTCCTTTTTCTCACTTTTTTCACTCTCAGATCTTGTGTTAAGAACCCTCCTAGATACCCCAATAAAATCATCATTAGGTAATTCTACATCATCTTCACTCATACGTCCCTCTTCTTTTTCTTCCTCACTTTTTTCACTCTCATAGTTTCCATCTTCTCTCATGATAATGTTGCTCCTAGTTGGGCATTCATGCATCATATGCCCTCTTCCGTGACATTTATGACATTGAATGGAACTAGAAGACTTATAAACCTTAGGGAAAAAAGATTTACCTCCCTATTTTTCATCCACTTTACCTTTGCCCTTGACTTCCTGGGGTTTAGAAGCCACTTCTTCTTTTGATCATGATTTCTTAGAGATGGTGTTATATCTACTCTTCCATGATCTTACAGTTAAATCTACCAACTCATCTAAAGTTACATATGATTGTATTTCTACTACATCAGTTGTTTGTCTATTTAGACCATTAAGAAATTTAGCCATAGTAGCTTCTTCTTCCTTGCAATTGGCTTTAATCATAGCCATATCTATGGACTTAAAGTATTCATCAACAGTCATGGCTCCTTTCTCCAATGATTGAAGACGCCGTTGTAGATCTCTTTGAAAATAAAAAGGCACAAACCTCTTCTTCATGACCCTCTTCATCTCGGCCCAAGTTGCAATGGGTGGTTCTCCATGTTGTTGTCTATCCCTTGTAAGTTTTTTCCACCAAATAGAAGCATAGTCAGAAAATTCAACAACAACAAGCCTAACCTTCTAAATAATTATGACAATCAAAAATAGCCTCAACTCTTCGATCCCAATCAAGGTACAAATCTGGATCTCTTGTTCGCTTGAATGATGATATCTTCATCTTTATGCTATTAATGTTGTCATCTTCCAAATTACCTCGTTGTCCCCTCCTATATCTCCCTATCCTATCTATATTGACATCAAAATCATCAACAAAATCATATATATAATTTTCTTGATTTACAACAGCGGCATAAGGTGCATTTCTCCTATGATGATTCCTAGGATTATTTTGAGGTGGTACAACATGTTGATTCCTCCTAAGTTCAGCTATTGTTTCATTTTGTTCAGTAATTGCATCCTTTATATTTTGAAACTGCAAGTTCCATCTTTCAAATTATTGGTGCATGGCTTTCATTTCTTGCTCGGATCTTGGCCTCTTGTAAATCCTTTTGTTCATCATTACTACATGCATTAGACATTTGTTTTTTTAAAAATAGTGTATCACTCAAACTTTGACTTTTTTTCTTACTTGTTCTCACCCACTCTTGCATTTTTCCTCTCAAATTATCTTTGGAAAATTACTTTATGAATTTATAGTTAAACTCAACTTGTATCAAGTCCTTATTAGTAAGATAAGGATTTTTTATTTTATTTTTTGGCACAACAAGAAAAAATAAATGAAGAACCAACCCTAGAAAGAATAGAATTTAGTTTGGAATAGACTCGAACATAAAGAAAAGATTTTTAGAATAAGATAAAGATCTAGGATCCCCTCTTCTTATGTTTTATCAAAACCTTGTTTTTTTTAAAAAAATATTTAGATGAAGAAAATTTCTTGAAGAGTAACTACTTTTTTTCTTTAGCGGTACAATTCACTGTTATAGAGATTTTTTTAATTTTTTTAATTTTTTTTTCTTCAAGAAGTTTTCAAGATTATCAATAACGGAATCTTGATAGAACCGCTTTGATACCACTTGATAACACTAAGGATGGTAATCTGAAATAAACTAGAGTATTAACTAAAACAAGTGTGGAAACAAAAAAGGAAACTAATCAAAGAAACTAAATACAAATTAAAAGATGTGAGTTTGACACGATTCAAGTAACAACAAATTGGTTAATAATTGAACCAAATGTCTTTACTTGAGAAACTAATAAAGTTTTAGAATCGGATCCTGACTGTTTCGTGAGTAATGCTAGTCAATAGTTAGTAAGAGTACTAACCTCCTTCTAAAGAATAACAAGAAGACACCAAAGATATCAAACAAGAAGTTATCTTACTACCTTGAACTATGAACTAGTTAGGTTGAAAGATAAATTCAAAAGCAATTTGCCACAAAGGTTCAAAAGAACTCTCAATTTATTATTCTTCCAAATCTACCTTTTAAAGTAGAAAAGCTCCCCTTTATATAATAGTAAGAAGGGGTTGTTCAAGGTAAAACAAAATTAAAAAAATGGCATTTTCTAAAGTCCTAGATGTCTGCCCACACACACGACACCTCCTAAAGTCTTAGTGGGCTGCCCACATATATGACTTATAATGTTAAAATATAAGAAAACAATGAAAGCTCCTAAAGTCCAAGAAGGCTTCCCACACACATAGTACCATAAGGTCAACATAGAAGAAAAATAATATTAAATGCTAGTTCTAGAAACTAGTTAAAAGACTAAGTAAGTCCTGAAATTTTCTCCTCATTTGTGGGCTGATTTGGGCCATATTTTCTCTTATCTTGGATTTTAATTTGGGCCTAGTTTGCACGAAATTGGGCCCTAATATTCATCCTCTTGGACTTGAATTTTGTCCATCAAATAGTGGTAGCATTTGGACAATTCATTTTTCTTGGGCTTTAACTCTTCTTCCCCAATAAAACACTTTTAATTGTTAATTCTAGCCCATCAAGGTTGTCTTGAAATTTTCTTATTTGGGATCTTGTCATGGGGCCTTTTGAAAACTCCAAAACTTCCTTAAATATTGTGAGCTTTCATTGATGCTCTCAGAAACAGACTAGTTAGGGCTCGGTTGAAAGAACGACTATGGTCCATGGTCTAGTGGAAAATTTGTGTACTTTGAATTAAGGTGCAAATGAAGTACCTTGACTACACGCCCGACAAGGATTACTTAGAGAGAAATTGACCCACTTTTCAACCGCACTGCCCTACCCCATCCTGCTCTGGCAGAATTCTTTCTACTGGAGCAGGGATCCTAGCGCTCTGGCGGGATGTCGCGACTAGTAAAGGGTGGGGAGAATAATGGTTTCTCCCCATTCTTCATATTCCCTCACTCAAACGTTCCTAAAACACTCTCAAATTACTCACTCCAATCTTCTACTCTACAGTAAGAATCTTGTCCATAACTTTAAATTAATGCTACTATTTACATTCTAATGATAACATGCTAAGAATCAGTAGAATCAAAGGCTCATAGGGTATTTTTAAACCCTTTTTGAAATACATTGCTTACGTTGGTAGATTAACGTAGCATGGACCCTCTCCTTACGTCCACAGTGTCTTCACGACGGCTTGGGCGTAAGGTTCAACAATGAATTCCACCCAAATTGGTCTAGATTATGAGGGGCGAAGTTGAAAGGTTATTTTTGGTCCAAACCTTGATTATGCCAACTATTTGGAGTTTTTGAACTAGTTTCCTTTGTTAATAAGGGTGTTACGACACTTAGGAGTACTGATATGCAAAAATTTTAAAGAAATACATGATTTGGGGGGTGGGGAGGCACCATGAACACACTTGGTATTCTTCCTAAATAAACCCTGATCTGGCGGCCTTCATCCCACTCTGGAAGGATTTCACCAGGCAGTGGCCTCGTCTTTGGGGCCTTTTCCTCCCCCTCTCCCCCTAACCTCTGTATTTACACTTATGCTATGGAATTCTAACTAAAATTTCATGAAAGTTGTAGGTACAACACTATGGCTCCTAAAGACGACGCAAACCTCCCCTTCGTCTGATTCCCCGATGCCGCCACCCGAGAGAGGCATCACGACTATCAGAAGAATAAGTTTCTACGCAAGAGAGGGTTCTACATGCTGGGAGTGGCAGACAAAATAGCTACCTTCTATGCTAGGCTACATGAGTTCAAGTTGGGTGAGGGAATTCTATGCCATCCTCCCCACAGTACGTTGGGATGATTCCACCCCACTATCCATATCCAAGGAATAAATATCCCACTAGTCCCCACTACATTAATGTTGTACTAGAGATTCCTGACGCCTCCAATGCTGACTACGAGGCTAAGTTGAGGGAGATAGATATAGAGTGGCTACAGGACACTTTAGAGGCCTCAGAGCGCTAGAACAGGGTCTATTGGCCTAATACAAAGGGCATCTCTAACACTGACTAGTCAAACGATACTAAGAGGTGGATACACCTGGTGGCCAGGAGGATCCGCCCTTCCAGCAACCACACAGATGTGACTTTCCCATGGGCTCTAATTGTGGCTTGCTCCATTCAAGGGATATGCCTAAATGTGGGGGCCCAAATCGTGTCAGAATGGAAGATGTTCTATCGGGGCATCAAGAAGGCATTCTTCCTACCAGGTATGATTTCTGCTATGTGCAAAATGGCCGAGGTTCCGCTTCTAGACTCTGACAAGGTACTCTTTATAGATCCCCTTTTTCACCCCTTACTTATCAAGCAGACCTCTTCTTGGGGACAAAATAAGGGGAAGACAAATAGGACAAAGAGCAATCGGGTAGCAATAGTAGAGGATTAGGATGTTGCCCCTCCCACTCAGTCACATCCACTGCTTGAACCTCACTTGGAGGACGACTTAGCTACGGTTCGGAGGCGACTAGGAGGATGTTTTGCCCAGACCCCTACTCCAGTGCCACTACTTGTGTAGGTAGAGATGCTCCGTCGTCAGCTACAGTAGGAGAGAAGAAAGATCATAGCGAGAGATCGCCTCATGATGAGGATGTGGAAGACAATTAAGGTCATCTACTCTTACGTCGCTCCCCAGAGAGAGCTTCCCACCCAGTAGCTGGAGACTTTCGTGAGTTTAACTTTCTGAATGAGGCCTGGACAGGAGAGTACCCTCCAGAGAAATTAGATTCAGATGATGACACTCTCCCTCCTTCCCATTAGACTTGTTATTTTATTGGTTTTCCCTGTTTGGGCATGCAACAAACAATTTATTGCTTTCTTTACGGCTTTCCTTTATTTTTGTAAGCACCTGGATGCTAATATTTCCTAAACATTGTCGTATATAAATACGTCTATCTGTTTACAGTCTTTTCTACCTTGTTTGGACACTACATTGACCTCACAGTTGGTCATTAAAGTTTCGGAGTTCATTTCAAAAGTAGGGGAAAAACAGGGGACCTGCCTTGGAGTTTCTGTCTTGCGATATCCCGCTGGGGCGGGAATCGCCGAGATAAAATCTCAGTGAATTTTATTCTAGTGTATTTTCCTGTCCCATATCCCTCTTAGAACCTTCCACGTTAAAACATAGCCCATTAGTCTCCTTTTTACAAGAAATTAGCACGAACCATCCTAGAGTTGAACCCAACACTACACCTTAGGAAATTTCCTTTCCCATATACCTTAGTTTAACGAGTATGCCCACCGCAAGGATCCATCCAAGACACAACAACAACAACAACAACAACCCAGTGAAATCCCACACCGTGGGGTTTAGGGAGGGTAGAGTGTACGCAGACCTTACTTCTACCAAGGTAGGACGACTGTTTCCAAGAGATCCTTGGCTCAATAAAAGCATAAAAGCTTAAAAAGGGTCAGATAATGTTAAGAAATTCAAAGCGATATAGGAAAATAAATAACGGATTCGTCCAATACACATCAAGATAATAAAAGCACAGTCTAAAACAACTAGTAACATTGAGTTCTTATTAACTAGTTCTCGCAATTAAAAACTGTTAAAACATATAACACAAATTGGCAACACATTGTTTTAGCCCAATTATGAATATATTAAGAGAGTATTTCATAACTACCTTTATGCTAATGTGCCACAATAGCTCTTTTTGTCACATGGTTCTCAACTAGTTTCGATCGCTCCAAAACCAGAGTTCCTCTACAGTCCCATGTAATATTTCCCCTTACCATTTCTACCAATGATAACTCCATGCACCACTTACAAGTTGTATTCCATCAAATGATATATCATTTAACACGTACGTTCATTAATCCCTTTTGTGTTTTATCATTAGACTACTGTACGAAATCAAGTTATGACTCATTTCCGACAACAAGTACAAATTACTAGCAAATATATCCCACATAATTTCAGCAAGCAGACAAAGGTACTTCACACTTTTAACTCTGGAATTTTTTATGCACATAATCACAATTTCAGTTACATCACTCAAGCAAGTTCAAAAGTATCAACTCAATTCGCTTCATGGATTAACATTAGTTGATCATCTATGCATTTACACAGCCTCTAAGGCAAGATATCAATTGGAACCTTCTCGGTTCCAATTTTCTTTGCTTGCGTCCCTTCAGCCATATCAACAACATGCAGTTATTTCGTTGAGATACCAATTAGAATCAACCCATACCAAAAGCGACAGACCGCACTGTAATGCATTATCCTTAATCTTTTTAGAAAATCCGAGTTTGGAATATTGATCAAGGGGTCAAGTCCTATAGGAAAATAGTTTTGATGGAATTTTAGGACCCGTAGATCAAAAAATATATTTCTCAAGAAACTGCGCAAACCACTAAGGTTTGCGACATGTCCGCATCGCGGACTTTCTTGCCTCCGCGTCGCGGACCTGGTAGTGTGTTTATGGCCAAATTTAGTTTTTAGTAAAGGCACTTTAGACTTTTTCCTAAATTATTAGTTAATGAACATAGACATTTTTAGGACCTAATTCAACTTTATAAATTAACCTAAACCTCTAATTCTATTCATTCTTCTACAATTCACCTACTCAAATATTTCTCTCTCTACAAAAGACTTTCAAGGACTCCATTGAAGACATCAAGTAAATTCACTGAAGCTCTCCATCAAAACTCTCAAGTTTTTCCAAATTCGTTGGTATTCTCACCTAGGGTATGTGGGTATTGATGCATTAATTCTTTCATCCGTGAAGCCCAATCAATTTCTCATGGTTTTCTATCAAATTAGAGTTTGGTATATTATGGATTTTATGATCTCTATTCCGATTTCTTGAATTTTGATTCAAAGTATGATCGTGAATCTATTTTGATATAAATTGATGGTTATTGCATTAAATTAAAGAGTTTCCATGAATTCTCCTATTTTGATTTTTAGGGTTCATTATGTAAAAATGAGTATTTTCAATTATACTTTCTGATGATATTATCTATATGAATTATATATGGGCTGATATAAAGTTAATGATCATGTATGTTTTCAAGTCAATTGATCATGCATTCATGTCTTAACCTAATTTTAAGTATAAGCTATGATTATGAATTTCTAAGTATGAATTATGTCTATATATGTATGATTGTAATGATGAAAGGACAATTCTCATATTACAAGTATGTTATAAAAATGAGTTACTCTATGATTTCAAACCTATGATCATGACTATGATATATGAAACTATGATTTCTATACTATGTATGTATTCCGTGGGATTTGACTTAGTACCGAGTGGACTTGAGGTGGGGGCCCTACCAAAAGCACTAGTAGCATCCTCATATCTCTTGAACTACGTGCCACCGTAGGAATAAAGGAATTAAAGGTGAATACCCAATCTCTAAGAGGTGAGTACCCGAAATATCAAGGCTTGTAGGTGAGTACTTGAGTCTAAAAACTAGGGGTGAGTACCTGATTCACATAACCGCTTAGTGGATCCACTTAGGCATGTAGGAGTCTACCTTGGCAAGTAGTCTCCCCCTTTCCTCCGATGTAGAGGTAACATTAGGATTCCATGGTATAGATCTTATAGTCTTATTGTAGGTTATGGTTCCTATCCCACATATGTATGGTCCTTTTCATTTTCTAAATGACTAATCCTATCTTTTTCTTTATATGATACTCTTATGGTTTATTATGCATTGATCCTTCTTAAAGACTACTTATGATTTTTACTACTTCTCCTATCATGCTATTTAAAATGGTCATTTGTACAAATATGATTTTCTATGTGTTGCATTTCCTACATACTTAGTACATTTCAATTTACTAATGCATACTTTTTGCCTATATTGTCTTATAATGTAGGGGTTGAGGTTGAAGATCATATTTGTCCATGTGGCTAGTTAAGCTTTTCTATCCGGCAGTATTTGTGGTGAGTCCTTATTTATCGGGGACTAGTCATCGAGTTGGTTATTGTTTCAAAGACTTTTGTTATGTTTCATATTGAGGATGAGTTATGGATATGTCTTAGTACTCGCCCATACTCATATGTAGAGCCATCTAGTTGGACAAATGTTTTGAGTCTATGTTGTCATGTGACATTCCTCAATTTTTATTTATGGTTTAGACTCTCTTATGATATTTCTGCATTTACTTTATCTTATGTATGCTTATGATATGTACAAGAGTCTTGGTTGGAGCCCTTTAGAGTTTCGATCACCGTGTTACGACTAGGCCTTAGGTCGGGTCATGACAAACTTGGTATTAGAGCATGATTTTTCAAGTGTCCTAGGGTGTCCAACATGCCGCTTCAAGTAGAGTCTTATTCATGGGTGTGAAGCGCGCCACATTTATGAGTAGGAGGCTATGAGACATTTTAGGAATTCTCACTTCTTTCATGATTCATGTCGTGCTATAGAGTTTACCGTAAGACTTCTTTTCCCTAACAGTCTTTCTTTGCGATTTTTAGAAAGATGTCTCCAAGAAGACCACCATCGTCAAGGGGAAACAATGCTAATGAAGCCCAAGCTCCACCAGCTCCTCAAAATAATAGTCCTCTACCGGACCAAGTGACTAATGTAGAGTTTCGAACCGCCATTACTATGCTAGCCCAAGTGGTGACCAACTAAGGGGTTGCGTCTCCTCCTAATGTTCCTACTCCGGCCTCGAGAGTAAGGGACTTAGCAAGAATGAATCCTCCAGAGTTTTATGGCTCAAAGGTTGATGAGGATCCTCAAGAGTTCATTGAGGAGGTCTACAAGATAGTAAGCATTATGAGACTGACTTTGGAAGAAAAAATAGAGTTGGCGGCCTACCAACTCAAGGGTGTCGCTCAAGTGTGGTACAACCAATTGAAGGCCAAAAGAGTGAATGAGGGTCCTATAGATTGGGAAACTCTTTTCAAAACATCAAACAAAAGCTATTCTAAGTGTAACATCCCTCAAAATGCTCACAAGTGCCTTGGAAATAGGCCGCCCATGTAATGCATTATCCTTAATCTTTTTGGAAAATTCGAGTTCGGAATATCGATCAAGGGGTCAAATCTTCCAGAAAAATAGTTTCAGTGGATTTTTAGACCCGTAGATCATAAGATAGATTTCTCAAGGAACTATGTAAACCAGTAAGGTCCGCGATAAGTCCGCATCACACTCAGTAAGCATCGACCGACTGAGCTATAAAGATAAAACAAGTATAAAGAACATGTAAGCAAGGAGTATATTTCACAAGTAACTATCATAAATAATACGGAAACCTACAATAAACATTAGATATAAGGAAGAGAGAGAAAATAGGAAACAAGAAAAGAAACCAAGGACGTACCTGTGGCGCCAGCCCGAGAGCTAAACACGATGACACACTACGAAGGGGGACAACTAAGTGACAACCTACTAACAGAAGTAAACACAAATATTACATAAAGGCCCAAAGGATCGTATCCCCTACATCCCCGCGCAAAAGTTAGATAAATAAGAACAAGGGCAGTAACTACCTTCAAGCAAGAGACCACCCTTTATACCGCCACAAATTCGTAAATAGTAAGACAATACTTCCCAAACCCCTGTGTGCCCAAGAAGTTCACTCACAAATAGGTAAGCCCTCACGACATCCCATACTATCGACAGGTACAAACAACTATGTTTGTGATAGGCAATGCATATATGAATGGAAGTAATGCAGTAAAACTAGTAGTACCATCTGTGCCAAATGCCTCATACCAAGATATATACACCTACTTTCAGTCCTGGCCAGAAAGTAGGATCCATGTACCTCTATCAGATCGTTATGGGGGCTCGAGAACACCCCCTATATACCTGCCTGGTCTCGATCCAGGTCTTGTATCAATCTGCATATCCAATATTCAAGATCCACTCCATCGTGGTGACTGAAGATAAATAGCCAAATCAGTATAGAAAGGGTCAGAAATCTCTATGACCGGGCCAGTATCATAAAATGAGCGCATCCTTGATGCCTCCAATCCACTAAAAATAGCAGTAGTAAAGGCGGTACAACTCCCATTCGAAAATTAGCATATAATAGTTTGGGTTACAACCCAGCTTTCTCAAATTAATGCCAAGAACCAATGCATGCACTGGGTCGACTACATTCGTGAGAAAACAATGATCTAATGAAATGCATGACATCACCAACACCAAAACAACATGTACAATCACATACAATAATGACGCAACAAGCACCTTACCTTTCTAAAGCCTATAAATAGGGCTCACAAATAAAAGCGACCTCTAATCAAGGACTAAAGCTCAAATCTACTCCTCTAAATCAACAACAAGGCCCAAAAGGGTACTTAACCCTAACTGGGTAACAAGGAGGAGGAAAGTGAGGAAACGGTGCTCATTTAGTCAATCAAAACCTCTAGATCCAATTGGGAATACAACCCTGAGAATACAACCACAGCTAGATCCGCCAAATAGCAATAAAGAAGCATAGGAAATTCTAACTCTAAATCCAGAATTGGGATCCGACATTAGATCACAAGCCTAACCGGGTGGAAATCACTACCCCAAGGCTTCAAGAAAGATGCTACAATAGGCAAAGGACTAAGCCTCATAAATTCTGGCCAACAACGCCTATATCAACTAAGTCTCATCCTAATATCAATCCTAAGGCGCAAATCCACCAATCACCATAAACATCGAACAAGCCACCTAAAATAGGCTAACCAAGGTCAAACTAAGGCATAATCAATAATCTTACCAACTACATTGGAAGTCTCATAAAGGTAACCTAGCCTAAGGCACACACCAAGACAAATAACCAAGGATCTAGGAATCAAACCTAACCCGCCACATACAATCCAAACCACAAGAAATATATACTAAACAATACCTCATGAAACTCAATCAAAAGAAAGGAGATCGTAGCCTACCTCAAAGCCGAACACGCGCGCTTCAAGTCCACTTTTTGAAAGCTTTTCTCTCCAAAAATGACTTCAAATGCCTCTATGCTATCAAAATGTTGATCACCTCATCAATACATATGTTTTAACACTAAAATCGCATTTTTTGGAGATGGACCAAAAATTGAGTCTAAAATGGGACTGTGGGATCCTGAAAATGACTCCATAAAAAGGTTCTGAACGCATTGTTAAGCTTGTACCCTAAAATGGGGCACAAATTGATTCTCAAAATGACCTAAATCAGCCAAACATTTAGAATCACCATTAAAGCTTTAATCAAGCTAGAGCAACCCCTTTGGGCAAGAAATTACCTCAAACCGATGATCTTCACGCTTTCCAGACCCTACTAACATGTAGAAATAAATCCTAAGAACCCAACACACTTGGAATCACTTTAATTGGAGTTCCCTAGATCCCAAAATTGAAGAAAGAATAATGGGGTAGGGGCTGAGTTTGTGTCACTGATCTTAATTAAAAGACTAGTGAAATGGTCTCCGTGAACGTGGGAAAGAGGTCCACGAACGTGGAGGCTAAGGAGTCAAATCTCCGCGAATGTAGAGGCACTGCTGCAACATCGAGGACAATCTTCTAGGCCTTCGCAAACGCGACCCTTTGCTGGCGAATGTGGGGACCAAGAACCTTATCTTCTGCGAACGAGGCCTGGGTGGCGTGAACGCGAAGACCAAATTTGGTTTGCACCAGCTGATGCACATCAGCTGGATTTGGAAATTTTCCCAACTCCGGTGGGGTGCTAGAAATTCATTCGAAATCACGTTCACACAAACGGACTATGCTTGTAACGCCCCTCAAAATTCTTCCCTAGGATTCGGACCCTTCTTGTATTCATGAAGGGTCGAACCCAATTATTTAGAAGTGTGTGTGCTTGAGTTAAGATGAGTCTTCGAGTAATTGAGGAGTGTTGGAGGTGATGTGGGGTCACGGAGGACCCCTAGGGCCGAGCTAAGACCAAAAAGATTCGTCGTGGCTAAGTTTGAAGAGGAATTCGCATGAGGGGTTGACTTCTAATGACCCTATCTTTTGATATATGACAATCTGGGTGGCCCACGACCTATTAAATTAATGGTCGTCGAGTCTTCTTTCCAACGCCACCAAGAATGTAAATTTTGGAGTTCGGAGTCGAAAGATATGACGATCCTAAGATGAACTAGCACAACAGGAATTTCAGGCCTGGGGTTCAACTACTGAAAATCTGGGCTTGGCGCCGCAGTGGCGCGACGCGCCACTATCGCGCCAGGAAAGTGCCTCAGTAGTTTGGTCCATAGCGCGGCGCGCCACTGCGAGGTGTGCAGGATTTATCAAGCCAAAATTCCAGAACCCAGAACCTTTGGCCTTGGCGCTATAAGGGCGCGACGCGCCACTATCGCGCCAGGAACATGCCTCAGTAGTGTGGTCCCTGGCGCGGCGCGCCACTGCGAGGTGTGCAGGGTTTTTCAAGCCAAAATTCCAGAACCCAAAACCTTTGGCCTTGGCGCTATAAGGGCGCGACGCGCCACTATCGCGCCAGGAACATGCCTCAGTAGTTTGGTCCCTGGCGCGGCGCGCCACTGCGAGGTGTGCAGGTTTTAGGCGTAATCGGCCTGGCGCTGCAATGGCGCGACGCGCCACTATCGCGCCAGGAGCGTTTTTAGCCTATTTTCAGATTTTTAGAGAAAGGGCAATTTGGGAATTTGTTCCAAATTATATATGTATCATCCTTGAACATTTTGGGGACATATTTTCAGCCCCTCTCTCTCTCTCTAAAAAAGCCCTAGAAAGATCCTCTCTCTTCCTCTTCTTCTTCTCCAAGTCCTTCTTTAACAAATAATTGTTCCAAGAGCTTCAAGATTCGAGTTCTCCATTTCAGATTATGTCAAGATAAATACTGTTGAAATTTTTCATCAAATGCACAACCTTTTTTCAAATGTAAATCTATCCGCAACAATCTACAAAATAATGCGAATCAAGATTTTTTTTTTCCTTCAAAAGAAAAGTAGTAGAAGAGGAAATTGAAGACTTGCAATACACAACCTTTTCAAATATAAATCCATCTGCAACAATCTACAAAGTAATTGGAATTTCTTATTGTTATCATTTTTTTAAAAGAAAAAAAAAACATAGATTCGGGAAAAATTAAAAATTAAAATCTAGATACAAACCAAATTAGGTAATTCTTATGGGTTCGTTGATAATACAGTGCGAATTGTATTTTTTATATATAAAAAGGAGTTGAAGAGGAATTGAAAACTTGCATGTTACTAAACTGCGGAAAATCATCACCAAATATGAAAGAAAAGCATGTAGAAATTTGAAAGAAAATAAACATGTAGAAATTTGAAAGAAGAGTTTACTCCAATTTGCGTTAGCTTTGAAAAAGGTAATAGGAGAAACTAAATAATCATTGAGCGAAGATTTTTTGTTTATCGAGATATATTTTATTGTATAATTGATGCGGAACGAAGGCATTGTCTCTTTAGGGCATTGCGATTTTTTTTTTGCTTTTTTGGTTAAAAATTTTGGAAAAAATCTCAAACCATGGAAAAGAGAGGATTTTTTAGAAGAGAGATTGCCATGAAAGAGAGAAAAATCTAATTTCTTGAACGGAAGTGAGAAATGAAGAACACACTACATTCAGCTTCATAACCACTCTTTTTCTCTATTTGAACAGATCCTAGATGGAGATGGAAAAAGTAATTCTTTTTAGTGTTCCAATATCCAACACTATATAAGACGTAATTATTACTTTATGCTTAAAAGAAGTTAATATTTCGAAAATGCCATTGGTCGTTCTATGACGGCATTTCTATATAGTAGAAAAAATAAAGAGAAAAAGCATAAATTTACTTCTCAATTTGTATCAAAAAATTAGTTACATATATATATATATATTTTTTTTTTTTTTTGGGGGTGGGGGGTGGGGAACAGACCCTACACGAGGCTCCCACCTCTCGTGCACAGTCAGGGGTTGAGCAGCACCCCCAAGCCTTAACATAAATAAAATAATAAAAATAATAAAATACACGGAGGGGGACATAAACCTTACCTCCGAACTTAAGATGGTTCAGAAGTCAGCCGACCTACTAAGATCGGCCAGCTCCTCTCCATTGGTAGATGGAAATCGATAAACCTATGAGAGGACTCCTCTCAATACAATAAAACTAAGAAAAACGTAAATGAGGGAGACTCTCCCCTTCCATGTCAATACAAGAAGAAAACCTACACTAGTCCTATTCAACTAAGCTACATTAAAACATAGCTAAATTGAAGAACAAGTATATGAAACTTCCAATTTCCATGGATCGAGATCGTTCATTTCATCTTCGCCTTCTTAATCTTTTTCATACCGAGCTTGTCCATGAGATGCGAGTGCTTCATGCAATGTCAGTGCATGGTGTTGCATATTTGGTGACATATGGATGTATTTCATTTGATGAGTCTTCAGTCGGCTAACTTTTTCAAGGTTGCTCGACTAACATCTCCAGTTATCCGTTTAGGTTGTGACTTCTTGAGCTCTGTAGTTGCTACATATGCTATCATACTACAACATGTGGGATCAGTTTGATGTTGCATGATGCATATTGTTGAGATTTTGCTGACTGTTGCTGAATTGTGTGTTGCTTTTGGCTTGTGTTGTTGCTGATGCTGTTGAGTGGTTGATGCATATGGAGCTTCTGTGTGACCTGCAGAATCAGTTGGACCACAAACAAGTACTACTGTTGTTGCTCTGGTATCTGCAAGGGATTTAGGGTTGTTGTTGTGTGCTGGAAATGGTTGAAGATCTTCCAGGTAAGCTGCTGCTGTTATAGTACATGGCTTGTGCAACTGCAGCTTGTTATAGTTTGCAGCTTCTGATGCTCCAGCAACCTGCATAAACAAACAAACAAACACAAAGGTAGTGGAGCTCTTGTTGGTTCCAACAGTTGCTCCAGCAGTGGTTGTTTGGTTTCCTCATCTGGTGTAGTTGCATTGTTGAGAAACAGCCATAGTGAGTGCTGCCTATTGGAAGTTGATGGATTTTTTCCACCTGCACAAAAACAATCAAACAAGAACCAATCAACAAAACAAACAGTAGGCTTGCACTCCATAGTTACATATTTAAATTATAATGACAACCTATTACACACTTAAATTATCTAAAAGTAAAATTGTTACCCTCCTATAATTGACGTAGCAAAAAAAATAAAATCACCCACCTCAAATTCTTTCTTCTTCACACCTACCTACCTTCTTCTTCTTCACACCTACCTCCATTTACTTTCATTTTGAATCTTGATTTTTTTTCCATTAAACTAAAAAAAATTAAAAAACAAAATCACCTACCTCCTTGTACTTTCTTCTTTACACTCACCTACCCTCTTCTTCTTTACACCACCTATATCTACTCCCCATTTTGAATCGTGATTTTTTTCTTTCAAATCCATTAAGAGAAAGAAGAATTTTTCTCCCCATTTTGGTGGAGAAGACGATTGAGGTTTGGGGGAAGGGGAGAGGGTCGAATGGATGGTTAATAATTAATTAAAAGTTAATTAATACAAAATATAGTTAATAAAAGAAAAGTTAATTAATAAAGAAAAGAAAAGAAAAGAATATAAAAAATTAAATGGGTAGTTAATAATTAATTAGTATTTAATTAGTATAAAATATAGTTAATAAAAGAAAAGTTAATTAATAAAGAAAATAAAATAAATATAAAAAATCAGATGGGTGGTTAGTAATTGATGGATATTTAATAATTAATTAGGATTTAATTAGTATAAAATATAATTAGTAAAAGAAAAGTGAATTAATAAAGAAAAGAAAAAATATAAAAAATCGAATGGATGACTAGTAATTAATTAGGAGCTAATTAGTATAAATATAGTTGATGAAAGAAAAGTTAATTAATAAATAAAAAAATATAAAAAATCGGATGAATAGTTAATAATTAATTAGGAATTAATTAGCATAAAATATAGTTAATAAAAGAAAATTTAATTAATAAAAAAATGAAAAGAAACAAAAATCTAAAAAATTATAATTTCTGACGTGGAGATGACATGGTGCCACATGGCATCAAATGTAATACACTACATATTATAAGAGTGGTGCTATGCGTTCATGTGTGTAATAATTTTACTTTTAGGTAGTTTATGTATGTAATAAACGTCATGATAGTTTAAATGTGTAACTGACTTTTCGGTGAGATAATTTATATCTTTTCCCATAAATAAACTAGATGGGCATGGCAACACATACATTTGTGTATCTTTGATTGTTTTAATTTAAAATGCTGAAAAAGAAACTTTTGAGTTTTTATTTGTCTACCTTGTTACGTAATAAACGTATCTACACTTATATCAAAAACATTCTAATTGTCATTACACAATACATAACATACATAAAAGAAATTTATAATTATTGTAGTTCCAGTTAAATAAAGAGGAGCTCAAAAATTAAATATATCTTCTATTGTTGATGCAAAGAAAATCCCAGTCATTCAAAAGTCTTCCTTCAATGACTATCACAAATTAAGGTTTTGACCAAGAACCTGAAGCAAAATTAAGCAAACCTTAATTGTTAACCGTATAGACTTATCTTCTTTAATATTGTATTCACATTACTCAAATCAAATACTACTATGAAGAAGACTCGGCAAAATGTCTCATTAAATATAAAATGCAAATGCGTTCACAGAATCACAGGTTCATTTTTGTAAGTACCTCTGGCTAGGGCTGGGCATAAAATATCGAAAACCGAATTACCGAACCGAACCGGCTATTTCGGTATTTCGATATTCGGTATTCGGTAATTCGGTTCGGTAGTCGGTACCAAAAGTCCACAATTTTGGTATTCGGTTTCGGTTTCCGTATTTATTTTTTTCCCGTTCGGTATTTCGGTAAATACCGAATACCGTAATTAATATGACTAGTCCACTATTAATAGTCTATTATATGTCTGTTGGGCCTAAGCCCTTTAGGAATTATTTTAGGGCAGCCCAAATCCCTAACCCAATAACCCAACAGCCCAGTCCAACAACATTACAACAAAAATCCATTTAGGTTAGGGTTAAATTTTATTCTTTCTTTCTGTTTCTCACTTTCTCTTCTTCTCAGTTCTCTCGTTCTTCACTTCTTCTTCTTCTTCAGTTCTTCACTTCTTCAGTTCTTCTTCACTTCTTCTCAGTTTCTCACTTCTCAGTTCTCGTCGTCAACTCGTCATCAGTCATCACTCATCAGTCGACAGTCATCGTCTCACGGGAAAGTAAAAAAAAAAAGAAAAAGTAGCTTCACAGGAAAGCAAAAGCTTTTTTGGTTATGGCTGAATCTTCTTCAACAAAATTGGTATAAGAAATTAGTGGCTTTGGAGTTTATCGGGAAGAGGTTCTGAAGGCAAAACGGTTGTACGAGTCTACCTGGATATCACGAGCCTGAACTTTGGAGTGACAGATCAGCAGGTTCGGGGCATTAAGCTGATTTAGACGAGCTGAATTTTTTTGAAGCTCAGGCAAGTTTTCTTCCACCAGCGTTATTTGTATATCTGTTGAACATTGCTCTTTGTATGAAGAAAATGAAAAAAATCTAAAGTTTTGATCTTTTTGGCTTTTCCGCAAGTTTACAATTGCGCTAAACTCAGTTTGGTTCTCGTTGGTAAGTAATTTGTTGATTCATTTTTCTGTGCAATTTCAGCATTTCTAAGCAGTTTAATTTGTTAAATTTGAACTTTTAATTCAGTTAGAACTTAAAAATCACGGGCTTTTTGCTTTTGGGCATAGATGAAGTGAGAAAAAGTATGTGGTTCTAGACTTGTAGTTACTTGATAGATTGTTTAAGTATAGGGAAATTTTGGACTGTGTTCTGACTTCTGATAGCATTTGTTGTTAGAAACTTGACTTTTAGAAGAGTTTTATTTCTGCATTTTTCCTGTTCTGTGTTCACAAGGAAAAGAAGCTAAGTGGTGTAATTATAAGTTAATGGAAAAATCATATAGCAGCATTCTTGGTTCTCTATTTTTCAGTTTGTAACTTTAATGTATTGAATACTGCATTTTCCAGTGTATGTATTATCCTTCTTTGTTGCTTTGTTTCTTGCTTCCTTTCTTTCAAATGAAAATGATTGTTAATTTATATCTTAAAACATTTGTAATCTCTTCAATGTTTAGATGGAAGATGAAACAAGTCGAACGACCAATGTCATTGGAAGCGCACCTTTGGCTCTTACCGAGTCTCTTGTTTCAACAATGGAAGTTCAACAACATGCAGTGACGGTGAAGAGAAAAGCTATAGAATCAAGATCTGCTGCTTGGCCGCATTATGAGAAGCTCATAGAAGATGAAATTAATAAAGCTAAGTGCAAGTATTGTGGTAAAGTTCTCTTAGCTGATTCAACTAAAAATGGAACAAGTGGACTGAATAAACATTTGAAAACTTGTCCTAAAAATCCAAATAAGGTTAACAATTTCAATTCCAAGTACAAACAATCAAATTTAAACTTTCCCTTAGAAGGTGAAATGCGTGATGGGGCAATTTGGACTTTTGATCAAGAGGCATCTCGGAGGACTTTAGTTGAGATGTTAATCCTTGATGAAATTCCTTTTCGTTTTGTTGAAAAGGAAGGTTTTAAGAATTTTATGAAAAAAACCCAGCCTTTATTTCGAGTTCCCTCCCGTAGAACAGTGACTAGGGATTGTTATCAAGTTTTTGGTAAAGAGAGACAAAAGTTTATGAAATATTTGAAAGAAACATCACCGAGAGTTTGTCTAACCACAGACACATGGACTTCTATTCAAAGAATAAATTATATGTGTTTGACAGTACACTTTATTGATAGTGATTGGCTTTTGCATAAACGAATTTTAAACTTTTAGGTTGATACTAGTCATAAGGGTGACGAAATGGCCCGTTGTATTAGTAAGTGTTTGCTTGATTGGAAATTGGAGAAAATAATCACTATAATTGTAGATAATGCTTCTTCTAATGATGTCATGGTGAAAGAGTTACACAAACAAATGGTTAATTGGGGATCTAACATGAAATGTGGTAACCATCTTCATGTGAGATGTATGGCTCACATTTTGAATCTTATTGTGCAAGATGGCATGAAAGAAGTTGGTCCATCGATCAAATGTGTTAGGCAAATGGTGAAATATGTTAGACAATCTCCCGCAAGGATTAGAAAATTTGAGGAATGTTGTGAACTAAAAAATATAGACAGTAAGAAGTCATTATATTTAGATGTTTCAATCCGGTGAAATTCGACCTACTTGATGTTGGATGCTGCACAACATTTTGAGAGTGCATTTGATTACTTTGATCTCGAAGATGGTGGATTGTCAACTTATCTTGCTAATCATGTTTGTGAAGATGGAAGTGTTGCAGGTGTACTTGAGAGTGATGATTGGCAAAAGGTGAGAAATATGGTAATATTTCTTAAAAGATTTTATGATCTAACTGAAAAGGTTTCAGGTTCACTCTACGTCACTTCTGCTGGTCACTTTGAAGATATAGTTGAGCTTCACAATCATTTAAGAGAGTGTATGGAAGACAATGATCCTTCTTTGACAAAAATGGGAGAAAAAATGAAACAAAAGTCTGTCAAGTATTGGGGTGCTCTTGAAAAAATGAATAAAGTGCTTTTTATTGCCTCTATCTTAGATCCTCGTAACAAACTTGAGTATGTTGGCGACGCACTTGAGGATATGTTTGGAGATGAAAAGGGGAGTGAAATAAAAGATGAAATGGTGACTTACATGAAATCTATGTTTGAAGAGTATGTAGCAAAATTCTCTAATGTATCTCGACGCCCATCTACTCTCTCTGATTTATCGGGTCAGACATCGGATTCATCTATCTCTAACACTAGCACAAAATCAACAAAAGTAAGAAATAGGATCCAAATGAAGAGGAACAAACTAGATGGTACAGGTTTGGGTAGTAAGTCGGAGTTGGAAAGGTATCTTAGTGAAGAACTAGAGCCGACTGATGATGACGACAATTTTGATATCTTGTCGTGGTGGAAAGTTCATTCTCCTAGGTATAAAATTCTTTCCGAGATGGCTCGTGATGTGTTGGCAATTCCAATTTCTAGTGTGGCATCGAAATGTGCCTTTAGCACCGGGGGCCGTATTCTTGATTCATTTAGGAGTTCTTTGACTCCGAAATTGGTGCAAGCTGTTATTTGTCTTCAAGATTGGCGTCGAAATGAGCCTTATCCCATAAATGTTGAAGAAGATTTTAATGATCTTATGAAATTTGAACTTGGTATGTTTTTCAGTTGCCCTGTCTCCACATTGGATCAAGAACAGGATCAGAAGGATCACGATGGCTCTGATGGGTGGTTTTGCTAGAATAGGAAATAATGAGATCACTGTTTTAGTAAATGATGCGGAGAAGGGTAGTGACATTGATCCACAAGAAGCTCAGCAAACTCTTGAAATAGCGGAAGCTAATGTGAAATTCTTCCCTTCTGAATCAGATAGATTCATATCTGAAAGAGGTTGACAATAAGTTCTTTCAAAATTGACTATTTGCCCCTCTGTTAGAGGTGTTCCAGAAATGTCTGCGATCGAGTAAATAGCTCTACGAACGAATGGATCGGATCGACTTGGAAAATGGAAAGATTCGATATTTTATTTTTATATTTTTTTACTTTGTTTAATTGTTGACACATTTTAAATTCTATTTAGCTATGGATGATATTGACTTGCATTGTTCAAGCTGAAAAATAGTAAAAGCAGATTTTGGACTCTATTTCCTCTGCTGCTACTGTTTCTGACTTCTGATTTTGGAGCTGCTTCAGGTGGTGGTGATGTTGTGTGTAGTGTGCTGCTGCTGCAGGTAGAGTTGCAGCTTATGTTGTTTGTTGTTGTTGTGTGTTGCAGCTGAAGCATTTTGTTGTTGTTGTTGCATGTTGTATGCTGTTGCAGGTGCTGTTGTTGTGTTGCTCCTGCCAATTATTGGCTTATTGCTGCTGCAGTGCAGCCTGCAGGTGTTGTTGTTGCTGGTTGTTGCTTGTTTTGGTGGCTGTTGTAGGGAGCTGCTGCAGGAGGTGGTGGTGTTGTGTGTTGTGTGTAGTGTGCTGCTGCTGGGTGTAGTGTTGCAGCTTATGTTGTTAGTTGTTGTTGTGTGTTGCAGCTGAAGCATTTTGTTGCTGTTGTTGCATGTTGTATGCTGTTGCAGGTGCTGTTGTTGTGTTGCTCCTGCCAATTATTGGCTTATTGCTGCTGCAGTGCAGCCTGCAGGTGTTGTTGTTGCAGGTTGTTGCTTGTTTTGGTGGCTATTGTAGGGAGCTGCTATAGGAGGTGGTGGTGGTGTGTGTAGTGTGCTGCTGCTGGGTGTAGTGTTGCAGTTTATGTTGTTAGGTGTTGTTGTGTGTTGCAGCTGAAGCATTTTGTTGCTGTTGTTGCATGTTGTATGCTGTTGCTGGTGCTGTTGTTGTGTTGCTCCTGCCAATTATTGGCTTATTGCTGCTGCAGTGCAGCCTGCAGGTGTTGTTGTTGCAGGTTGTTGCTTGTTTTGGTGGCTGTTGTAGGGAGCTGCTGCAGGAGGTGGTGGTGGTGTGTGTAGTGTGCTGCTACTGGGTGTAGTGTTGCAGTTTATGTTGTTAGTTGTTGTTGTGTGTTGCAGCTGAAGCATTTTGTTGCTGTTGTTGCATGTTGTATGCTGTTGCAGGTGCTGTTGTTGTGTTGCTCCTGCCAATTATTGGCTTATTGCTGCTGCAGTGCAGCCTGCAGGTGTTGTTGCAGGTTGTTGCTTGTTTTGGTGGCTGTTGTAGGGAGCTGCTGCAGGAGGTGGTGGTGGTGTGTGTAGTGTGCTGCTGCTGGGTGTAGTGTTGCAGTTTATGTTGTTAGTTGTTGTGTGTTGCAGCTGAAGCACTTTGTTGCTGTTGCCTGTTGTTGACTTTTAGTTTTAGATTTTATTTTAAGATGGTTTGTGGCTACTTATCTTGTAAAAAAAAATGTTTGCATTTGTGTTGATCTTATAAGATGCAGAAATTTTGGTATTACCGAATACCGTACCGAACCGAATTTTTATTTACCGATTACCGAATTACCGAACCGAAGTTTGAAAGTTCGGTATTTGGTATATACTTTGAATTACCGATTACCGAATTATCGAATCTAAATTTTGAAAATACCGAACCGAATACCGAACGCCCAGCCCTACCTCTGGCAACTCACTCGTGAAATTATTAGAATTGAAAATGTCATAACAACCCAAATCACAGAATTTCTGTAGAGACTTCATCAATCATTATTCATAAAAGAAGGAACTTTAATTTCTCAAAAAAATTGAAAATATGGAGTACATTGGTGTAAATAACTTTTTAGTAGGATTTACCCCTAATTATAACACAGGTATTTTAAGAAGTCGTCAAATCCTTGAAATATCTTTGAAGGAGTCTTCCTACTAACTGGAAACTAGGAGTTGACTTCCTCCTTTATGGTGTCTTACATTTTGATCATGTTGAAATTTATATTCTTATTTTGTCAGATTTAATTAGTAATGCTTTCGTGTCTACGGTATGTCACTTTACCTCTTTATCTACAATCTTTGTTTCAGCAATACACCATCTACGATGAATTTCACTGTTGGTTCTTTTCATTTATCATGAGATCAAATATAGTCACTTGACTCACTTTGTCCTTTCTGTTAATAATATTAGAACTTGAAGAGACAAAGTCAAAATTGAAAGTAGGAACTTATTTTAGGAACAAAATGCATTAAAATCTCTATTTTCCGTTTAGTAATTATCAGATCAAAAAGCTTACTAATGTTTGAACTTAATATGAAATAACCTAGAGGACATGAAAATGACACCACTGTAGGAGTTAATGTCTACTGGTTCTAAGGTCTAACGGATACCATTAAATATAGAGGCAACTAATATACTATAAAGAGATGCAGCAAAACATCATTAAAATTAAATCATTTTTAGTCAATACATAACACCTGCATATTTATAGAGAGCAGAAAATACAACCATTTAGATAATCCCTTCTGCATGCTAGAAACAACTTACCATTAAACTTTTCGCAAAGCTTGTCCTGTTGGCTACCCTTTAGCCAAGATCATTTTTCCATATTCTTCTTCCTTTTCTTCCCTTTTTCCTTGGAAGCTGAATCTATTTAGTGATGGCAAGCACAATATGATTTTTTAATTATGAAAATAACTAAATTTAACATAAGGGAACCATATATAGATTGGAAATTCAAATCCACAGTGTCGTGCCTTCTGATTTAAAATCAGACGTGCAATTGAGCCCCACGACTCGGTCACAAAATCAGATATAAAACATTCTAGAGTTTACTCTTATAGTGTTTTGTCCATAATTTAGGTAGCTAACGCAATACAGTTTTTATTTTATTTTTATCATCAGAGCATTTTTAATAAAATAGGCAAAGAAGTTTGTTAATGCAATAGGCAAAGATGATCATCCATGAAATAAACTACTCTATACATGTTATCACTTTTGTAAGAAGACGTCATTCTTCCATACCATGAGCCATATACATACTTTTTAATGATGTCAAAAGTTTCATTGAACTAAAAAGGGTTTACAGGTATTTGAGTAGGAATTTAGAATGAAAAGAGCACATGTTTTAGTGGGCAAGAACAAAACAGAAACCTGTTGTTAATGAGCTTCCAATGACGGCCAACACCAACGGCACCTGAGGTTACCAAAATAACTTCAAAGCCTTGAGAGGTAAGTTCCCAAATCTGTAAGTAGTTTTTGAGCAAACATGGTAACATGTGATTCAAGAAACTATTTAATCCATATAGTGGAAATTGAGCAAGCATAAGATTCACCAGCTCACACAATGATCCCATTCTTCCGAGTACTAATCTTCCATCACCTCGTATCACGACGGCAGTTCCAACCTTTGAAAAAGACATAACATATTATTACAAAGAGAAGTATACGTATTAACAATAGGAGTTAAGAAAAAGAAAAAAAAAGGATAAAAGAAACATGTAGGAATATAAAATTGATATTTTTCTGCTCAAGTCTCAACAATGCAAAGAAATTTTAACTTTTTAACAGTTGCACTTCTTCAAACACCTGATGCGTGTTACATATGTAAACATAAGATAAATGTAAAGAATCATAACCATAATACAAAACCTAGAAAGTATATATTTTTTACATGATGCTATTATTGTGAGACTCCTATTATGGATATCATGTTATGGCGGCGCTCATCTTACAAGGCAAAATTTCTATATTTTCCTTGGTCACAGGATAAGGCAAATATATTGATGAGGTGATTAAGGAAACTAAGTTCATGAAATATCCTATTTTCACCTATAGGCTCTTTCATATATACTATTGTTACATCTTCCCCCACCTACTCCATGTAAACATAGTAAGATGACATTAGATGCACTTAAGAAAAATGAGTTAATAGGATAGAAGGTGCAATAGATTATATTATCTGATAAAGCAGAGACACCAAAATAAAGATAAATGAGAAGACATATTAAATGTAAGTTTCATACCATAGAACATGAAGACCGCCTTCCATGTCCGATCGAGTCTTTATTCATACGTAACAGGAAGCTATCCTGTAAACTTTAGGGTAGAACTTCCTATTACCACAGAAAACCAACAATCCATTCATATGATCTCAGACAACTTCTTTTGATGACCTAGCAAAAAAGCATGAACAAAAGAATTAATTCGTACTTGAGGCATATTGTCAAACACCTTTGCTGCATCAACATTCTTTTCTTTTCATTAAGTACCATTTTCTCTTTCTGATGGAAAGTTTAGTGTACTTCAGTAGAAGAATTTAAACAATCAACCACAAGCATGTAGTACAAAATTCACCAAGAAAACGAAAGAAATTAAAGAAAATAAACAAAAATGCGAGGAGAATAAGGATGAACGCAAATTATAGATCAATATTTTCTGAAAAAGATAGAATCACATGTTTATGTGCTCATCAAGATATAACAAACAAAAACTAAGCAGAATTTTTAAAAATATAAAGATAATTGAAAATCAAAATTGCTTAACATAATGTAAAAGGCCATAGGCAATAGGAAGAAGAAGATTCTAAATGAGACCCCACTTTGTAAAATCAATTGTAGTACACGTACCTAAAGTGCAGCATAAGTGTTTGCTACTATAGAGGGCACACGTCTAATGAAAATTAATAGGAAAAATCGGTAATAACGATTTAAGAAATTAGCGAGTCTCCTTAAGACACAACCATCACTTATGTGTGAAAGAAGAGAAAATTGATTTTAACAAAACATCATCATAGAGCATGTAAATCACCTATCATATCTGATTGAGTCCTTTTTATTGATAGAGAACATGAAGCTACTTGTGAACTCGAGGGGGTAAGTTTCTATTAACATAGAACATCAATAGCATGGAAATACACTTTTTATTGCAGCACTCATGCTAGGGTCATTGAATCTTTAAATTTTTCAATTTAGAGTTGAATCATAACTGCAAATTAATATATATATATATACATTTGGAGATCAAATTCCGACTATGTAGTGTTATCATCCATGACCTTTATAACCCTGAAAATAATGATTTGTATCAACTTTAAAATCAAGTAAAGAAAATGTAGGTGCTGACAGGTTAGTTCAGTGATAATTTGACAGTACTTTGCTGGTTACTTATTCATAACTTCCTCAAATAGTTTTCTTTGTATAATCAGTTCATCGTTGATCATATTCACTTATGTACCAACTTTAATGAAGCTACCTATAATGATTGTGAAGGTTATTTTTCGATATTTTTGATAAAATTATTATTTTACCCTTTTCGTTAGTTTTCCCGAGTCACTTTTGGTTGGGTCTGAAAGTTGATTTTGAAAATCTTGAGAAAAGTTGAGGTTTTGCTAAAGAAATGAGTTTTAAAGGGTTAAATTGTTAAATTTTGAGTTCAGATTTTTTTGGAGTTTCGAGTCTCAAAATGGAATTTCGTCGATTCCATCAATTTCAGAATATGAAAATTGGTCTAGAAGAGTTGTCGGAATCAAATTTGGAGTTGAAACGTGGATTTTAGGTCTGAAGTTGGATATTGAGTTAAAAAATTTGATCCAAGATTGATTGTGGTCAACACTTGTGGTTCGGGTGCTCAAATTAGATTTCTGATGGCTCCAATGGTTTTGGGGGTGATTCTAACGCTAGAAATGACATCGTTGTAATTTTTAGAGGTCCTGAGGGTATTTTGGATATTTCAAGTGTCGAAACTAGTTTAGTTGTGACTTATCGGATTTTGGGTCAAGAAGACCTCGAATTTGAATTTTAACAATTTTATTGAGTCTAGAACATCGAATTTAGTAGGATTTCATAATTGGTTTGTCTCCACGGGGTTCCGAATGAATCTCGAGGGTCCATTTCGAGAATTAGGCCTTGTGGGATTTTGCTGTCATCTAGTGCGAATAAGCATTCGCATTCGCGGCACTGTGCACTACATTTGTGAAGGCTGGTGAGGGAGACTTTCGTGTTCGCGGTGCTGGGGCCAACATTCGCGGAAGAGAGTCAAATTAGACCCTCGCGATTGTGGCCAGTCCCCGCATTCTCGAAGGGAAAAGTATGCTGACCTCCGCGATCGCAGCACTAGGCCCTTGTTTGCGGAGAGTAAATTTGACCCGACCTGTGAATAATGATTTAGTTACAGGATTTCACCATTTTTACCATTTCAAAGCATGGGTTTGGGCGATTTCTTCAAGGTTTTTCACCACAAAATTCTCGGGTAACGTATTTCTAACTATTTTCTTTAATTTTCCTTGACTATTTATGAATTTTAAATTCAAAATTTGGTAATTTGAATTAGAGATTTTGGGGGGGTTTTGCCTAATTCAAAATTTTATCAAAAATTGGGATTGTGAACTCATTTTAACCCCATTTTCAAAATGGTGTTCACCATAAGATTTCTAATTACTTGAGGAACATTTTCATCCAAGAATTTTCATATTTGAACCTCAATTTTTGGTGTCCAATTTTTGGACCATTTTACCCTTTTCGATGGAATTAATTGATTTTGGTGTCATTGGTTTCGAAATGTGATTGTGAGTTTATATTTAATTAGATTGTGGTGATTTGGAGTATCGATGGAGAGGAAAATCTTTGGATTTGAGTTGACTGTGACTTTGACTAAGGCAAGTGGTCTTCTAACCATTTGTTAAGTATGTTGAACCTTGAATTTTCCTATGTGTGGGGGTTAGGGGTGTATTTGGAGTAGTAGATTGAGTATGATTCATCTATTATGAGGCGTTGATTATGGAATTCAGGTATGAGTAATTGTCGAAGTGTTGAAAATTCTAGGATTATTGACTGTTTGTGTGATTGTGGACTATATGGTACTATATTATGACTATTTACTTTGTATTCGCTCATTACTTGTGCATATTTCTATATGTGATGGCTGATAAAGTGATATGAGTGAGATACTATATATTGGGACCAAGGTTTCTACCAATCGAGGTAATTTGTTGAGGTTTCTTTCGGTGGCCAAGGTCTTTTCTGATGGATATTAAGGCCGAGGTGTCTTCCGACAATGATGATAGATAAATGGTCCATGTGAGGCCCCCATGGGTTCCATTCTGAGGTGATCAACGGATGTGTATCGTAGGACAGACATGTATCACGTTTATTTGACATTGCATAGGCATTTATTTCATCATGTGGCTGTATATGATTAAGATTTCCTATGTATGCCTGAGTATGATGATGAGAACATATATGTACTTTCTACTGTGGACTGTCGGTATTTTCGAGATAATTATTGTATAAACTGTATAGACTGGATTATCTGAGTGCAGGTGTATAGTTGTGGCGGTATGTGGTTGGGATGTTCAGAATAGCTGTGTTCCAAATTGCTTTACTTAGGGTTTAGTCCCATTTGCTGAGTATCTCGTGATTTGGTGCTCACCCCTTGCTTTTACATCTATGTAGGATCTGAGCCCGGTGCCTCCTATTCTTAGTATTCCTGTTGATTGGACCAAGCTTCTGGACGAGTGAAGGTAGCAACTTATCTTCTTCGGCAGATTCTCGCTGCCCATTTATCTTATGTTTTGTTCTACTTGAGGACTGAGACATTTAGACTTGTATCTTTTCATTTCTTTTGAGATAGTGGCTTGTAAATGTGACACCAAGTCTCGTGCGGTTTAGAACCTATTTTTCCGATTATCCTTGTTTATATCGTATTAGACTTTACTCTTCAACTTCCATTTTTATTTATTGGCTTGTTTGGACTCTTAGGCTGACTTGTCTTTGGTGGGTTAGGAAAATTGCCATCACACCCGATTTCAGATTGTGACAAATTGGTATCAGAGCCCCAGGTTCATAGTACTCACATGTATACAAGCCTGGCCTAGTAGAGCCTTGTGGATCGATGCAGAGACGCCCTTTACTTATCTTCGAGGGGCTTTGAAGACTATTAGGAAATCCTCTTTTACTTCTATCAATTCTGCCGTGCATGAGTTCTTATATAAGTGCTGAGTTATCCCGTTCCCTTTTGATAGATGGCTAGGACTAGAGCATCAGCTTCTACTAGATGAAAGGAGCCAGCCCCCAAGATTGCTACTGAGACCCCAGCTCGAGATAGAGCTAGAGGCAGAGCCATAGGCTGAGGTAGGAGCCGTGGCTAAGGAGAGGCACTAGCCAGGGATCATGAGAGGGGCATCTCTCTCGAGCCTACGATAGAGGCTAGAAGAGAGCAGCTTCCTCCTGATTATACAACAGCGCCATTACTCTAGGATACTCTACTGAGGGTTTTGCGCATGATCGAGACTATGACACAGACTGGCAGCCCAGTAAGCACAGCAGGTACATCATAGACCCGAGTGAGGGTCCAGGTTCTAGGCCAGCAACAGGCTCCCGAGGCCTAGAGACAGGTGGAACAGCTGCTGGTAGTCCCTATAGTTGAGATTCCCCCAACATTAGCAGTTGAGGGTTAAGGTGCACCAGTAGCTTCATTGACTTAGGATGAGCAACGCAGGTTTGAGATATTTAAGAAGATGGACCCACCTTAGTTTCAGGGTGGGAAGGCCGAGGACACATATGAGTTTTTGACTACTTGCAGGGAGTTGTTGGAGACAGTTGGGTTGGCTGAGTCAGATGGTGTTTATTATGTTACTATTCAACTTCGTGGATCGGGTAGAGAGTGGTGGAGGACCTATTCCAGGTCTCTACCAGTTGGTTCTCCTCCAGTTACATGGGAGACGTTCACCAGTACCTTTTATGATTGTTTCATCCCTTGGAGTGTGAGGTAGGAGAGTCGCATGAGGTTTAAGAGCCTGAGGCAGGATAGGATGTTCATTTCAGAGTATGAGGTTCGCTTTTGTCAACTAGCTAGACATGCCACCATTATCATCCCTGATGAGATTAAGAGGGTTTGCCGCTTCATGAGAGGTTTGAATTATTCTATCAGGCAGTCTATATTTAGGGTATCTATAGATGGAGCCTCCTTTTAGTGTGTGGTTAGTGCCGCCAAGGAGGGAGAGTTGATGGAGAGGAAGGAGTTTGGGGACCTCAAGCGGGCCCGTTCATCTAGTCAGTACTATGGTGCCTCATCTAGAGGCAGATGTGCTGTATGTGGTAATGATTCTGTCACGACCCAACCCCGTAGGCCGTGACTCATGCCCGAATTAGACATCCATACATACCCTTAGCCAAATTAGCATATTGACAGAATAAATAAATATAGAGATCAAACAAGGTCGCTAGAATAAACCAAAAATAGATGTTGGACACGGACGCCGCTATGGTCATCACAGAATACAAAATCTAGATCATATACAAATCCCACAACAAACATCTACAGACCTCTACAAAATGATAGTCTAGTCATAGGATGGGACAGGGCCCCGTCGTACCCCTAAGCAACATGTACAAATATACAACAGAAAAGTCAGTACCAAAGTATGGGCTTCGGACAAAGAGCACTGTCAAACGGCTAGGTGGATGTCCTAAGCAAGCGGATCGGCAAATCAAACGTTTGTACCTGTGGGCATGAAATACAACCCCCAAAGATAGGGGGTCAGGATGGAAAATATACCGAATATGTAAAGCATGAACTATAATAAATAAAGCCATAATCCGAATAGCATGTACAAAAACTGAACAAAATGTCCAGATTATCAAAAGGTTTATCATAAACATATAGAATGCATGTAGAAAATATATGCCATATTCGGTCCCCTTTATGGGACTCGATGAACAAAATGTGGTCGCCACCCCGTCACTGGCGCCACAGCACAACCTACTCTAAAGTAGAGAATATCTCCATAACATATCATATCATATCAGATGGCCACATTATATCATATCATTGAACATCAGCATAAGTGTACATGGCACATCATACTCCAAAACCCATGTACCTATCATACTTGCCCCCTCACGTTGAGGCACGGCGAACAATGTAGAGAAGTATACTTGATAACATATCCTAGTCCAGGCTCAGTGAAAGAATGGTTACAGTATGCACGAGTAGAATAGTGAGAAACTAAATACAATTTAAAATACAAAACACTTATAGCGACTCAATAGCATAATTCTGATGACAAATCATATAAACAAAATTGAACAGTAATCATAGCACATATCTTTCTGATGTCACGTTAGTCTATGTCAAAATAATCTTTCTGAAATCGTCTCCATATTTCAAAATATATTATGGAGCTTAATGGGCTAATTAAAATAATAGTCGTTTAAGATTTTGAATTCTACTCAACATAAGTCAAATGGAATAACAAAGAAAATTTTTGGAATAGTGGGTCCACCTTAGCCGAGTGAGGTGGCATACACAAATTATGTGCGTTAAACTTCATGATGTTACTTTAAGAATTTTAAGGTAGTCAGGTCCTATTTGTTCAAGTTCTAGATGTTGAGATAATTTTTCCAACCTAGTCATAACTATTTAATTCAATTCTACTGAATGGAAAAGAGGCAAATTTGGGCGTCGATTTCGAAGAGTAGAGTCGTCCCCGAGGGTCGTATCCAAACCTATTACATCTAAGACATGCCAAGAGAAGAAAAGGTAAAGCTTTACATATCTTATTGGCCTGTTACGCTTGTCCGAATTCAAATTCCGTTTCCTCCAAAATCTACAATTGGTCACATTTAACAATTACTAATTATAAGACTTTAAGAATTCAACCCTAACCAATACTTGTCTACAAAAAATTGGGCAGCATCTCCCCTATACATAATGCATCCCTGAGATTTCAACTCGGCCACCAATGTCAACAACCATACCAACAACAATACCAATAACGTCAACAATCAATTTAAAACGCATCCAAATATAAATTGTCTTTTTCTCTAAATAGTGCAAAAATTTTCAACCCAACTTTGCACTTTCAAATCAATATGAATATTTTCATATTCATATATTAATTTAAGCTCATTGAAACATAGGCCAAGAATATTCCAAGCAATCTATACAATATTCACCCATTTCCATATTTCACCCGAAATCTCTATATATGCAACAAAACTATCACGACCCATTTTCTACTTTCAAATTCATAGTCAACAACAACAATCCACACTTTAACAACTTCATTTCCATAATATCATAAAACCATGCTAAAATAACATAATTCCCTACAATCCATTTCAATGCCAACTTAAGCCATTTAACCTTCATTTACGTTATAAGAATCACAACAACACCACTAACATACTAAATAATATTATTTCATTTCCATCTTATCACCCTACACCACATTTCCAACTTCAACCAAATTCATTCAACTTTCATTTCCAATATAAAATCCACAATAACTACTACTAGAATACTACATAAAATTTAATTTATCTTTCGTATACAATAATACACATACATGGCTATATACACCTATGCACACCCACCATGCAAACTTCCATATTTCCATAACTTCTACCCATTTCTACATACTACAACATAAGCAAACCTTCATAACATAATAAAAAGGAATTAATTCTTACCTTTTCCTTCCAACTTCTTCACTTTACCAAGGTCCTAAATCAATGAAACAAGCATCCTATCTTCCAAAATAACTCCACCATGTTATAGAGGACCCTTGAATTAGTGGGAATACTAGAAGAAAATAATTTTTGGAACAAGATTTCAAGGAGAAAATTTCTCCAATGTTGGCCGATTTTCTCTTCTTTTTTTTCCTTCTTCCTTTTGTATTTTCTCCTTCTCAATTAGTCTTGAAGCTTCTAGGAAATTTATGACTAAGTGGCCCTTTTATTCATTCGTCCCATGGATGAATTACATGGGCTTGAATCCTTTTTTCCCCTTTTGGACCATGGCTTATGGTTGGGCCTATCTTGTTGTTCCTTTTTTTTAAAGTTCCAAGCCCAATCATTTAGCCCATATTTTTTTCCATAAAACTACATTTTGTAAAATTCCATTTTTACCCTTAGTCTTTTTCAATATTTCCACCTCCAAAATTCCATAACAAACTTATGTGAAATTCCAATTTTCATAACCGACTTATATATCAAATAAAATCAAAATATAGTATTATCCTTAACACGTTACTAGTATCCCAAAATGTCCAAGTGTGAAAAACACGGGTTATAACATCCTCCCCCCTTTAGAACATTTATCCTCGAATGTTAAACTGATCCTATAGGGTTTATGAATATCTTAGGGAGGAGTTTCTTTATACGGCTATTTTACATAATTTATTGATTGACCAACATAGGTAAATAAGGAATTTAGGTTACTTGTGGGTGCAGAAAACAATTGAGGATACTTCTTCTTCATTTCTTTCTTAGCCTCCCAAGTCATTTCTTCTCAGTGATTATTGCGCCATAATACTTTAACAGAGGGCACATCTTTGGTGTGCAATCTCCTTACTTGAAGATCTAAGATAGCCATCGGCTGTTCCTCATAGGACAACTCTTCAGTCACCTGAATGTATTGCACGAGAAATACTCTGGAAGGGTCGCCAATGAATTTGCGAAGCATAGACACGTGGAATACCGGATGTGCTACTTCTAAATCAGCTGGTAAGTCCAACTCATAGGCAATCTTGCCTACTTCATAGATAATCTAATAAGGTCCAATGTACCTCGGACTAAACTTCCCTTTTCTGCCGAATCTCATGACGCCCTTCATACGTGATACTTTCAAGAATACCCAGTTACCCACTTGGAACTCTAAAGGTCGACGCTGGTTGTCTGCATATGCTTTCTGCTGACTTTGAGCCACCAATAATCATTCCTAAATAAGCTTCACCTTATCAACTACCTGCTAAATCAGATCTAGGCCAATCAACTTAGTTTCACCCGCATCAAACCAGCCAATAAGTGACCTACATTTTCTGCCATATAATGCCTCATACGATGCTATCTAGATACTAGAATGATAGCTATGATTATAAGCAAATTCAACAAGTGGTAGATGATCATCCCAGCTACCCCTGAAATCAATAACACATGCCTGCAACATATCTTCCAGCGTCTGAATAGTGCATTCGGCTTGCCCGTCAGACTGAGGATGGAATGCTGTACTAAGTCTCACCTGGGTCCCCAATCCTTTCTAAAAAGATCTCTAGAAATTAGCTATAAACTGGGCACCTCTGTTGGTGATAATGGATATAGGAACTCCGTGGATCTTTACTATCTCCTTAATACACAACCTGGCGTAATCCTTATCCGAATAAGTGATCCAAATTGGGAGAAAATGGGCCAATTTAGTCAACCTATCAACAATAACCCATATCGAATCATACTTCTGTAGAGTGCGAGGTAAACCTGTAATAAAATCCATATTAATGATCTCCCACTTCCACATTGGGATTTCCATCTCATGTAATAATCCACCTGGTTTCTGATGTTCAATCTTGACCTGTTGATAGTTTGGATATTGGGCAACGAACTCTGCAATATCTCTTTTCATACCATCCCACCAGTTTAAACATTTAAGGTCGTGGTACATCTTTGTTGTCCCCGGATGAACAGAATATCGGGCAAAATGTGCCTTGCCCATAACGTGTCGTCATAGCCCGACAACATAAGGTACACATAACCTGTCCCTAGATAATAATACCCCATCAGATGTAATCCCCAAAGGGGTTTTTTCTCTATCAATACCTGTATCTCGGTACCGTGCTAAAATAGGATCTTCATAATAAAGTTGCCTTATTTCTTCTATAATAGAAGATTCAACAAATTCTCGGACCAAAACCCCAATACCTACAGATTCGGCCAAGCGAACTCCAAGACTGGCTAGTTGACCAATTTTACGATCTATTTCTTTTTTTTCTTTCTGGTGGAACATCTGCCAAGCTACCCAAGGACTTACAGCTGAGTGCATCTACCACGATGTTGGCCTTCCCAGGATGATATAAAATATCGACATCATAATATTTTAAGAACTCTAGCCATCTCCTCTACCGCAGATTCAAGTCTTTCTGCTTAAAAATATGCTGGAGACTCTTGTGATCTATATAGATATCAAGATGAACGCCATATAAATAGTGCCTCCATATCTTCAAAGCATGGATCACAGCTTCCAGCTCTAGATCATGAGTAGGGTAATTTCTTTCATGCTTTTTAAGCTGTCGGGAAGCATAAGCTATAACTTTGCTGTGTTGCATTAAGAGACAACCTATTCCCACACCCAAAGCATCACAATAGATAACATACCCATCTGGTCCCTCTGGAAGAGTTAAAACTAGAGCTATAGTCAACTTCTCTTTCAATAACTGAAAGCTTCATTCACAGGCATCAGTCCACTGGAATTTGGCTCCCTTCTGAGTTAATCTTGTCAATGATGCTGAGATTGAAGCAAATTTCTCTACTAATCTCCTGTAATATCCTGCTAATCCCAGGAAGTTATGTACCTCTGTAGGTGTCGTCGACCTAGGCTAGTTCTTTACGACCTCGATCTTTTGTGTATCTACCCGAATACCATCAGCCCCGACAATATGTCCCAGAAATGTCACAGAAGTCAACCAGAATTCACATTTAAAAAATTTATCATATAGTTTCTGGTATTGGAGTACCACAAGTACCACTCTCAAATGATCTGCATGCTCTTCTTCTGACCGGGAATAAATCAAAATATCATCAACAAACATAATCACAAACATATCCAAGAATGGTCTGAATACTTGATTCATCAGGTCCATGAATACCGCTGGAGAATTTGTCAGCCCAAAAGACATCACTCTGAACTCATAATGGCCATATCGGGTCCGGAATGCTGTGTTCAGAATATCTAATTCTCTTACCCGCACCTAATGATAATTTGATCGTAAGTCTATTTTTGAGAAACACTTGGCACCCTATAATTGGTCAAACAAATCATAAATCTTGGGGATGGGGTATTTATTCTTTATGGTTACCTTATTCAGCTGCCTATAATCAATACACATCCATAGCGACGCATCTTTTTTCTTCACAAATAATACCAGGGCTCCCCAAGGTGAAGTACTGGGTCTGATAAAGTCTTTTTCTAGTAAGTCTTTCAACTGCTCCTTAAGTTCTTTTAATTCTGCAGGTGCCATTCTTTACGACAGAATAGGTATCGACTGAGTATCCGGTAGCACATCTACAGTAAAGTCTATCTCCCGCTCGGGAGGAAGGCCTGGAAGCTCATCTAGAAATACATCTAGGAATTTATTAACTACTGGGACTGACTAGAGTGTTGACACTTTTGCCTTCAAGTTCTGTAAGCGAACCAGGTGATAAATATAGCCTTTTCTGATCATCTTTCTCGCCTTAAGGTATAAAATAAACTTACCTTTCGGCGATGCTGTATTACCTAGCCATTCCATCACTGGTTCTCTCAGAAATTGGAAATAAACTACCTTTCGTTGACATCCAACATTAGCATAACAGGAAGATAGCCAATCCATACCCATAATTACATCAAATTCAATCATCTCCAGCTCTATTAGGTCTGCCTTAGTGCAACGATCATATATAATTACCGAGCAATTTTTATATATCTGCTTTGCTATAATAGAATCCCCTACCAGAGTAGCTACTTCAAACGATTCTATCGGTTTGGGTTTTACCCCAATTTTATCAGTAATTAACGGAGAAATATATGATAATGTAGAGCCTGGATCTATCAATGCATACATAATATGGGAAAAGATCAACAATGTACCTATGATCATGTCTGGAGATGCCTCCTGATCCTGCCGGGTGGCCAAAGCATAAGTGCGATTCAAAGGACTGCTAGAACCAGAGATCCCGCCACGGTCTATTGGTGTAGATGCACCCTTCCCCATAGGGTGCATATCTACTGAAGAACATGATGACCGAATAACTAATCTGGTAGGTCAAACTATACCGCCCAAATTTCCCTTATACGAGCAATCTCTCATCGCATAGCCTTAACGGCTATAAGAAAAACAAGCCCATGTAGCACGATAGCACTCTCCCAGATGGTATCTACCACAATAAGAACACTGAAGCCTGGGTGGCCTCATCTGACCAGAGCCTCTGTCTAGCTGCGAACCAGAAGCCCTAGAGCTCGGACCTGCTCCCGAATATCCTATGCCACCTGATCTCTAGCCTGAGGAATGCGAAGGCATACTCCATGCTGGCTGGGTAGGCTATCTGCTACCCTTCTGCTGGGATGGCCTGCTCCAGAACTCTCTAAAATACCCAGCTGACCTGGCCCTCTTGGGCTGACTCCTGCCAAAATCTAGGTTGAACTAGTGTCCTCTATGTCTGTCCTCTATGCCCTGAGCATACACCTGTATACGTGCGATGTCCATATCTATCTAGGCAACCATCACCAAACAACTATCAACCAAATACCGATCTAGGCCCATCACATATCTGTACATTCTTTCAGTCATGTCGGCTATCAATACAGGTACATATCGGGCCAATGAGTTGAACTCCAAACAATACTCGCGAACACTGTGGCCTTGCTGCCTCAACAGTAAAAAAATTATCTACTTTGTCTCTCCGCATCTCAGAAGGCAGGAAATGATTGAGAAAATCCTCTGTAAATTCATACCATACCATTGGAGAAGTGACTCTGCCTCTGTACAACTCCCAGGACTCATACCAGTTAGCAGCTACCTTATGTAGTCTATAAGAGACCAACTTAACTGACTCCATTGTTTAAGCCTTAATCAGACATAATGTGCGCTGCATCTCCCTAATAAAATCTTTGGGATCCTCCTCGAGCTTTGTACTAAAGAACTCTGGAGGATTATAGGTCAAAAACTCACTAACCCTCAAACTATCTAGCCTGTGTACCTGATTTCTGCCTAAACCGCGTCTGTGCTCTTGGCTTGCCACCAATCTGGTCAATAGCTATACTGCATCCCATATAGCCATGTTCTCAGCTCCTAGATATGGAGTTAGAGGATCGAGTGCTGGGGATCCAAAAGCTGGCGGTGAAGCCACCCTCTTATCTGCAGCTGAGGTTGCCCTAATCCCCTCTAATACTAGCGGCATCGCAGAGTTGGCTGGTAACTCTGTGGGCCTAACTAGCCTCACCGGGCGCTTCTGATTTGCCCTTCTGGGCAACCATTGCTTTCCTTGGAGGCATTACTGAAAACCATAACAATTCATTTCATTAGGGAAAAATCATCCTAATAATACAACTCTATTGCACGATCTAAGACAAGAAATAAGGATAACATCCTAAATGTCCTGTAGCCTCCTATTTATAGATATGGTGCACAACACACCAATAAACAAGACTACTAGACACGATCTGTAGATATTTCGAGGACCAAACTGCTCTGATACCCCTTTTGTCATGATTCAACCCCGTAGGCCGTGACTCTTGCCTGAATTGGACACCCGTATGTACCCTTAGCCAAATTAGCATATTAAAAGAATAAATAAATATAGATATCAAATGAGGTTGCTAGAATAAACCAAAAATAGATGTTGCACACGGACGCCGTTACGGTCGTCATGGAATACAAAATCCAGATCATATACAGATCCCACAACAAATATCTACAGACCTCTACAAAATGATAGTCTAGTCATAGGATGGGACAGGACCCCGTCGTACCCCTAACCAACGTGTACAAATATACAATAGAAAAGTCAGTACCAAAGTGTGGGCTCCGAACAAGGAAACACTGTCAAAAGGCTAGGTGGATGTCCTAAGTAGGCGGATCGACAAATCAAACATCTGTACCTGCGGGCATGAAATGCAGCCCCCAAAGATAGGGGGTCAGTACAAAAAATGTACTGAATATGTAAAGCATGAACTATAATAAATAAAGCCATAATCCGAACAACATATATAGAAACTGAACGAAATATCCAGAATATCAAAAGGTTTATCATAAACACATAGAATGCATGCAGAAAACATATGCCATATCCGGTCCCCTTTGTGGGACTTGGTAAATAAAATGTGGTCGCCACCCTGTCACTGATGCCACAACACAACATACTCCAAAGTAGGGAATATCTCCATAACATATAATATCATATCATATCATCAAACATCAGCATAAGTGTGCATGGCACAACATACTCCAAAACCCATGTACCTATCATGCCTGCCCCCTCACATCGGGGCACAGTGAACAATGTAGAGATGTATGCTTGATAACATATTCTGGCCCAGGCTAATTGAAAGAATGGTTACAGTATGCACGAGTAGAGTAGTGAGAAAATAAATGTAATTTAAAATACAAAACACTTATAGCGACTCAATAGCATAATTCTGATGACAAATCATATAAATAAAATTGAACAATAATCATAGCACATGTCTTTCTGATGTCATGTTAGTCTATGTCAAAATATTTTTTCTAAAATTGTCTCCATATTTTAAAATGTATTATGGAGCTTAATGAACTAATTAAAATAATAGTCGTTTAAGATTTTGAATTCTACTCAACATAAGTCAAATGGAATAACAAAGAAATTTTTTGGAATAGTGGGTCCACCTTAGCCGAGTGAGGTGGCATACACAAATTATGTGCGTTAAAATTCATGATGTTACTTATAATAATTTTAAGGTAGTCAGGTCCTATTTGTTCAAGTTCTAGATGTTGAGATAATTTTTCCAACCTAGTCATAACTATTTAATTCAATTCTATTGAATGGAAAAGAGGCAAATTTGGGCGTCGATTTCAAAAAGTAGAGTCGTCCCCGAGGGTCGTATCCAAACCTATTACATCTAAGACATGCCAAGAGAAGAAAAGGTAAAGCTTTACATATCTTATTGTCCTGTTACGCTTGTCTAAATTCAAATTCCGTTTCCTCCAAAATCTACAATTGGTCACATTTAACAATTACTAATTATAAGACTTTAAGAATTCAACCCTAACCAATACTTGTCTACAAAAAATTGGGCAGCATCTCCCCTATACATAATGCATCCCTGAGATTTCAACTCGGCCACCAATGTCAACAACCATACCAACAACAATACCAATAACGTCAACAATCAATTTAAAACGCATCCAAATATAAATTGTCTTTTTCTCTAAATAGTGCAAAAATTTTCAACCCAACTTTGCACTTTCAAATCAATATGAATATTTTCATATTCATATATTAATTTAAGCTCATTGAAACATAGGCCAAGAATATTCCAAGCAATCTATACAATATTCACCCATTTCCATATTTCACCCGAAATCTCTATATATGCAACAAAACTATCACGACCCATTTTCTACTTTCAAATTCATAGTCAACAACAACAATCCACACTTTAACAACTTCATTTCCATAATATCATAAAACCATGCTAAAATAACATAATTCCCTACAATCCATTTCAATGCCAACTTAAGCCATTTAACCTTCATTTACGTTATAAGAATCACAACAACACCACTAACATACTAAATAATATTATTTCATTTCCATCTTATCACCCTACACCACATTTCCAACTTCAACCAAATTCATTCAACTTTCATTTCCAATATAAAATCCACAATAACTACTACTAGAATACTACATAAAATTTAATTTATCTTTCGTATACAATAATACACATACATGGCTATATACACCTATGCACACCCACCATAAAACTACATTTTGTGAAATTTCAATTTTATCCTTAGTCTTTTTTAATATTTCCACCTCTCAAATTCCATAACCAACTTATGTGAAATTCTAATTTTCATAACCGACTTATATATCAAACAAGATCAAAACATAGCATTATCCTTAACTCATTACAAGTATCCCAAATTATCCAAATGTGAAAAATATGGGTTATAGCAGATTCTTTCCAACACCGTAGGATTCATGCATCCTTACCAACATCTGAGGCAGACAGGGTCATCATGGTTCACAAAGTTTGGGTCAGAGTTCATCCGGTTCATAGAAGAGGCCTGCGGGCTAGGGTGGTTATAGTATCCCCCTTGTTTCTTTGTAGTAGCTGTCCACTCTGAGATCATGTTTTTGTTACACCCCGTACTTTCGAGCTCGAAATGTCTTCTTAAGTTCTTAGACACTATCATGTAAGCCGGATAAGCTACGACACTATCAAACAACTCTAAGGAAAGAAGATTGTGATTCCTCATGAGAAGGAAGGTTGGAAATGGAGTCATAAGAATCCGAAAGGAATTGGAGGCCAAGTAATGAGTCGTAGGACTCGATTTAACTACGTAATATACTAACTTAGAAGTCTTACATACCTAAGATATTGGAGTACGTACCAAGCTTGTGAAGCATGGATTACATAGGCTCTTAAAGTAAGACGAGATTCCGAATCCACGAGGGAGGAAAAAATGATGACGTGGTAGCCCAGGAGGGTGACACGTGGCAGCACCTCAAGCAGGAAGGTAACCCACCTGCTTGGGGTCAAGTAGGTGACCCACCTTCTTAGGGGAGGTGGACCCTACTTCCATGTGGCAACACCCCATTGGCCGCATTGTTGAGGTGGCCCAATAAGGGCTTTACACGTGTCACCCTTAGGGGCTGACATGTGTCACTTCCTAAGGGACCATATATATGTATGTTAATGACTCTTAAGTCATTTGAAGTCTAAAAATTAGCCAAATTATAGAGAGAAATGTGAGAGAAAGAGAGTACACAACGGCAGCCACAAATTGGAAGAAATTAAGGTAAGTTCTTCACTTTTCTTTCATGAATTAATTATCCACGGTGTTCCCTAAGTACGTGGATATGTATATATATATTTTATGATGTTTATGGAACAAAAAATTCAGCTTTAAAATTGGAAATTTGGAAGAAAAAGAAGAGAAAAACGTTAAAGGGGCAAGGAAGGAGGGCTACGGGTTTGGCCCTTTTGAGGTAAGCTTTTGGGTTTCATTCCGTGAATTAATTATTTGAAGTATCCCTACGTTTTATAATGGTGTTTAATAACATAAAAGTTCAATTTGGGGCAGCGAAGAATTAACACAAACAGCCCGCTCAATTTCAGCGCGTTTGGAGAAGTTCCGAGTTGGGCTTTGACAATCTTGGCTAAATTCGGGTAAGGTAAGGTTTATCCTTTGAATTTGGACTTTATGGTGTTTTTATGGAGTATATTATACACATTTTGGGTGGCTGGAAGTGTGTAAATATTATTGAAACACTTGACGTTCGGAACAAACTAAATTGGAGTCGCTAGAAGTGAATTGTCGTCGAAATAAAGTGTCATTCTTGTGACTTGTTGCTGCAGGGGTGTAATGTATTGTTGCAGGGACTAAATGAATTCTAAAAGGGGTGTGGATTCTTCTGGTTTCAGCCACATGACCCCTCGTTTTGTATAGTTAAAGGCGTTACAAAATAAAGGCTAGATGCCCTATTGTGATATCGTATTTTTGAATAAGTCGGTTAGAGTTTATGTTGTATATTGTTGGTGTGAATTTCTGCAGGTTGTTGTTGTTGGTTGGATTTAGGTCTTAGGGACCTAATTGGAAATTTGGATAGGTCACATTATAGGGGAGTTGCTACCCAATTTTCATTGACGCCTTAGCGAATAACAAAACTAGTCGGGGAAACGACTAAGGAAATAGATTCCATTAATACTAAGGTGTAACCTAGGGTGATGGAAATTAAAAGGGGTTGATATTCATATTACTTTCATGTTGGATAGGTTCAAAGGAAGGCGAGGCAAACGGGATAAGGATTAATTTAAACAAGGTATGTGAAGCTTTCTTTTGGCATATTTTTGGCATAAGTATGTAAAGCCTATCTTGTTTCTCTTTTTGGCATGTCTTCAAGTTAAGTAATGAATGATATGAGATTGAGGGTAAATCTACTCATAAATTCCAAGCGTAATTCACGTTCCTCATTTACTTCTTGATGAAAGTACTCCTACAGTAATTGAACTAGGGCTTATCAAGCCTTCCATACGTTAGGAAGTGATGAGTATGTAAAACTATCCTTCCCTTCTCTTGGAGTGTCTTAGTCCTAAATATGATGTGTATATAACATGTGGGGACGAATCTACTCACGAAGTTCCGAATATGATTCACGACCCCTACCTACTTCTGGAGGTGAAAGCTCCTATGCTAATTGAGTTAGTATCTCTCACGGTCTCCTAGATAATGGAAAGTAGAGGGTACGTAAAGCTAATTCCTTGCTCTTGGAATATCCGTGATAGAAGTGCAATATGTATATCTGTGTATGCAAGTGGGGATAATCCCATTCATAAGGTCCCAAGCATACCTCCTGATTCTTATCCACTGCTGAATACTAGGATGCCTACAATAGGTGAATTATTGTCTCTCAAACTCCTTTGGGATAGGAAGGGACAAATAGGTGAGGCCTACCCTTTCTTTCTTTTGACATGTCTTAAAGAAAACAATACATGATACGAGCTCTAGAGTAAGTCCATTCTTAAGCTCCAAATACGCTATATGTCTCATATTCACTCCTTGGCAGGAAAACTCTCATCGTAGTTGAGCTACCTTCCCTGAACCGTCTATATGTCGATTAATAATGGGACTTAGAGCTCCTATTCCTAAGGACTCTGTGATGACAGATGTTTATGATTTCCTTAAGCCGGTTGGCATTACCCTAAAATATGTCTATAATTCCTGAGACTTCACTTAATATAGCCCTAGTGGCACTCAAAGGGCACCTGAGATGATTATTATTCTGATCAACGAACGATAATTCAGTATGATTACCCTAGTGAGTCTCAGATAATGATCTACCTATATATGATGATTATGACACCGAGTCCCCTAAAGGGCCGGGTACGGTATATGATGATATGATTATAACACCGAGTCCCCTAATGGGCCGGGTATGGTATGTGATGATATGATTATAACACCAAGTCCCCTAAAGGGACGGGTACGGTATATGATGATATGATAATAACACCGAGTCTCCTAATGGGCTGGGTATGGTATGTGATGATATGATTATAACATCGAGACCCATACTGGGCTGGGTACGGTATGATATATAATGATAGATAGGCATGCATGTGAAAACATAATAATGTAATCGTAACATATGACACGACGCCTAGTGGGCCGGATATAGTATATGAAGATGGTGTACATGCCCTTATGTTATAAGATGCAGGTATAGTGCCTTATTAACTATTATACTTATTCGCTGCATCCCTATTTCAGTTGTTCTCTTAGTTATGATGCGTTATGCTTTATATACTCAGTACATATGTTATAAGATGTAGGTATAATGCCTTATTAACTATTATACTTGTTCCCTGCATCCCTATTTCAGTTGTTCTCTCAGTTATGATGCGTTATGCTTTATATACTTAGTACATATATCGTACTGACCCCCCATTTCTTAGGGGGCTGCGATTCATGCCCGCAGGTACAGATGTTCATTCTAGAGATCCATCAGCTTAGGAGTTCCTCTCAGCTATGTCGGAAGTGCTTCACTGTTCTAGAGCCTAATTTTTGATACTGATCACTTAATGTATATATTTGTACATTCAGGGGTACGGTGGGGGCTCTGTCCCGCCATATGTTGCTGTTACTATTCCTAGAGGTCTGTAGACATATGGATGTGGGATATTTGTGAGTTCGTTTCGATTGTGCCTATACAACATTTTGTGAATATAGTTATGTTATAGCAGCCTTGTCGGCTTGCATGCCCATATGTGCTATGAAATGAGTGAAACAGGCCACACGTCCATGAAAAAGTTTTAACTCATTGGGGTTTTGCGAGTAGTGTCACCTTGTTCATAGTTTAGTATGACTACAACTGATAGGTAAGTATACGGGGGTCTAGGTCGGACCCCAGTTGCGACCTACGGGGTTGGGTCGTGAAAGTTTTGGGTGTGGATCCCCGAACCATTTGGTCCGACAGTGCCCCATATAGACTTATTCTAGTCCGCACCATTCTTGTCACGACCCAAAATCAGGACATGATAGCGTCTATTAGAATCCACTAAGTAGGAAAGCCTAAAATCCAAGGACATAAGTTTCCAGAAGACAATAATTTAAGAAACAATAGTAATAGTAATAATAATAATAAAGAATGACATGAATAACATATATACGAAGTGGGCCATATCATAAACTTGTGGTATGATACAAAATATACAAAAGAGGCCCGAAAGTGATCAGGAAGATGAACTAACACAAGACCCAAATCCCTGACCTGGTGTCACCTATATAGGAGCTAATAAGTACAGAAAAACCATATAGACACGAGAAATGACTAAGCAAAATACAAAACATAAGTCAGTACAAAATAAGGGAAAGTAGGAAGTCTTTGGATGCCAAGAGCTCACCGCGATCCAAGTCGGTGACAAGTACGAGAGATCCAACGCTCAGGGAGGGTGGCTTGTATTGGGAGCTGCATCAGAAAGGATGCAGAAATGTAGTATGAGTACCAAAACATGGGGTGATCAGTAGGAATCATAGGCTGACTGAGCTCATAAGGATCATATACATATATAAGGAGTAAGAAAATTCTAACAAAATCTAAAAGGAAGCATAACGACAGTCCAAGCTATAAATAAGTATAAAATCATAATCGAACTACAACGACAACTACCACACAATCCATAACTCACACCAAATAAGTGTAGTGCGTATGTGGCTAATGGAAAATGGATGCATTCCGGAGTTGTCTCACCGATTGTCCTATAGACCCTCGAGACAACTGTGGAACCCCGCTTTAGTTTATCAAAAAAGTAAAAACCCAAAATTTAATCTGTGGGCCGCCAGAGCCTAACAACATATGCATAATCAGGTGAAAAAGATACTATTTCCTCAAAACCAAGTTTCATAGGAAAAATCAGTCAAAAACCGATATCCCGCTCCCTTGTAGCTCAAAATTCGTAGAAAATATCATATATCTCAAAATATAGGTCAAAACCTCCATATTTTTAGAAATAAAATATGAGTATGCGATGATTATGCTTATGCACCCATACAACTCAATCAATAATCTCAAGATAATCAGTGCATACATACAATCGGGTAAAAACACACTCCACAGCTCAAGGTACTAACCTGGTAGTACAAGCTCACGGCCTTAGGCTCAAAAGTTTAATCAAAAAAGGAAATAACTATATAGCATATAGGTGGCACAAAACCCAAAATAACAATCAAAATGCGTACGAGCTAAGTTCCACACCACCTAGGAGCAATCTAAGGATCTAAGCGACAACCAAGGGAAAAGTCACCCTAAACTAAGGATCTGAGGCTCAAATACTAAGCTAACTAACCTGAAATGGCCAATAAATCTTACTAATGATCAATCATACCTACAACTTAGTTATAACACCATCCTAACCCTCAAACTACTCAAATATATACATAACCAACTAAGCCAAGTCTATAAAGGGTAAACCATAACCTACCTCGAAGCCAAAAACCACACTCGAACCTCTATTCATGTGCTTTTCCCTTACGAATGGCCTTGGAATGCTGCAACGCTGTCAAGAACAGACTCACAATGTAATACAAATGTTTTGATATTAAAATTATCAAATTTGGAGACGGGAATTTCAGAGTCAAAAATTGGGAAATTTGTCGGACCTGCTCTGTAACATACAGAATTGACTCCAAAAATAGGTCCTAAATGCTACCCTAAGCTTATGTTCCAAAAATGAACACAATTCACATGATAAAATCATCTCATTACCTATATGCACCTTCCTTCTCAACTTATTCACCAAAACCCTTATCCTGAATCATCCTCAACTGCGGATCATAGAACTGCTGTGCCCGAATATGCTCCATCAAGGAAGATCTAGCCTCCACACAAGCGAGTACTCTGCTTGACTTGGAAATATCACATATAACTATTTGGTTGGCGAAGGACTGGATGTACAAAGCCATAGGTCGCTCCTCTGTAGCTAATGAAGCCAAACTCCCCATACTCACTTCCCTCCGGCTCAGGGCATCTGCTGCCATATTAGCCTTGCCTAGTGATAAAGAATTGAGATATTAAAGTCCTTCAGCAACTCCAACCACCCGTGCTGCCTCAAATTTAGATCCCTCTGGCTTAAAATATACCGAAGACTAAGATGGTCAGTAAATGCCTCACAGTGAACTCCATATAGATAATGTCGCCAAATCTTTAATACGAAGACTACGACTGCCAACTCTGAGTCATGAGTGGGGTATTTCTTCTTGTGAAGATTTAGCTTCCTGGAAGCATAAGTAATAACCCTACCTTACTTCATCAAAACACAACCCAGGCCAACACCTAAATCATCATAATAAACTGTAAACCCATGGCCCTCGACTAGAATAGTCATAATCGGCGTTGAAGTCAACAAGGCCTTGAGCCTCAAAAAGCTCGCCTCACACTCATCAATCTAGTCAAGGGTACCGCTATCGAAGAAAACCCCTCCACATACCGCCTGTAGTAGCATGCTAAGCCAACAAAATAGCAAACCTCTATGGGAGAAGTAGGCCTAGCCCAATCATGAATCACGACGACCTTCGTTGGTTCCACTATAATCCCATCCTTAGACACCACGTGCCCCAATAATATCACAGAATCAAGCCAAAATTTACACTTAGTGAATTTGGCATATAATTGCTGATCCCATAAGGTCTGGAGTATAACCCTCAGATGCTTCTCATTCTGCTCCCTACTTCTAGAGTAAACTAAAATGTCGTCGATGAACACTATCACAAAAGAATCTAAATAGGGCCCGAACACACGGTTCATCAACTTCATAAATGCCGCTGGGGTATTAGTCAACCCAAAATACATGACTAAGAACTCATAATGGCCGTATCGAGTCCTAAATGCAGTCTTAGGGATGTCTGCCGCCCTAATCCTCAACTGGTGGTAGTCCGATCTCAATTCTATCTTAGATAACACCGCTGCACCCTGAAGCTGGTCAAATAGGTCATCAATCCGCAGCATAGAATACTTATTCTTGATGGTCACCTTACTTAGCTGCCTGTAGTCAATGCACATACGCATGGTACCATCCCTTTTTTTCATGAATAGGACAAGCGCACCCCAAGAAGACACACTAGGCCTAATGAACCCCTTACTCAAAAGGTCCTAGAGTTGCTCCTTAAGCTCCCTCAACTCAGTTGGAGCGATCCGGTAGGGTGGGATAGAAACTGGTTGCGTACCCAACTCAACATCTATACCAAAATCAATATCATGATTGAGTGGGAGATCGAGTAAATTAGTAGGAAACACATCAGGATGCTGTCTAACCACTAGAACTGACTTACATGAATGAATACTGGCACTAGTATCGCGGACATAGGCAAGATAAGCAAGACACCCCTTTCATACCAACCAGTACGCCCTAAGAAAAGAGATCAATCCCCTAGGCATATGGCTAATAATACCTATCTATACAATTGAAGAAATGCCTGGCATACATAGAGTGACGGTATTGGCGAAGCAATCCAAGACCGTGTGATGAGGAGATAACCAATCCATGCCTAGAATCAGGTTGAAGTCCACCATATCTAGAATAATCAAGTCTTTCATAGGATCATATCCAAAAATAGTCACCACACAGGATTGATACACTCAATCCACTATTAAAGAATCAACTACGGGGGTAGCTACACACATTAACATAGGCAAAAGCTCACACAACACATCTAGATGCCTAGTATAATAAGATGACACATAAGAGCAGGTCGACCCCAGGTCAAATAAAACATATATAAGCTGATGTAAGATGGAGATCGTACCTATGATAATGGCATCTGAAGCCTCCACCTCTTGCCTCTCTAGAAAAGCATACATGTGACATCCACCGCGGCCACCTAGCCTTTCTGCTTGAGAACCACCTCAAGTATACTAGGGACCAACCCTGCCACCCTGAGCACCACCCCTAGTAGATTGAATCGGAAACTTGGGGACTTAAAACTACTGGCCCTGATTACCCTATTGGCCCTACTTTCTAAAAGGTTGCCCCCTACAACACTCTCTAGCAAAGTGGCCAAACTAGCCACACTTATAACAACCTCTGCCTGAACTGACCTAATAAGATGGCTCGGCTGGACCTGACTGGCCACCACAACATGAATACCCTAAGTGTACACCTTGAGAAGTCTAAACCGGTACTAGAACCATTAGACCACTAGAACCTGTAGTAGAGCCACTCTTTATAAGTTGAAGGGCAGCCTGAACTGACCTAGAAGGCTAAAACTGCTGTGGTTAACCTCTGCTCGAAAACCCTCTACCATGAGATTGAGACTCGCTAAAACCACCCTGATGGTGAGGCCTTTTGTTGCTGCCTTCATAGGACTCGCGATGGATCCCCTCAATAGTGCATGCATGATCAACTATCTATAAAAAGGACTGCTTGATGCCACTATTTTCTCCATAGCCAACCGTAGTAGGTATGAGAGCCCTAAAAAAATCTACACACTCTCTCATGCTCTATCGACATAAACATTATCACATGTCTAGACAACTCATCAAACCAGTCTCATACTCTGCAACTGATAATGGACCCTGATTCAAACCCATAAACTCATCCCACAACTACTCCCTTAGGCAGCGAGGTGCATACTTCTCCAAGAAAGCCTCAGAGAACTAAGACCAAGTCATCTAAGGTAACCCGACTATCCTACACTAAAGATAGGACCTCCACCACTACTCTATTTTCCCATCTAACTTATAAGCAGTTTAATCAAATCCGTGAGACTTCACTAAACCAAGGTTATGCAACCTCTCCTAAGAACTAACTAATAACTCATATGCATCCTCGCCCGCTGTACTAGAGAACCTAGGAGGGCCTAACTTAATAAACCTCCCTAGAATCTGCCGCTCCTCAGAAGACATGGCTAGCCTGGGTTCCATGGGTAGAGCAAAAGTAGGAATCGACTGGACTACTAACTGAGGGGCTACACCAACAGGTTGTGCCCCTAATGTCTGAACCCCGATACCTCTGCCTGGGCTAGAGTTTGAGTCTGAGACATTTTAAAGTACTGGACATAGCTCCTGCCTGGTCTATACCCTCTATGAAGCTAAGAATCCTCGCTAGGGTGTCCTTCATAACTGGCGTGGCAACAAATCCAAGTAAAGGCTGGGCTGGCCCCATACCCTCCGGCTAATGTAGAAAATGCTTAACCTCCACATCAGGCTCTAGTGATGATGCCCTCTCCTGACCTTAAGCTGGGGTTATAGCTCATGCCCTGCCTCAACCTCTAGGCCAACCTCGGCCTCGACCCCTAACTAAAGCTCCATCTACCAGAGCAGGAGGCTCTCACCCACCCATATATGATATCGTCCTAGGCATCCGAGAAAGAGTGAAACAAATGAAACTCAGAAATTGCTACATTCATGGATGCATGATACAAAAGAATAAGTGAATAATTCCTAACAATTCCCTATAGCCAATCCGCAAGACTCTACTAGACACTTGCTCTTGTACTGGTGAGATCAGTGAACCTAAGCTCTGATACCATTATGTCACAACCTAAAATCAATCCATGATGACGCCTACCATAATCCACTAAGTAGACAAGCCTAAAACCCAAGGACACAAGTTTGCGGAAGATAAAAATTTAAGTAAAATTAGTAATAATAATAAAAAATCAGAGGAATAACATATATAAGAAGCGGAACATATCATAAACCTGTAGTACGATATAAAATACATAAAAGAGGCCCAAAAGTGACCAGGAAGATGAACTAACACAAGAACCAACTTCCCAGATCTGGTGTCACTTATACAGGAGCTACTAAGTACAGAAAGGTCATATATACAATAGAACTCACTAAGCAAAATACAAAATATATGTTAGTATAAAAAAAGGGAAAGTAGCAAGTCTATGGATGCTAGGAGCTCACCATAATCCAAGTTGGTGATAGCTATGGGAGATTTAATGCTCAGGGATGGTGGCTCATATTAGGAGCTGCATTAGAAAGGATGCAGAAATATAGTATGAGTACCAAAATACGGGATACTCAGTACGCATCATAGGCCGACCGATCTCAAAAAGATTATATACATATATAAGCAGTAAGAAAATTATAACAAGATCTAAAGAGAAACATAATGGTAGTCCAAGCTATAAACATGTATAAAACCATAATCGAACTACAACGACAACTACCACACAATCCATAACTCACACAAAATAAGTGAAATGCATATGTGGCCAATGTAGAATAAATGCAAAAATTTCATGAGTTGTCTCACCGACTGTCTTGTAGACCCACAAGACTACTATGGACCTCGCCTCAGTTTATCAGAAATATAAAAACTTTTAATTTAATATGCGGGCTGCCGGAGCTCATCAACATATGAATAATTAGGTGAAAAAAGTATTATTTCCTCAAAACCAAGTTTCATAGGTAAAATTAGTCAAAAACCGGTATCTCGCTCCCTTGGAGCTCAAAACATGTAGAAAATATCATATATCTCAAAATATAGCTCAAAACCTTCTTATTTTTAGAAATAAAATATGAGTATGCCATGGTGATGCTTATACACCCATACAACTCAATCAATAATCTCAAAACAATCCAGCGCATGAATATAACCGGGTAGAAACATCCTCCAAAGCTCAAGGTACTAACCTGATAGTCCAAGGTCGCGTCATTAGGCCCAATAGATCCATCAAAATAGGAAACAACTAAACATAGCACAAAGGTGGCACACAACTTAAACATAATAATTGAAATACGTACGAGCTAAGTTCAACACCACCGAGGAGCAATCTAAGTATCAAAGCAACAACCAAGGCAAAAGTCACCCTAAATGAAGGTTATGAGGCTCAAACACTAAGCTAACTAACTCGAAATGGCCAATAAATATTACTAATGATCAAGCATACCAAAACCTAGTTCTAACACCATCCTAACCCTCAAATAACTCAAATATATACATAATCAACTAAGCCAAGTCTAAAATGGGTAAATTCTAACCCACCTCGAATCCAAAAATTGCACTCAAAATGTTAATAAGAACATTTTGCTATTAAAATTTCGAATTCAGAGATGAGCCAATTTCGGAGTCAAAAATTAGGATTTTATGGGGCCCTCTCTATAACACACAAAATTGACTTCAAAAATAGGTCCTAAACTCTATTCTAAGTTTATGTTCCAAAAAGGAACATATTTCACATAATAAAATCAGCTCACAACCAACATGCACCTTGCTTCTCAACTTATTCAACAAAACCACTAAAATTGTAGGGAAAAAGGAAAAGTTACCTCCCATAAAGACTCAAATCCAAGTTTTGAGCACATCACTGGAATCCCCTTGAAAAACAATGCAATTTTGCCCTTGGAATCACTTAAATAGCCCATTAAGAGAAAAATCGTATTAAAGTTTGGTGAAATAACTAAAATTTCATATTAAAACAAGACTCTGGTTTTACAAAAGAGGACACCCGTTGGTCTCTTAAGTGACCTACTCAAAGAGGCGGGCCTCTCTTAAGTGAGGACCCTGTCTTTTAAAATAGGGTCACTTTAGCGACACTCGCCCATGGGGCCTGATCACTTTAGAGACCTACTGGCTACTTTAACGAAAGTCGCTTTAGCGAGTAAGAGTCTTTTAAGTGATGGCCACAGACTTAGCTAGTGCAAAATGGACTTGACATGTCCAAATTCTCTGATGGGGTGCTCAGAATTTGTTCAAAACCTCGTGCGTGCAAAGTACATATGCTGCATATGTACTTTGCTACCCCACCAAATTCAGTGCTCCAAACTCAATGGAGCATTTGAAATTTCTTTACAAGGTCTTTTTATGAAAAGTGGGTCCTACACCCAAGTGTTATTTTGAGCCTATAACCACAACGGACCTCGGGATTAGACCGGAGGCCTCGAGAAGCAAATGAAGGGTCATTTCAAATTAAACTTAACATTCTGGAGTTAACCACACTATCAGAATTTCCATCCAAGCATGTTATCCAAGAATATTGATCGAAGTCAAATTTTAGCTAAAATATTAAAGTTAAAATGCCTAATCACACAAACTCAAAACGAAAAACCCAAAACCCGAACGAATATCATTCTAGACTAAAATGACCCTTTCAGATTTGATGGAACTGACAAAATTATCATTTGACATCAGAATCTTCGAATGTTGACTTAAGTCAATCCTTTAAGCCTTAAACCTCACAATTGCCCAAATTGCCTCAAAACTCATCTAAATGACTTGAGGAGCGTTCCACCCATCTCAACACCCCTTAAATGCTATAAGGAAGATACAAAAAGAGGATAAATGGTAAAATCATACAAAAACACAGGAATGACCATGAGGGTCATTACAATTCTTACCCAATAGCATCAATTAGGGGTTCGGCACCACCAACTAGAGGTTTAACCCTCTACAACTGGGGTCTTAGTAGGGGTCGTTTCAATAGAGATGGTCTTACCAGAGGTAGGAAAGTGGGTGATGATCCATCACAGCAGAGTGGTAGAGGAGTTGCCCATATAGGTGGCAGATGGAGAGCTTATTTCTATGTTTTTCTTGGTAAACCCGAGGCTGAGGCCTCTGATTTAGATATCAAAGGTTTCCAGTCTGCCATCACTCCGTATCAATGTTACTTAATCCTACTCCACTTATTCATATATGTTTGCATGTTTCTACCCTAGTAGGAGAGCCTTTAGTAGTAGATCAGGTGTACCAATTCTGTCTTGTATCCTTGGCAGGTTATGAGATGTGGGTGGATATGATTATCCTTGACATGGTTGACTTTACTGAAATTTTTGGGTATGGATTGGTTATCTCGATATCATGCTATTCTTGATTGTTATGTCAAGACTGTGACCTTAGCTATGCTTGGTAGGCCGAGGATAGAGTGGAAAGGTTTAAGTGGTTCTTATCCTAGCAAGGTTATTTCGCACATTCGGGCCCAAGAATTAATTGATAGAGATTGTTTAGATTATTTGACATTTATTGAGATACCATTGTTGAGCCACCTTCTATGGAGTCTATTCCTATAGTTTAAGAGTTCATGGATGTATTTCTTATCGATCTTCCAGGGGTTCCATCTGATAGGGATATTGACTTTGCTATTGACCTTGAGCCGGGCACCAAGCCCATTTCTATTTTTCCTTATCACATGGCTCTAGTCAAATTGAAGGAGAAGCTTTAGGATCTATTAAGTAAGGGGTTTATTAACCCTTGTATTTTGCCTTGGGGTACCCCGATCTTATTTGTGAAGAAGAAAGATGGGTCCATGAGGATGTGTATCGACTATAGACAGTTAAACAAGGTGACTGTCAAGAACAAATACCCTTTTCCCCATATCAATGATTTGTTTGATCAACTTCATGAAGCAACCTTATTCTCTAAGATTGATTTAAGATTCGGGTATCATTATTTGAGGATCCGTCCTTCAGATATTCCTAAGAACACCTTCTAGATCAGATATAGCCACTATGAGTTTCTTGTTATGTATTTTGGGATGACTAACGCCCCAACAACATTTATGGAGTTGATGAATAGGGTATTTCATCTGTATCTGGATTCATTAGTGATTACCTTTATTGATGATATCTTATTTTACTCCAAGACTAAGGGAGATCATGTGCAAAACTTGCGGATTGTGCTCTAGAGGCTTAGGGAGAAGAAGGTTAATGTCAAGTTCTCCAAGTGTGAGTTTTAGTTGAGTTCGATGGCGTTTTTAGGGTATGTGGTGTCCAATGAGGGCATTAGGGTCGATCCAGCTAAGATTGAGGCGGTTCGAGGATGGAGTAGACCCACCTCAACTACAGAGATTTACAGGTTTGTAGGCTTGGCTAAATATTATCATTATTTCATGTAGGGCTTCTTTACGATAGCAGCTCCATTGACTAGGCTCACTCAGAAAAATGTGGCATTTTATTGGTTGGATGAGTATAAGGAAAGCTTCCGAAAGCTCAAGGTATTATTGACTACCACACCTGTAATGACCTTGCCTGAGAAGGGTGTTGACTTCACCGTATATTGAGATGCGTTGGGGGTGGGTTTAGGTGGAGTGTTGATGCAAAAGGAGAAGGTGATTGCCTATGCTTCGAGGTAGTTGAAAACTCATGAAATGAATTATCCCACCCATGACTTAGAGTTGGCAGCGGTTATCTTTGTTTTGAATTAATGGCAGCATTATTTGTATGGAGTTCATTGTGAGATATTCACTGATCACCAAAGTCTATTATTATACTCGATAAAATCACCAAACTTATTTGTATGGTGTTCATTGTGAGATGTTCATAGGTTGTGTGTTAAAGTAGAGGGGAAAAATGATAGCTTATGCTTCTACACAGATTAAGAAACATGAGAGAAATTACACAACTCATGATCTTGAGCTTGCAGCTATGGTATTTGCCCTTAAAATTTGGCACTACTATTCGTATAGAGTGCATGTTGATGTGTTCACCAATCACAAGAGACTGCAATATGTCTTCACTTAGAGGGAGCTCAACCTGAGGTACAGGAGATGGCTAGAGTTGCTCAAAGATTATGACATGAGAATTCTTTACCATCCAGGTAAAGTTAATGTTGTTGCAGATGCTCTTAGTAGGTTGTCTATGGGTAGAACTGCCCATATAGAGGAGGGAAAGAAAGCATTAGCTAAAGAGGTGCATAGATTAACTCGATTGGGAGTTCAACTCGAGGAGAATAATAAATGAGAAGTTAATGTTTGGAATGGATCTGCATCATACCTTGTGGCATAGGTGAAAGAGAGGCAAGATCAAGATCCTGTCCTTCTTCAATTGAAAAAAGCTGTGTATAAACAGAAGGTGATGGTTTTCTCTAAAGGAGGAGATAGTGTGTTGAGATATCAGGATAAATTGTGTGTCCCAAATGTTGATGATGTTCGAGAAAGGATTATGGCCAAAGCTCACAATTCCAGATACTATATTTATCCTAGTTCCAAAAAGATATACCATGACTTGAGTGAATTCTATTGGTGGAGCAGAGTGTAGAGATATTATTGAGTTTGATTCCAAGTGCCCGAATTGTCAATAGGTAAAAATTGAGCATCAAAGTCCATGTGGGTTAGATCAGAATATAGAGATTCTAGAGTGGATGTCGGAGATGATTAATATGGACTTTATTATAGGTTTATCGAGGTACCGAAAGCAACATGATTTGATTTAGGTGATTATGGATAGAATGACTAAATCAGCCCACTTCTTGGCAGTCAAGACTACAGACACTGCAAAGGACCATGCAAGATTGTATATACAGAGATTGTCAGACTGTATAGGTTTCCTTGTCTATCATCTCAGACATAGGAACCCAATTCACTTCCCAATTTTGGAGATCCTTTTAGAAAGGACTAGGTTCAAAGGTGAATATTAGTACATCCTTTCATCCCTAGACAGATGGCCAGGTAGAATGCACCATTCAGACATTAGAGGATATGTTGAGGGAATATATACTTGATTTTAAAGGTAATTGGGATGACCACTTACCTCTTATTGATTTTGCATACAATAATAGCTATCAAGACAATATTCAAATATCTCCCCATGAAGCTTTGCATCGGAGGAGATGTAGATCACCAATTAGGTGGTTTGAAGTTGGTGAAAGTGAGTTAATGGGACCAGATTTTGTTGACCAAGCTTTGGAGAAGTGAAGGTTATCTAAGAGAGGCTAAAGACAACCAAAAGTCGCTCGAAATTATATACTGATATGAGAAGGAGAGACTTAGAGTTTGAGGTGAATGATTGGGTGTACCTAGAAGTGTCATCCATGAAGGGTGTCATGGGGTTTGGGAAGAAGGAAAAGCTTAGTCCCTGATACATTGGTCCTTATCAGATTGTGAGGAGGATTGGAAGTATCGCTTATGAGTTGGAGTTATCTTATGAGTTAACCGTTAAAGAAGTATTTGGGAGATCCTTCATTGGTAGTTCCCATTAATAGTATTGGAGTTAAAGATAGTCTATCCTACGAGGAAATTCTGGTTCAAATTCTTGATCGTCAAGTTCACAAATTGAGAACCAAAGAGATTGCCTCAGTCAAAGTCTAATGGAGAAATCAATTTGTTGAGGAAGCCATGTGGGAAGATGAGGATGACATGAAAGCTAAATACCCGTATCTATTCGTGCCTAATGATGAGAGTGATGAAGGTAATATCTCTACTCTTAACTTGAACTGATTTGTCTATTCTTAAGTCTAAATAGTTGATTGTCTAGATTGTTTGATTGGATTGATTGAGCGATTTAATTGAGTCTTGATTGTTATTCATGCCTTGAGTCCATTTATAATGGCTCTTTATTCGAGGATGAATGATTCTAAGAGGGAGATAATGTTATACTCGATAAAATTACCAAAATACCCCTAAACTAAAAGAAACTCGCATAACATACCTTTCTTAACTTTTTCGATTAATCCGAGGCTGGAATATCGATCAAGGAAAAATATTATCTGGGTAAATGGTCTTGGTTGAATTTTGGTCCAAACAAATCGAAAGATAAATTTTTAGAGTGAAATGACAGAAAGCAGAGGAGGCAGACCTGACTCGGACTCACACTTAATCTTATTCTGGTTATTTCTATGGGGTTAGAATTTAATCAAAAAAATTTTAGAAAAAAATGCACTATGATGGAACAAGTCTGCATCGTGAACTTGTTCCCCCACAGACTAATTTTTCTACCCATTTTTAATTTTAAGAAGGGGCATTCCATTTTTTTTCCGGCTCATCCTATACTTAACCCACGACTGATATAGGTTATTTTCTACCTTAAAGGATTTTCTAAATGCATTCCTAAGTCTTTTACGCTAAGTTAACTTAAGAGCTAGGGCTAAGAAGTGGAGAAGAGGCTAGGGTTCAGAAGATTCAAGAAAATTCTTGCTAGATTGATTGTCTTGTCTTCATCCCATATATGTAAGGCTAAACTAAAGCATGAACTTTGTTCTTCCATGTGACCCATTATTGTGATAGGTTGATTTGTAAATGAATTGAGTACCCATGATAGTGTTTTATGAGAATTTTGTTAAAGTTAACATATTTTTACACGGTATTGCGTAATTGATGTTTTTCTACGAACTTATTTCTTGAAAAAATAATTTAAAACTATTTACTTTATGAACCCTTATAAGATTTTGACTAATATTGGATGTATAAGCCTACAGATTGAGTCTAGAGCTTGAACTTGTGAGTGCATGATTGTGATTGGGATGTAAGCATGATGACAGTTTTGATGAAATGATAGTCCTTTATATCTTTATAATTGAACTGTAATGACTGGTCTTAACTGAATGTTGTCATAAATGAATTTCAAAAAACTACTCTTAAATAAATGATTGGGAATGATTGTATAATTGATTGGTTGAAAGGATTGATTAGATAGAACTCTAAACTGATAAGAGTCCATATGAGACTTATTAATTGATTTGGTTAGGATTGATTGTCTTATGAGCATTGAGTCTTGGGAGGAGTATTGAACATCAAATTGGGTAAGAGTATAGTCACTACTTGAATCCCATGAACTACGTAGCCAACGTAGGATGGAGGGTTAAACCCCTTAAGTCTCAAAATGATGGACTTTGCTAGATTGTGGATCCAATGATAGTGATTCGTCCCTTACCCTGGTAAAGTATTGGCCGGGTGTGACAATGACACCACTTTGTTGTATATCTCCAGCTCATAGGTGATGTTTTTCGCTTAGAGAAACTCCCAATTAGGATATGATCTTGCTTTATAGGATTGCTTGATTGAGATTGTGAGTGATTGTGTCGAATTTGTAAAGTTTTACTATATTATAAATTTACCTATCCTTGAGTTGAGCCCTTTGAGTTGATTGAGGAATGCGTTGTTGATTGTTCCTCCTTCCTGTCATTTTATGTACTCGTACATTCTATGTACTGATGCCTTTTGGCCTGTATCATTTTATAATGCAGATATAGGTGCTAGAGATCATCAACAGGCACTCCATTGAAGATTTACTTCTTTCCTAAGAGTGGTGAGACCTTTTTGCTATTCAAAGGGATCATATTTATTTCATCTTTATTTTAGTAATTTCTTTTGGGTAGCCATGAACTTGTCATTGGCACCATCTGGATAGTAATAGAGGCTGCATAGACAGATAGATGATAATGTCGAGTAGATGTTTTGAGTTTTAAAACTATCCTTATGATATAAAGTTAATTTGAGATTTGTTTTAAATACAATATCTCCTCTTGAAATATTGATTCTGTTTGCCCACTTGAATATCTTTTAAAGTTATTTTGAGTATTCTACTGAGTGATTGAATGTGTGATTGGACCAAGTAGTTTAGTTGGAGGTAGCAATGGTCTTCGAGTGTCGGTCATTCCTATGGTACCCTCTTAGGGCGTGACATCTACAATATATCTTCCGCCAGTATGACTTGAATTTGAGGCAAAGAAGGTGGATTGAGCTTCTGAAAGATTATGACTTGACTATTCTATATCACCCTATGAAGACCAATATGGAGGTGGATACATTGAGTAGGAAGACTTCTAGCATGGGAAGTCTTGTAGCTATTCGAGCAGAGGTGCAACCTTTGACTAGAGATGTTCAGAGATTGGCCAATGGGTTGGTGAGATTGTGGTTTTCTGATGAGGGCAGCTGATTACTTGCTTTTATAGAGGCCTACTCTTCTTTGATAGATCAGATCTGTGAGAGGTAGTCTGAGGATGAGAAGTTGTGCCTTATTCGAGATAAGGCGATGAGAGGTGAAGCTAAAGAAGTAGTACTTGATTCTGATCGCATTTTCAGGATTGGAGGTCATATTTATTTTCCTAGGGTGTGATTTGATCAGATTAATACTTGAGGAGGTACATTGCACTCGATATTCTATTCATCCTGGGACAACAAAGATGTATCACGACTTGAGTCAATATTTTGGTAGTGTGGTATTAAGAAGGATATCACCGAGTTTGTGTCCAAGTGTTTGATATGTTAGTAGATTAAGTATAAGCACCAAAGGCTCGGGGTGAGTTTCAAAAGATGTCCATTCCTACTTGGAAGTGAGAGAGGATCACTATGAATTTTTTGGTATGTTTGCCCACTACCATGGGAGGATTTGATTCCATTTGGGTTGTGGTTGACCGATTAACCAAAGCTGCTTATTTCATTCTGGTTAAGGATAAGTTCATGATGAAGAGGTTGGCTCAGCTCTATATTAGTTAGATTGTTAGACTTCACAGAGTTTGTATTTCTATTATATTTGATTGGGGTTCATTGTTCACATCTCACTACTAAAAGGCGCTGCAACATGGGTCAGACACTTGATTAGATTTGAGTATCGCATTCCACCAACAGACGGATGGACATTTTGAGAGGAAAATTCAGGTGCTTGAGGATATGTTACGGGTATGTATGGTTGATTTTGGTGCTCAATGTGATCAACACTTTCCTTTGGCGGAGTTTACTTACAACAACCGTTACCATTCCAACATCCAAATGGCTCCTTTTGAGGCCTTGTCTAGCCAGAGATGTAGGTACCCCATTAGATGGTTTGATTTTGTGGTGGTGGATATCCTAGACACTGATTTGCTCAGAGGTTCTATGGAGCAGGTCCGGTTGATTCTGGGTAGGTTATTGACAGCTCAGAGTCACTAAAAGATCTATGCTGGTAGCTATTTTGACCTTTTGTGTTCATGGTCGGTGATCGAGTATGGTTGAGGATCTCTCCCTTGAATGGTATCATGAAGTTTAGGAAGAAGTGCAAGCTCAACCCTAGGTATATTGATTCTTTTGAGATGCTATATCGAGTGGGAAAGGTGGCCTACAGACTTGAGTTGCTACCTATTCTATCTGCTATTCCATGTTTCTATGCTGCGGCATTATATCCCGAATGAGACTCATGTGATTTCCCTTGATTTTGTGGAGATGAGTCCAAGTTTGACCTATGAGAAGGAATCGGTGGTTATTCTGGACGGACAGGTCAGGAAGCTGGGGACTTAGGAGATATCTTCGGTGAAGGTTTAGTGGCGACATCGGCCCATGGGAGAGGCTACTTACGAGATAGAGTCAGACATGTGGGCCCATTATCCCTATCTTTTTGAGACTCCAGGTATGTTCCTTGCTTGATGTTCGAGGAAAAACATAATTTTTGGTAGTGGATGATGTAATGACCCTGAAGGTTATTTACCCCTCCTATTAGTTTTTCCGAGTCACTTTTGGTTGGGTCTCAAAGTTGGTTTTTTGAAAATCTTGTGAATATTTGAGGTTTTGCTAAAGAAATGAGTTTTAAATGCTTAAATTGTCAATTTTTGAGTTTCAGAGTCATTTGAAGTTTTGAGTCTCAGAATGAAATTCCATTAATTTCATAAGTTTCAGAATATAGAAATTGTTCTAGAAGATTGTCGAAATCAGATTTGGAGTTGAAACATAGATTTTAGGTCCGAAGTTGGATATTGAGTTAAAGTTGGATCCAAATTTGACTTTGGTTAACCTTAGGGTTCGGGTGCTTGGATTGTATTTTTGATGGTCCCAATGGATTCGGGGAGTTATTCTAATGCTAGAAATGACTTCTTTGTAATTTTTAGATGTTCCAAGGGTATTGTGGGTATTTCAAGTGTCGAAACTAGTTTAGTTGTGGCTTATTGTATTTTGGGACAAGGAGACCTCGAATTCAAATTTTCACCATTTGATTGAGTTTAAAACATTGAATATAGTAGGATTACATAATTGGTTTGTGTTCACGGGGTTCCGAACGAATCATGTGGGTTTGTATAGAGAATTAGGCCTTGTGGAATTTTGCTTTCATTTGGTGCTAGATAAGCCTTCGCGTTCGTGGTATTGTGCACGACGTTCGCAAAGGACGGTGAGGGAGACTTCTACGTTTGCGGTCTTGGGGCCCACATTCGTGAAAGAGAGTCAAATTAGACCCCCGTGATTGCGGCTCAGTCCCCGCATTCGTGAAGGGCAAAGTATGTTAACCTCCGTTATCGCGGAACTAGGCCTACGTTCGCGGAGAGTAGATTTAACCCGACATGTGAAAAGTGATTCAGTTCTAGGATTTCACCATTTTCACCATTTTAATGTTTTAAAGCATGGGTTGGGCAATTTCTTCAAGGGTATTCACAACAAAACTTTTGGGTAACGTATTTCTAACTATTTTCTTGAATTCTCATTGATTATTTATGGATTTGGTTTTAAAAGAACTGACCTTACCCAAGGATCTCACTCCTCGTGGCGGTCAGGGGTTGAGCCACACACCCCTAAGCCTTATCATAAATAAAAATAGAAAAATACATGGAGAGGGGAATAAACCTAACCACCAATCCTATGGTGGTTCATAAGTCAGCCATCCTTCTAAGGTCATCCAACTCATCCCCGATACAAGAAAATAAAACCTAAAAACTATGCACCTAAAGGAGAGGACTCCTTTTGATATAAAGAGACTTGGAAAACATAAATAAGGGAGACTCTCCCTTTACGTCATAAGGAAAAATCTAAACAAAATAACGAGGGTGAAACCTCATAAAAGCTATAATTACAAACAAGAATAGCTAGAACAAGGAGCACAAAGTAACATCACAAAAAAAGAAAAACATTGATGGGAACTGCATAAGCTGCAACTGGGTGCTCAATCTAAAGATGCAACAAAACATAAGAGATCATGGAGGCTTCTTGATGTGTTTGGTCTTCCTCTGTTTGAAACTAGTCAGGCCTACTCTATCTAGCATGTAGTATCCTCAAGCACCATAGTGTAATTGATGGAGAGTAGTGTAGTGGCCTAGAGTGGTGAGGGTGTGGGTATGCTTGGAGAGATCATCCGCAGTGTAGTTAGCTTCCCTATAGACGTGCCTGCAAGAAAAGAAGTGAAATAATCTAGAAATATAAATAAGATCATGAGCAACTCCGAGTCAACTTCTAGAATAACATGTTGGAAACCCCGTTGAATACACCATCTTAGTCCATAAATGGCTGCCTCTAGTTCTGCTTGATTGTTGGTTCCTGCGTAAGCTAATATGAATTTGCCAATATGGTATCTTAAGATGCCTCCCCCTCTGATGACCCTTGGATTACCCAAAGTGATACCTTCAGTATTTAGCTTAACAAAACCAAGCTTGGCTAAATTCACGAGACTTGGGTAATTTTCATCTCATGGGTACACTCATCCATGCAAGAAATAGTGTGATCCCAGTTTGAGGGCCAATGAATATAGGGAAAGGCAACTCTAAGAAGATTAGAGATATCCTTGAACACTACGAACAATCATTAAGGCAGTCTCTAATCTCGCTCGGCAAATTTCAATCTAGCAAAGTTAGAACTCTTTCCCCCGTATTTGCTCACGCACCTATTCTTCCATAAATTTCAACATATAAATATTGGGGTGGAGTGAAGGATAAGTTTGTGAGCTTCTGTGCGATACTTGCGTAGACACCAGCCCATAATAAGGGGTTTGAAGGGTGTTATTTCATGTCTTATGCCAAGAGGATCTGAGAAGTAGCGCTGAATATTTCTAGCAAAATGCCCTATGCTGAAAATATGTTCAATGGTGTCTGGCCCTAGATTGTGGAAGCAATAACATGAGGTGGAATCATGGCTGAATGCAGTGATTTATTCATCCGTTGGTGGCTTGCCTCTAAACTCTCTCCACAGCAAAAACGAGCATTTAAAGGGGATGTTTTTGTGCCAAGTGTAGTGATCGAAAAGGGTCTTGGTCCTGTGATTCCTCACAAGCGGCCATGCCGAAGAACAAGTGAAGTTTCCATTGGTATTCAGCTTCCAAATAAGCTAATCCGGTGTGTTTTCTTAAAGCTGAAGTCTAGTAGAGACTATAAGAGGAGTGAACTGCGCTGGAGCCAACTGATTAATCATATCGATGTTTCATTGTCCATCTATAAGAAAATCTGCCACTCAAGCATTGTTTTCTCTTTCCAACTCCTATCTATAGTTAGCTAACGGGCCAATTCCAAGCCAATCATCCCACCAAAAATAACAGGAACCCGAGTGTAGTCTCTATTGAATATGAGGTTCAACAATGTGTTTGTTGTGCATCATATGTTTCCACACAAACGACTGTCCAGTATCAAATTTTTTGATGATGGGATTGGCTCTCTGGCAATATTTGGCTTGAAGGAAAGCACCCCATAAAGTCGGTTTAGCTCTAAAGATCCACAATTGCAGGACCTAGAGATATTTGCACACATCTATGATTTGCCTCATCCCAATACCACCTTCGTCATAAGGGTAGTAAATATTTTTCCATGAAGACCAATGATATTTTTTCTTTTTATCCTTCCAACTCCAGGAAAAATCAGTAGTAACTCTCTCTATTTGTTTAAGAGTAGTGCTTGGAGGAGTAATAGCCAATAGAAGATGAATAGGGAGCAACTGAAGGACATATCTCACAAGTTTATCTTTACCACCATAACTGAGGATTTTAGAATGCCACCCTCTAATTCTGCTAACAACCTTTGAGACCATGTATGAGTAGTACATAACTCTTTATCAGCCAATGTAAAAGGGCCATCATAAGTAAGTAATGAGACTATGCTTCTAACTAAGCCTGTGATCTGTTTGAACGTATCCACGTTGTCTTAGAGTGCATCAGAAATCATCATGAAATGACTCTTGTCCTTGTTTATAAGCTGCCCCGAAGTCCTTTCATATAGAGTCAAGGTCTTCATGATAATCTGAAGGATTTTCTTTCTACCGGAGGAGAAGATAATAATATCATCTGAAAGGTCAAGTGATTAATTTGTGGGCCTTTTTTCTCCATATAAAAACCATGGTAGAAGTGATAATTATGAAGACTATTTAGTATTTGGGATAGTACCTCCGCTCCTAAAATAAATAGGGCGGGAGCAAGTGGATCACCCTATTTGAGCCCTCTGATCGAGTGGAAAAATCCATTCCTAGAACCATTAACAATGACGGAGTACCAATTATTAGCCATGATTCGCCAAATCATATCAATAATGGTCTCATCGAACCCCACTCTTCTTATTACCAGGCAGGTATAGGACCACGAGACTCTATCGTATGCTTTAGCCATATCTAACTTGATAACCATATTCTCTCTAATAGTAGGTTTCCTGATATCATGAATAATCTCCTATGCTAGCATTATATTTTTTGAGATGCTTCTTCCTTTTACAAACCCCAACTGATTCGGGGAAATGAGACCAGGAAGAATAGGGGCGGCCTGAGGCAAATAAGCTTTGATATGATCTTGTTGGTAAAGTTACTGAGGCTCATTGGTCTATAGTCAGAGAGTGTATTCGAGTGATCTACTTTTTGGAGTATGACCAAATAAGCATGAGAGAAGAATTTAGGCATAGAATGACCACAGAAGAATGAGTTACCACTACTAGGAGGTCCACCACAATAATTTCCTAGCAAGCTTGGAATATTTTTCCATTCATACCATCCGGATCGGCTACAGAATTTGGATTCATGAAGAAGACCACATGTTTCAGTTCCTCAAGGCTAGGCATGGCTTGGAGACTATCATTCTGAACATCTGTAACCATTCTAGGAATGTAGTTTAAAATATTCTCTAGAATTGGAGACTTTTCACTGGTAAATATTTTCTGAAAATGGTGACAAACGGCTCGAGCAATCAGTTTATCACCCTAAATCCAATCTCCCTCCTCATTGGTAACCTTGTGAACAAATAACTGTCTTCTTCTACCTCTAATTAAGGAATGGAAATACTTAGTGTTAGCATCCTCATCCTTAAACCAATGGAGCTAAGTTTTTTGCTTGAGGATATTTTTTTCTAATTTAAGAAATGTGATGTATCGGCATTGAGAGAATGCAATTTCATTTGTTCTCCTTATTATTGGACACTATCAGATTATCTTCAGCACTTTTCACCAAATCTTCACACTCTTTAACCTTGGCAAAAATATTGCCAAATTCTGCTCTCGACCATTTACTAAGGGTGGAGGATAACCTTTTTATTTTTGGTGGAAGGACCACATTGGATTCTCCGTCACTTATCTATCCCAACAAGACCTTACAGTTTCAAGAAAAGTAGGGTGATCCACCCAACAATTCAACAATTTAAAATATTTTATAGCGGAGTCTTGTCTAGCATTCATCTCTAGTAGCAAGGAATTATGATCGGAACCAGTATAATGGAGGTGAGTAACTGAAGTGTGAGTCATAGTAGATAACCAATTGTCTGACACCATAGCTCTATCAAGTCGCTTCTAGATTCTTTTATTTATATCCCGCTGATTACTCCAAGTGAAGTCTGAGCCATGATATGCCAAATCCATAAGACCACAAGCTACAATAATGTTAATAAATTCTAAACTTTTCCGCATATTGTATGGGATTCCACCTAATTTCTCAGTAGTAGAGGTAATGCCATTGAAGTCCCCAACTGTGCACCAATGGAGATTAGAGGAGGCATGATGTAGTAACCTATCCCAAAGTGGTCTTCTAAGAGTGTCTTTGCATTTTCCATAAACAAATGTCATGAGAAATGCATTTTGATATTCTACATATTTCATCTAACAAGTGATCTTCTGGTCGTCAACATCAATAACTCGACAATCAACATCATGAGTCCAGAAGATTCAAATCTTACCATTAGGATTTCAAGCGAATTTATCCATGGCAAGTTAAATTCTAAAACTTTGAAGATGTGCATTGTTGGAAAATAGTTCAAGAATGGAAATAATGGAAGTTTAGCTTAACACCTTTGGTATTGATACCTGTAGCATTCCATACAATTGTGTTAATCATTGATTGGATCTGAGGTTGTGGAGCCTAGTGTTTGGTTTTCTAGCAGGAGCAGGAATGTTTGCAATTTTTGGGTTATGGTGAATGCCTCCAGGAGATAGACCTTGCTTACCAGCTAACTGATTCATCTCATCATTCGTAATAGTAGTAGTGATTTTGGTGGGTGCAAATGCCCTAGTGAATTGTTCAGCATTCTCTTCCTCACCTTCCTGTTCAACTTCTTCTTGAAACTCTTTATCAAATTCATCTTCCGAATGTATAATACCATACTCATCAAGTTCATTTTCTAAAGTAGGAGTAGTATTTCGGGTACAGATAATGACATCGTCTTGCTATGGTTTCATAATAGGGCCTGACTGAATGTTTAAAGGAGTAACAGTTATAGGGTCTTCAGTATTAAAATTTGGGCTTCTGATTGGAGTAATCTGATCAAGTAAAACAAACTTTGAACAAGAAATAACAACTACATGACCAAAATTATTCTTTTTACTTGCGTAATCAACACTAATATCAGTGGTGGCTGCAATAGCTTGATGTTGTTTCCTCTTTCTAGCTTCCTTTCTTTTTATAATCCTAGAGTTAACGGTCTGATTGGAGTTACTTGAATCAGCTTGAGCACTTGGAGAGTGTTCCCCTCCACAATTACAGCACATATGTTGGTCGTTAGTAGCCTCCTTAGTAGATTCTATAACTTGTTCATTTTTATTCCCAAACTGGACTGAATCAACCTTCGAATCAGTAGCACCCTGTTGAGTTTTGGACGCAAAATTCGCATCAGAAATTTGAGTTAAAGATTCATAAAAGGCCTGCAGTTTAGTAGAGTTAAAGGTGGTACTAAGGCCATGCTAATCCACCCTTGTACCAGCCTGTTGAGGCATATTTTGGGGATGATTTTGCCCTAAATCCAAACTGTAAATCTGCTGCTCCTCAAGCCTCAAATCAAATTTGGAAACCAAAGGCTGCTGCTCACAAATTTTTTCATTTCCAAACCTCTCAATGTGTTCTACATCTTGCTTTTGGTGCTGAAATAAAAGTGGTTTATGGGCCACAGATTCGATGATTTGAATTGGTTGCCTAATCCAAAATTCTATCAAAATTGGGATTGTGAACTCTTTTTAATCCCGTTTTTGAAATGGTTTTCACAATTAGCTTTCTAATTACTTGAGGAACATTTTCATTCAAGAATTTTTAGATTTGAACCTCAATTTTTGGTGTCCAATTTTTTGACCATTTTATCCTTTTTGCCAGAATTAATTGATGTTGCTGTTATTTGCTTTGAAATATAATTGTAAGTCTATATTTGATTAGATTATGGTGATTTGGAGTATCGATGGAGAGGAAAATCTTTGGATTTAAGTTGACCATGACCTTGACTAAGTCAAGTGGACTTCTAACATTTTGTTAAGTATGTTGAACCTTGTATTTTCCTATGTGTGGGGTTATGGTGTATTTTGGGGTAGTAGATTGAGTATGATTCATTTATTATGAGGCGCTGATTGTGTTGTTTGGGTATGGATAATTGTCTAAGTGTTGAAAATTCCTGGGTTATTAATTGTTTGTGTGATTGTGGACTATACGATACTATATAATGACTATTTACTATATATTCACTCATTAATTATGCATATATCTATATGTGATGGATGCGAAAGTGATATGATTAAAATACTATATACTGGGACTAAGGTTTCTATTGGTCAAGGTGATTTACCGAGGTTTCTTTCGACAGCCGAGGTCTTTTTTGGTAGATATTATGGCCGAGGTCTCTTCCGACAATGATGATAGATACATGGTCTATGTGAGACCCCCATGAGTTCCGGTCTGAGGTGATTAGTGTATGTGTATTGTAGGACAAACATGCATCACGATTATTTGATATTGCATTTGTATCTATTTCATCTTGTTGTTTTATATGATTGAGATTTCCTATGTATGCATGAGTATGGTGATGAGAACATATATGTATTTTCTCCTTGTGGACTGTTTAGTATTTCCGAGATAATTACTATATAAACTGTATAGACTGGATAGTTTGAGCGCAGGTGTGTAATTGTGGCGGTATGTGGTTGGGATGTCAGGATTACCTGTGTTACCGCATTTCTTTACTTAGGGTTTAGTTCCATTTGCTGAGTACCATGTGGTTTGGTTCTAACCCCTTGCTTCTACATATGTATAGGATCTGAGCCTGGTGCCTCCTATTTTTAAAATTCTAGTTGATTGGAACAAGTTTCTGGACGCGTGAGAGGTAGAAACTTGTCTTCTTCCACAAACTCTCGCCGCCCATTTATCTTATGTTTTGTTCTACTTGAGGACTGAGACATTTGGACTTGTATGTTTTCATTTCTTTTGAGATACTGGCTTGTACATGTGAAACCAAGTCTCGTGTGGTTTAGAACCTATTTTTCTGATTATCCTTGTTTATATTGTATTAGACTTTACTCTTCCACTTCCATTTTTTTTATTGGCTTGTTTGGACTCTTAGGCTGACTTGTCTTTGGTGGGTTAGAAAAATTTCCATCACACCTGATTTTCGATTGTGACACTACCATCTGACCTTTATATTACTTCCCATAATGTTTTAGGATAATATAATGGCTAATGAACGAAACCATTAGACATTAAAGCTAACAACTTTCAAGTTAGAAGTTCAATCCAGTTCACAACCTGTATACCTATACCATCTAAGGATTACATAATTAGCTCCATCTTAGGGTGAGAAAGGATAAAGTACTCATAGTCATAGTCCAGCAGAGAGAAGTGATATCTTTTCTGCACTTTCAAAGTTGAATGCTCTAATTAGTTCTACATATTACTTGATCAGAATATTTATTTATCAGGTCAGGAGAAAAATATAATAGAGTTGTTATTAGTTTCTTAAAAAAAATTTAAAACATCTAGAAAATTCCATAACAAAAGAAAGAAAAAAAGAAGCACGACATATTTAAAAATTAGAAGACTTCATCTGTCCCCGGACCCTGCGCATAGCGGGAGCTTAAGTGCACCGGGCTGCCCTTTTTATTCTATTTCTTCAAATGTGCATTTTTCAGTTCTAACAATAAGGTGTAAGCTTCACTAACCTTTATACATAGTGTAGAGTTTTCTTGTATCTATTATGGGAAGGAATTTGGTGGCCTTTTAGGTTTAGTAGATCTTTCTTCTGAAGGATAGAGAATTTAGGATTTCTTTTGAATGCATTTCGAATGATCTCCTCTTACACAATATAATATGTAGAATGATCATCTGTATCTTCTATTGTAGGCGGAAGTAAGTATTAATAATTTGACATTTTTTGGAGTTGGAATGTCAGCAATGACTTTTGAGACATTTGATTTGGTTCTATCTCTTCTACCAGTTGGAACTTTCTAAAATGGACCTCTCAATCATGTGATATCAAAAAAAACACAAAAATAATTAAATGAATAGAAGGCAGAATACCTAAAGACCATCCTAAAGATGATGCATTTAATTCACTTCTCTTTAACTATTATTAGTCTTAATTATCCCCAAAATTTGATTATTCAAGAAAGAAGTAATTTGTTTTATCGAGTTTTACACTTACTATAACCACAATTGCCTTTAGGAACCAACGCGATAATGAGCCCGTTTGGATTGGCTTTAAGTTGGTCAAACCAACTTAAAGTCTCTTTTCAGCTTTTGGACGTGTTTGCCTAATGCTAACTTTAAGCTAGAAAGTTCTTAAAGTCAATCAAAAATGAAAAGTTAGGATTCCTAACTTTTTTTTTTCTATGTGCTTAAAGTCATTTTCTTTGACCATGGAAATTACTTTTATATCCCTTATATTTTAACTACATTCCCAAACTACCCTTTTTATTCTTTTTACCCTAAAATTCACATAATTTTCCTCATTTAAGCACTTTTATCCTAACACTCAACTGCTTATTTATAAAAATAACTTTCAACACTTTAAAGTTCTAAAAGCACTTCATACATAAAAGTTATTTTTTTTTAAGCACATCCAAACGGGCTCAATATCAACACAAGAAACAACTTCAGGGCATTCAACTTCAAGTAATATCTTTACATCATCAATGAATGAAAAGACTCTCAATGCAAGATTAGAATTGGCTTGCTTTTCAATCTGATTTCCAATACTTGAAGTGAAATTAAGAAGAACAAATTCATCATAACCCTGCAAAGACCAAACTTAAATAGAAAGAAGCAAAACAGAATCAGGAACAAAGCAAATTCAACAATCATATATGTGAATTAAGGCAAAAGTCATTACTCCCTCCATTTTATTTTATGTGTCATGGTTGGTCTGGATACTTAGTTCAAGAAAATAAGGACGGCTTTCAAATCGTATGATCTTAAACTAAATGTGTATGTAATACATTAAAATATCATTTGAATCTTGTGGTCTTAAACAGATCGCATAGGAGGTCTGAATTTAAGAGTTAGTTAATATAGAAAGAGATATTTTTTTTTGATTTCAAAAAGACTAAAAAGGAAAGTAAAACACATAAACTGAAATTGAGGGAGTAATACTCACCCAAACAAAGAAATCATGAAAATGCATTCTGAGTATGGCTGTTGCAGTATTTGGAGCCTTTGGAACTTGCTGCTGAACACAGTCTTTAATAATTTTCTATGCTTTTGGACATCTTTTGCCATAGAAATTAAGCTCAAATAAATTTCACCTCTTAGACAACTGAACCTTACTAGTCAAGAATAAAAGTTAATGGGCTCAATAACGTGTAGTAACTGAAATTAGAGACAAAAAGGGTGAGAATAAGACTTACTGCTATAATTTTTTTTCTTTTCAGAACTTACAACTTGAAAGGGAAAAAAAGTTGATTTAGGCATACTATCAAACAACACCAACTTCTTCATCAAAGAACCCATCCACCCTAAAAGAGTTTTTATTTTTTTTAACAAAAAAATAATTATCGATGCACCCAATTTCAAGAAGGTGAACAAACTCACTAGTTTCAATCTTGAGAAGAAGATTAGCAGCAACCATATGAAAAATTAGAAAGAGAGATGCATTCTAGACGAAAAAGAGGGAAGAAAACTTGAAGATGTAGATTCAACAATAAAAAAACAAAGAAGCGAAAGAAGCATAAAAAATTGAGAAACTTACCCCAAGAGCACGGAAGGAGAGAGAATTGGAGGAGATGATAATTTGATATGCATATACAGATGTATTGAATTCTGAAAGCTCCGAGAAAGAAAGAGACGAAGGAATGGTTTGCTAAAAATTAGTCATATATAATTACCATTTTACCCTTACTTGTAGTCAGATTTTCTAATCTGCCAGTGGCCATCTTTGCCTTCATGCTTTAATATAATAGAGTCTAGAAAAGGTCCCTTCTTAGAGAACTTTACGTGAGACTTCCGCCTCTATTTTTCTTCTTGTTCATCAATCAGAATCATGACGAAACTTTCCTCTTTCATTGCTTGTACCTTATCACATAGGATGAACATCTAAACTTCTCGACCAGGCTCCAACAAATGGGAAGAAAACTCGAAGATATAGATTCAAGAATAAGAAAACAAGGAAGCGAAAGAAGCACAAAATAAATCGAGAAACTTACCCAGAGAGTACAGAAGGAGAGAGAATTGGAGGAGATGATAATTTGATATGCATATACAGATGTATTGAATTCTGGAAGCTCCGGGAAGGAAAAGAGATGAAGGAATGGTTTGCTAAAAATCAGTCATATATAATTACTATTTTAGGAGGTTAAGGGTGTTGTTTATAGGTTGCGTTGGGGAAGAGTGAGCGGACCTGACGAGATTCCTAGGAAATTTTAGAAGAGCGCGAGCTCAGTATATTTGGACTGGCTGACTAGGTTATTTAATATCATATTTGAGATGGCAATGATGTCCGAAGAATGGAGTTCGAGCGTAATGACCCCTCTATATAAAAACAAGAGAGATATCCAGAGCTGCAACAACTATAGAGGTATGAAGCTTCTAAGCCATACTATGAAAGTGTGGGAAAGAGTGGTGGAGATGAGGGTCAGGAGAGGCGTTTCTATTTTAGAGAACCAGTTCGGATTTATGCCGAGACAATCAAATACAGAATCCATCCATCTTATGAGGAGATTGGTGGAGAAGTATAAGGAGAGGATGAGGGACTTGCATATGGTATTCATCGACCTAGAAAAGGCTTATGATAAAGTCCCACGAGAGATACTATAAAGATGTTTGGAGGCTAAAGGTGTACCTGTGGCATACATTAGGGTGATCGAGGACATATATGAGGGTGACAAAACTAGGGTAAGGACAGTAGGAGGGGACTCAGAGCATTTTCCTATTGGGATGGAGTTGCATTAAGGATCAGCTCTCAGTCCATTTTTATTTGCCTTGGTGATGGATGGATTAACACAAAAAATTCAAGGTGAGGTGCCATGGTGTATGCTTTTCGGGGATGACATAGTCCTGATCGATGAGACTTGTAGTGGAGTTAATGCTAAGCTGGAGGATTGGAGACATACCTTGGAGTCGAAAGGGTTTAAGTTGATTAGAACCAAAACAGAGTACTTAGAGTGCAAATTCAGTGAGACACCTCAGGACATTAGCGTAGAAGTAAGGCTTGGTAACTAGGACATCCAAAAGAAAAGTAGTTTCAAGTACCTTGGGTCTATCATGCAAGGCAGTGGGGAGATTGACAATGATGTCACACACCGTATTGGGGCAGGGTGGATGAAATAGAGGCTCGCTTTCGGTGTGCTATGTGATCAGAAGGTTCCACCAAAACTTAAGGATAAGTTCTAAAAAGTGGTGGTTAGACCGCCTATATTATATGGGGCGGAGTGTTGGCCGGGTAAGGTCTTTCACATTCAAAAGATGAAAGTTGCCAAGATGAGAATATTGAGATGGATGTGTGGGCACACTAGGAGCGACAAAATTATAAACAAGGCTATTTGAAATAATGTAGGAGTGGCCTCGGTGGAAGACAAGATGCAGAAAATATGACTGAAATGGTTTGGGCATGTGTAGAGGAGAGACACAGATGCCCCAGTGTGGAGGTGTGAGAGGATGACCATGAATGGTTTCAGGAGAGGTAGGGGAGGCTGAAGAAATATTGGGGAGAGGTGATTTTATAAGACATGGCGCAATTACAGCTTACCGAGGACATGACCCTAGATGGGAGGGTCTGGAGGACCCACATTAGGGTAGAAGGCTAGTACATAGTCTTGTTATTCCTCCTTATTAGTAGGCACATTAGAACATTATAATTTCTTGCGCTCTGATTTATGTTATTATCTATTACTTTCTATACTTTGATTAATCTATTTTATCCCTGTCGTTCTCATTATTTGTTTTCTCGTATATGCCTTATCTAACCTCTTTTATGCTTTTATGCTTTTATTGAGCCGAGGATCTTTTGAAAATAGTCGTCCTACTTTTGTAGGAGTCAGGTCTGCATACACTTTACCCTCTCCAGACTTCACATTATAGAATTTCACTGGGTTGTTGTTGTTTACATAATTACTATTTTACCCTTACTTGAAGATAGATTTTCTAACATGCCAATAGTCGTCCTTGCCTTCATTCTTCTATTTAATAGAAAAATATAAATGTAAATATAATTTTTTTTTTAAAAAATACAAACTTTAAAAATCATAAAACTTCTAAGACACTAGGTGTACTTAAAGTGTATTTAGTAGTCGCTTGTTCATCTTTTTTTCAGTATTCTTGTTCATATCTATAGGATTACAAAAAGAAGTAACCTTGAACAATGATAACAAAGATATATGATAAAAACTTATTATATATTAAAGGATAAAGGGTCAAAAATACTTTTATACTTCCATTTATCAGTTAAACTAGTATATTGGTCCTCGCTTCCCGCGATTATAAGAAAGGATTAAATATATATTTTTAAATAATTAATGTCACTATTTGATAAAATATTTTAATAAATAATGTAATAAAAGAAAGAAATACAAATTAAGTTACGATTTTGATATTGCCTATTCACAAAAAATGTGAAAGAAGAAAATTCTCATGCGACAATTTCAATTTTAAATTGCTCATAAAAAAGAAAAAAGCATAAAAGTTGATATGAAAAGCTTCAGTTAATTGACATTCTATTATCATAGTTTCATACTAAATTCAAAGATTTTATGGCCATATTATTAGTTCAACAAACAATATTAAATCTACTCGACCATAATTTATGTGACTTTCTTTTATTTTAAATGAATCTATATTAAAATAAATAAATAAAGATATGTTTGTGGTAAATCATGATGAGAAAAAAATACTTGAATTATATTTGAACATAGTTATGCACGAAATTTAAAAGTTAGAGAGATTTTTTTTGTATTCGATACTCGAACCGACACTCATCTAATGCATATTTGTGTCACATAAGAACCATTGATATTAAAGTTTTTATATTTGAACTCTCATTCTTAGAGAGAGCTTGTGAGAAGAGAGACTCAAAACATTACTGTTGAGGTTATACTTTTACAATAGAAAATTTAAGAAAAAATAAAACACATAATGTAAATGAGATGTAAACTCATGATATCATTTAGTGACTTGGTGATACTTACCTACTCCAATCATATAGAGATTATTAGAGAGTGGCAAAGAAATAATTTATTTAAAAAGCAAATGTGTATATTTAGGACAATGAAATGTTTGACAATATTAATACAATTATTGCTACAAGAGAAATATTTTTTGGCTTTAATAATGAAACATTTAACACACATTAATCATAGATTAATATCTATTATGGTAGAAAAAAAACAAAAAAAATATGAATCTTTGTTATCCCTATTCACACCTCATTTATGTTGTTAGAAAGAAAATAATTTTTATATATAATCTTTCTTTAATACCTTTAACATAAATTAGTTATTAAGGGAATTAAATGATAGAATTTAAAGATTTTTTTTGAATAAATAAGAGAGTTAAAAAAATTGTTTTTTCATTAATATATTCTCCCATCAGGGAAAAATATCTAAAAGTAGTATGTAAATACTAAGAAAAGATCTGATTAAAGATTTTCTTATGTAATATTTTCATGAAATAAAAGTTTGTTTGTATAACTCTTGTCTACTTCAATTATAGACATAAAAGAAGGTTGCGATCTTCTGCCTTGAAGGAGGAAAGATATGGTAGAAGTGGTGTCGCTAATGGTGAAATTATCTTTCATAGCCCCAAGGAAAACTACTGCGGTAGTGATACATCTATTATATGGAGGAATCAAGAGGTATACACATAAACTTTATATATCATGAAAATATTAATATATATGGTTTAAGTCCTATAAAGTACATTTTTCTACTATAGGATCAAATGACCATATTGTGACAACCCTCCAAATTATCACATCACGTAAGTACAACATGGTACAAAATTTCCCATGTGGAGGGCTTACATAAGAGAAAGACCAGTCTTTGCGGATGATTCTAGAGAATTATGGAGATTTCTCATAAAAGATAATAGAATTGAATAAAAGGTCCCTAGAATATTCTAAGCATGTACAGAGTTCTAGAGAGAAGACCTAAATGTAATTATGTATAAACTTATGTAAAAATTATTATTTACACTTTAGCCCCTAAATGAGTAGCATAAATAGAAGGACATCCATTTGAAAATTCATCAAACAAAAATCAGAGATATGTACAATACAACCTTACCTAGAAATCTTCTTGTGTTCTCTCTACCATTCTCTTATTCCTGTCTTAGGCTTACTTGGCCTAGAAAAATCGTGAGCAAATTTTCAAGTGTCTCACGTGTTTTTAGTAGAAGACTAAGTGACAACATGGTAACATAGCAAGTTTGCAGCTAAGGGAATATCAAACGACAGAGAAATCAATGCTTCTAACATCCAAGCCAACGTCACCCAAGATGCTACCAATAAGAAAGTTTATAGCAAAAAGAGGAATTTGGCTAACAAGAACCATGAGGTGTCGCTCGAGGTTGAGCCAAATGTAGGGCTTATATCTCAAGAACCTTCTACCACTGAGGCAAGTTAGGATGATGTAGATGTCTTGACCGAGAAAGTCTCCCTCAATAGAGACTTTACACGAAGGTTAATGTGGGGATGGATGCAGTCAAGATATACCACCAACACTTGGGGAAAGTAGAGGACACTCTGTCACGAACCAATTTTTTAAGTTATGATGACACCTACTATAACCCACTAATAGGTAAGACAACCCATAAACCAGAATGACAAGTAATGGATGTGAGGGCAAAAACTAATCAAGAATGGAAAATTCTAAAATAAATAGAATAGATAAGATGAAGCAAATCAAAACATGATATATACAACTAAAGATTCCTCCCAGAACTTGGAAGTCACACGTACAGAGCTACTACAAAATAAAAAACGAGTACAAGTCCCAAAAGTTAACCAAAATATATACAAAAATTAGCTAGTCTCAAAAAGGCAAAAGACAGGCCATCTATATTGAAGGACACAAAAATGATCTCAAAATGTCAAGTGCTCACCCTAGTCTCCGAAGCTGACTGCAACAAGCTTAATTTATCCACGATGGTAGCTGGTGCTCCATCCTGCATCAAGACAACAGGTACCTAGTAGGCATCATAGGCCGACAGAGTAGGAAAGGTAAAAAACAATATGACAAAAAGGAATAAGCCTAAATAGGAATCATAATAAGCATTTAAAGTGAAAAGGGTACCATCTAAGAGAACTATAGCTAATTATACCCAACTAGACCCCCATAAGACTAGCTTGGACACTCATGCACAAGTTTAAATAAAAATCCGAATGAACCCCTATAAGCCCGTCGGGTACACAGAGTAGCTACAACTAATGAGGCCAGGAATCAAGAATTTGTGATACCAAGAATTGAAGAACCATGCCGTGTCCGAACCAAAATCTCTAAGAATTGAAGAACCAAGAATGCTCTAGGGATCGAGGCTGGAACTGACTACCTAGGTGCTCGCCTGAGTTCCTAATGTGGTCAAGATTGGGGCAGGAACTTGGATGCTTCCCTGAGATGTTAAGGTGGTCAAGGCTGGGCCTGAAACCCGGACACTTTCCTAAATTCATTGGTACAGTCGAGGCTGAGATTGGGTACTCGGATGATTGCTATACTAGCAGGTCAGCAGAGGCCGAGACTGGTTACTCAGATACTCCCCAATGAAATCTTAGTACGGAGGCCAAGACTGGGTACTCAGATCTTCATAGATAATTTATTCGAGGGTGCCGATCATTCTCCTCTCCAACTACTTGCCAATACTTACAAAAAATCTCCTCCCAGTGCATCTACCGATACACCACCAAAGCATGAACTAGAGCCGAAATAGAAAAATGACAAACTCTAGTATTGTGATGCATATTGAAAGTTGCAATCATAACGAGCTATGGGTAAGGGTAATGATAAGAGCAAGGTTACCTCCTAGCTAAGGACAAACTACCAGGCACCAACCTACTACATTGCACCAGCCTACTACATCATTCTATAAGGATCTAAGCCCGTCGGAGCAACGTCGGGGAACCTAAAGCAAGTTTAAAACCTATACTAAGGCCAACATGCTCCACAATACCAACATCATATGCATTCAACTCCTCCGACAATACTAAGAAATAACGAAAAAGATCATATGCTTCTAATTACCCGAAGGACCCAATGAAAGCCTAAAACATGGTTTCTAACTCCTAAGATATAAAAATAAGCTACCCAACCCAAATTCCAACAATCTCAACATTCTTTCACATATTCCATCTCAATCTAAGAAGGGAAAGTCGTTACCTACCCGTAGGCTGAACACGCGCGCTCTAAATCATTATATTGAAGCTTTTCCTTTCCGAACGGCCTCAGAACACTACCATGCTGCCAAAAAAAGAATCACAACGTCATTATGGTCGTTTAGATACTAATTTTATAATTTTCAGACATGGACCAATTTCAGGGTATAAAACAAAAAATATGGGACCCACGTCCGAAATTCCAAGATTGACTCCAAAAATAGGTTCTAAATACTACCCACAACTTATGTTCCATAAAGGGGACACAATTCACACACAAAATCCGATAAACACTACACATGCAACACAAGCCCAAGATTAAGCTAGAAAATAAAAAGGAACAATATTTAGGGACGGAGAATTACCAAAAATGAAGCTCCCACGATCCAAACAAATTACACCATGATGTTCCTTGTGAAAAACCCTACAACTTAGCCCCAAGAATCATTAAAAAAAGAGCTAAAACGATTACAAACTAGCATTCAAAATCCAAAGAATTCTTAATTCAAAAATGTTAAGGACAACGGCTAAATCACCAAATTTACCTCCAAACAAGCTTCTATCGCCCTCCCCAATCTCACCAACACATTTCCCTGTAACTATTCTTGAACATAGACCCTTAAATCGCCAATTTTGAGCTGCTATTAAGAGAGATTTTAGCAATTGAACTTCCAAGTCCAAATCTAATCGCATCTGGTCTTTTAAATAAAGACCAGATGGAGTTGCTAATCGCGATCGCAAAAGAGGGAGTCGCGATCGCAACCTTCTGGGAAAAGTTCCCTCGCAATTATAGAGGTTGGACCTCACGATTGCAATGACCAAAAAGTGGTCAACATGGCCACTCCTCTTCGCAATCGCAAGAGGCTACAATGTGATCGCGATGGGAAAGGTACCAGACCCTTGCGAACGAGGCCAAAGGCCTTGCGAACGCGTAGGCCATGGTGTCCTGCACTAGCATTAGCTGCAACAACTGATTTTCACCAAGTTCATATACTCTGATAGGGTTCTCGAAATTCATTCGGAAAATTGTGCGTGCAAACAAGATATGCTACCCCACCAAATTCAATATTGCAAACTCAATGGCACCTTCAAAATTCCCAAATGAGGTCATTTTAATGAAAAGTGGGTCTCACACCCAAGTGCCATTTTGAGCCTAATTCCATTATGGGCCTCAAAATTAGATCGGAAGCCTCGGAAAGTGAACGAATAATTGTTCTAGACCAAACTAGACAATTTGAAACTAACCACACTGTCAGAATTTTTATTCGAGTGCATATTCCAAGAATGTTGAACAAAGTCAACCATAAGCCAAATTTCGAAGGAAAAATCGCCAAATGGTCCCACACTCATATCGATTGCTTTGATACTCATACCGACTATGCTACTAGCCTAATCTGGCCATTTTAGAGCTAATGGAATTGTTAGAATTTCGTTCTGAAGCCATTTCCCTAAATTTATGACCAAACTCAACTTTTCAAGTTATAAAGGCTTCAAAACAGAAAAATTGGGCTAAAACCCAAACGAATGACCAGGCGTCCGAGCAACCAGTGCCAGTAGGTCACAAGTAACCTGGGAAGCAGTATTAGGAAAATAACCTGGAGGGTCATTACAACATATACTACCAAAAGAACTTTCGTCTGCAAAAGTAAGGACAAGGATATACCTGAAGGCTCAAATAAGCTGGGGAACTGCTCTTGCAACTCCTCTCGGACTCTAGGTAGCCTCCTTGATCAGACGGGGTGCCACTGGACCTTAACCACATGTATGGACTTAGAACGAAGCGGGCGGACATCTCTGGATAGAATAACAATTGGCTCCTTAACAAAAGTCAGACAATCATCCAACTCAACAGAATCATACTGAAGTATATGGGACTCATCTGGGATGTACCAGCACAACATAAAAATATGGAAAATAGGGTGTATAGTTGAAAATCCTAGAGGCAAAGCCAGTTCATAAGCAACCTCTCCAACTCTCCTAAGAATATCAAAAGGCCTAATATACCTCGAGATAAGCTTACCCCGCCTGCCGAATCTCATTATTCCCTTCAAAGGCGATACCTGTAAGAACACTCTATCTCCAATGTCAAAGTGCAATGGATGGTGCTTATAATCAGCATAATTCTTAACCTATCATGAATAACCTAGACGAAGGTTAAGTTATTCGGAAGTAAATCTGTACTGTTGGCCCAGGATCTGAAGACTCAAACCAACCAACTGGAGTGAGACAACGCCTACCATTTAAGGCCTCAAACGGGGCCATATGAATACTAGAGTGGTTGTTGTTTTTGTATGTAAACTTTTCCAAAGGCAAGTACTGCTTCTAATAACCCTCAAACTCCAATACACAAGCTTACTGCATATCCTTCCTAACCTAAATAGTACTCTCTGACTGGCCATTGGTTTATGGATGAAATGCCATGCTAAGATCAACCTGGCTGCCCAACTCTCTCCGAAAGTCTCTCCAGAAACTAGACATAAACTGAGGTCCCCTATCTGATATAATGGAAACCAACACCCCATAAAGATGGACCACCTCTTAAATATAGATCCGAGCTAGGCGCTCTGCAGTAAAAGTGGACCGCACTAGCAGAAAGTGTGCTGACTTGGTCAATCGATCAATAATGACCCAAATACCATCATTACCTATGGGTTCCGGGGTAATCTATCACGAACTCTATGGTAATCGTCTCTAATTTTCACTCAGAGAATAGATAATCTTTAAAATACTCCACTAGGTCGTTGATGCTCTGCCTTAACCTGCTGTCAACTCAAATAATAGGAGATATACTCAGCTATATCTCTCCTCCTGCCACACCATCAATAATGCTCTCGCAAATCCTGATACATCTTTGAGATGCCCCAATGAATAGAGTACATGAAATTGTGGGACTCGCATAGAATTAACTGAATAAAGTCTTTAACTCTGGGAACACAAAAGCGACCATCAAACCATAGTACCCCATTTGAATCAATAGAATCTTTTTGACTCTCGCCTCGCAATACCAACTCTCGAAGCTCTACCAATGCTCCATCCTCAAATTATCTGCCACGAATCTGATCTAATAGATATGACTAAGCTCCCACAAAAGCCGAAATCGGTCTAGAATCTAAGAGGTCCAACTTGACAATCGTATTAGCCAAAGACTAGATGTCCAAGGCTAGGGGTCGCTCATAGTAGACAAGTAAGCTAAACTACCTATACTCTGTGCCTTTTGGCTCAAGGCATATGTTACTACATTCGCCTTGCCCGGAGGTAGATGATAGAAATGTTATAATCCGCTAAGAGCTTAATCTAGCGCCGCTGTCTAAAATGAAGGTCCTTCTGACTCATAATACTATAGGCTGCGGTGATCTGTATATATCTCACAATGGACCCTGTATAAGTAGTGCCTCTACGTCTTGAGCATGAAAACTATCACCGCCAACTTTAAATCATGAGTAGGGTAGTTGTGCTTGTGTACTCTCAAATATCTTGAAGCATAAGTAATAACTTAGTCTTGCTGCATCAGAACATACCCAATACCTACACCCAAAGCATCACAATATACTAAAAAGCTCTCGCCCTCAACTGGAAGAGTCAGTATATGAGAGCTGGTAAGCAACTCCTTGAGCTTTTGAAAAATCATCTCACACTTCTAAAATCATACAAAGGGAACATCTTGATGAGTCAAATGGGTTAATGGGGCTGCAATGGTGGAGAAACCCTCGATGAAGTGCCTGTAATAACTAGCCAATCCGATGAAGCTCCGAGTCTCTATAATAGAAGTGGACCTAGCCGAACTACAAATAACCTCAATCTTTATTGAATCTACCATGATACCTTTATTGGATACCACATGTTACAGAAATACCACAGACTCAAATGAAAACTTGCACTTTAAGAATTTAGCATAAAACTGTTGATCTTTCAAAGTTTGGAGCACAACCTCAAATGATACGCGTGCTTCTCTCTACTCCGCGAGTATACTTGTATATCATTGATGAACACAGTCATAAAAGAGTCAAGATAAGGCCTAAATACTCAAGTCATAAGTTTCATAAAGGTTGTGGGGTCATTTGAAAGGCCAAAAGATAGCATAAATAACTCATAATGGCCATTTTAAGTCTGAAAAGCCGTGTTAGGAATGTCGGCAGTTCTAATATGCAATTGGTGGTAGCCGAACCTTAGTCAATCTTAGAAAACACGGCGATACCCTAAAGATGGTCAAATAGGTCATCAATATGAGGCATGAGTTAATGGTTTTTCACCGTTACCTTGTTCTGCTACCTATAATCAACATACATCTGCATAGTTCCATCTTTCTTCTTAACAAAAAGTATGAGTTCATCTTATGGAGACACACTCGAATGAATAAAGCCCTTACCTAGGAGATCCTAAAGCTGCACACTGAGCTGCTTGAGCTCTGCGGGGGCAATATGGTAAGGTGGTATAGATATGGGCTTGGCGCCTGACTTCAATTCTATGGCAAAGTCAATATCCCTTTCTGGGGTTTGGATAGGTAGGTCAGTAGGGAAGATATCAATAATCTTTCAAACTATAAGAACTGAATTGACAGAAGGGGACTCGTTGGACACATCACAAACATATGCTAAGTACACCAAATAGTTGGACGCAACTAGCCACCGGTCTTGCATAAAGGATATGATCTAGTTGGTGAGCGACTATAAGCACCCTGCCACAAGACCGGGGGAATGTCAGGCATGACTAATGTAACAGTCTTGGCATCACAATTTAAAATTATATGGTAAGGAGATAGCTAATCCATGCCTAGAATAACATTGAAGTCTAATATATCAAGTAAAATAAGATCTGTCCGGGTCTCATGCCCCTAAATAGTCACCACACAGGATCTACAAAACTGATCCACTACTAAAGAATCCCCTATCGAGGTCGAAACATGCAATGACACCTCAATTGACTCATAAACAATACCTAGAAGGGGCGCAAAATATATAGACACATAAGGATATGGGAACCTATATTAAATAAAGTTGAAGCAATCTGCTGACAAATAAGGATAGTACCTATGATGGCATCATCTGATGCCTCGGCCTCTGCCCTCGCTGGAGTAGCATAGAAATGACCTTGTCGTCCTCCCCTACGTCCATCTGGCCTACCACCTAACCTACCTCCCTAGGGACCTCCCAAAACACTCTGTTGGCCATCACCATGGCATTGACCCTGATATCCACCTTTAGGTAGAGGTGGTACTGCTGTGAACTATCTAGCCCAATTGGGGCACTCTCTAGACTAGTGCCCCAGTGAGCCATAATCAAAACAACCTGAAGCTGAGTGACCTGTGATAACTCATCCTTGATAGAAATAAAGCAGACCTAATCCCCTTGTGCATTACCCTGTGGTGGAACCCCCAAAATGGGGCTGACTAGCTTCAGCTATTGGCAGGGCGGCCTAAACCGGTCAAATAGACTAACCCTGCTAGTACCTATTTTACTAGAATCGCTAGCGGGCCTTTCATAACTATCATGGCCACTAGATTGGGACCCACTTTAGCTACCTTAATGATTGGGTCTCTTATCGCTGCCTCTTTGAGCCTGACGATGAATAATCTCTATAGTATGGGCATGATCTACACATTTAGAAAAGAGCAGCTCGCAGTTAGGGCCTCAATCAATGCACAAAAAAGTGTACCCATTCCTCCTCAGTGGGTAGAATCATTGTAGCATGCCGGGATAGCTAGTTAAATATGGTCTCATACTCGACGACTGTCAGCTGACCATACTCTGATCGAGTAAATTAATTCAGAGTCGGTCCCTGATGCTCCTGTAGATGTATCGAGCCAAAAAGACCATTGAGAATTGAGCCCATAACAGCGGAGGTGACCCATATGGCTTGGTTTGTAAATAAGAATGCCACCACTGCTTGGTTGACCCACAGAAATAGTAAGTAGTGCAGTTAGTGCCTACAGACTCCACAAGACCTAAGTAGTGGAGCTGCTCCTCGAAAGTAGTCAAATACTCCATGGCTCTTGAAATTGTGAGGGGTGATATCCTCTGAAAGACCCCCAAGATCTTCTACTCCTGTAATGACATAACACCCTTAGAAACTACTGGCGGTGGTGCAATAATTGGTGGAGGTAGATCCCGTAGTATTGGCATTTCCGTCGCTAGAGTTAGAGCTTGTGACCCTAAAGCCGTGAAGAGCTGAACAATTGCTACCTGTAATGCTGGGGTCACAATTGGTGTGGCTGGAGGCTGGGATATTGATAATGGCCCCTCTGGCTGATGAGGAATAGGGGCGTACTGATGTCCCTCTATATGCTCAGAATCTATATCTAGATCGGGAGCTAGTGCTACTCCCCTACCTATGCTATATGTCCAACCTCTAGGCCTGCCCAGCCCTAGTGGATCATCGCCACTGGTGGTACCGCGCATATGAACCATCCTTATGAAAGAGTGGAACAATTGAGTTTTTAGGGAACCAATAAGACACAAAACTTCATAAAATGATACAATCATAGAGATCGTTCTTAATGACATCTTGTGGCCTCCCAAAGATAAGTTACAGAAGTCTCCGCCCCTATTTGTGAGACTCTACTAGAAGTTAGTTTTGTACAAGTGAGACTGACAAACCGAGGCTCTAATACCAACTTATCATGACTCGATTTCTCAGGTAATAATGGCACCTACTTTAACAAACCAGTAGGTAAGCCAACCCATAAACTCGGAATGACAAGTAATGGGATTGAAGGCAAAAATTGATCAAGAATGAAAAAATCTAAAATAAACAGCATAGATAAGAGGAAGCAAATCAAAAGATGATATATATGACTAAAGATCCCTCCCAAAACCTGAAAGTCACAAGTATAGAGATACTACAAAATAAAAGACGAGTACAAGTCCCTAAAGTAGAAAAAAATATATACAACAACTGGCTAGTCTCGAAAAGGCAAAAGACAGGTCATCCATACTGAAGGACACAAAAATGATCCCAAAACGTCAAGTGCTCATCCTAGTCTTCGAAGCTAACTGCAACAAGCTTGATTTATCCATAATAGTAGATGTCACTCCGTCCTACATCACGAAACTAGATGAGAAGTATAGTATGAGTACCAAGACAATAGGTACCTAGTAGGCATCATAGGACAACAGAGCAGGAAAGGTAAAAAACAATATAAAAAGAGGAATAAGCCTAAATAGGAATCATAATAAGTATCTAAAGTGAAAAGGGTACCATCTAAGAGCACTACAACTAACTATACCCAATTGGGCTCCCATAAGCCCAGCCAAGACACTCTTGCAGAAGTTTAAATAAAAACCCGAATGAACCCCCATAAGCCTATCCGATATATAGAGTATCTATAACTACCGAGGCTAGGAATTAAGAATCTGTTATGGCAAGAACTAAAGAACCATGTCATGTCGAAACCAAAATCTCCAAGAATTAAAGAACGAAGAATGCTCTAGGGATCGAGGCCGGGACTAGCTATCCAGATGCTCGCTCGAGTTCCAAATGTGGTCCTAGAACCCGGATGTTTGCCTGAAATGTCAAGGTTATTAAGGTCGGGCCTGGAAGACAGATGCTTTCCTAAATTCATCGATACAGTCAAGTCTAGGATTGGGTACCCTAATGCTTTCCATAATAGCAGGTCGGTAGAGGCTGAGACTGGGTATCCAAATAATCCCCAATGAAATCTCAGTATAGAGGCCTGGAATGGGACCCAGATTCTTAGATAATTTATCCGAGGTTGCCGATCATTCTCCTCTCCAACTAGATGCCAATATTTACTGAAAATATCATCATAGTGAATCAATCGATAAATCGCCAAAGCTTTAACCAAAGCTGAAATAGAACAATCACAAAGTCTTGTATCACCGACGTATCTCAAAAGTCACAATCATATCGAGTTATGGGTAAAGGTAATCATATAAGCAAGGTTACCGCCAAGCTAAGGCCAAACTACTGGGCACTAGCCTACTACACCATTCTATAAGGATCTAAGCCTGTCAGAGAGATGCTGGGGAACCTAAAGTAAATTTACAACCGATTCAAAGGCCAACATGCTCCAAAATACCAACATCATAGGCATTCAACTCCTCCGACAATACTAACAAATAATGGAAAGGATCATAAGCTTCCAATTTCTCAAAAACTCAATGAAAGCCTAAAACATGGTTTTAACACCTAAGATATAAAAATAAGCTACCAACCCAAATTCCAACAATCTGAATATGCTTTCACACATTCCAGCTCAATCTAAAGAAGGGAAAGTGGTAGCCTACATGTAGGCTGGACACGCCCACTCCAAATCATTATGCCGAAGTTTTTCCTTTCCAAGAGGCCTCAAAACCTTTCCACGCTATAGAAAATAGAATCACAATATTTTTACGGTCGTTTAAACACTAATTTCATAATTTTCGGAGATGGACTAATTTCGAGGTCCAAAATGAGAAATGTGGGACCCGCATATAGAATTTGAGAATTGACTCTAAAAATAGGTTCTAAATACTATCCACATCTTATGTTTCACAAAGGAGACACAATTCACACACAAAAATCCGATAAACACCACACATGGAACATATGCCCAAGTTTAAAATGAAAAGGAACAACATTTAGGGATGGCAAATTACCAAAAATAAAGCTCCCACGATCTAAAAAAATTCTACCATAATGTTCCTTGCAAAAAACCTTACAACTTAGCCCCAAGAATCACCGAAAACGGAGCTAAAACAATTAAAAACTAGCACTTCAAAATACAAAGAATTCTTACTTTGAAAATATTAAGGATAGCAAAATCACCAAATTTACCTCCAACGAAGCTTCTACTGCCCTCCCCATGGTCACCAAGACTTTCCCCTCAAAATTCTCTTGAACTTAGTTCCATAAATTGCCAATTTTGAGCCGCTATTGAGAGATATAAGCAATTGGACTTCTAAGTCCAAATCTGATCGAGTCTGGTCTTTTAAATAAAGACCAGACGAAGTTGCTAATCATGATCATGTAAGGGGGATTTGCGATCACAACCTGCTGGGAATAAGTCCCACGCAATTGTGAAGGTCAAACCTCCGTGATCGTGATGACCAAAAAGTGGTCAATATGGCCACTCCGCTTTAAGATTGCGAGAAGCTACCATATGATTGTGATGGGAAAAGGACTATACCCTCGCGATCGTGGCCAAAGGCCTCATGAAAGCGAAGGCCATGTGGCTTGCACTAGCATCAACTGCAACAATTAATTTTCACCAAGTTAAAATACACCGACGGGTGCTCAAAATTCATTCTAAATCCTGTGTGTGCAAAGGAGATATGCTTTCCCACCATATTTGATCTTCTGAACTCAATGGCACATTTGAAATTTCCATACGAGGTCATTTTAAGAAAAAAAGTGGGTCTCACTCCCAAGTGCTTTTTTGATCCTAATTCCACAATGGACCTCGGGATTAGACTAAAAGTCTCGAAAAGCGAACAAAGGGTCATTTTAGACCAAAATCGATATTCTAGAACTAATTGCACTATCAAAATTTTCATTCGAGTGCCTTTACCAAGAATGTTGACCGATGTCAACTATGGAACAAATTTCAAAGGCAAAAGCACCAAATGGTCCCAAACTCATATTGATTTCCTCGATACTTATGCAGAATATACTACTAACTTAATTTGGCCATTATGGAGATGATGGAACCGTCAAAATTTCATTATAAGGATATTTTCCTAATGTTATAAGAGTTTCAATACTGGGAAACATGTCTCAAACTCAAATGAATGACCAGGCGACCAAGCTACCGGCACCAGTAGGTCTAAAATGACTTGGGGTTGCTATAAGAATTCTCTAAATGATGAAACAGAAGCAGTATTAGGAAAATGACCCACACTCTAAGTGTTCTTGATGTACATACTTTTTAGGAGATCGAGATCATCCAAAATGACTTGGATGAGCGTATACAAATTGAGATAGAGATGAGGCAAACCATTGTGGCATTAGAGTGTAGAATCATAGAAGTATTGATCACTATAGATGCTATAAAAGCAAAGATAGAGGAACTTGAAGAGAAAGTCAATGATGGCATGACTGGGGATGCCAGGAATATTGTCGTGATGATGGAGGTGAAGATCAAGGCTTCCAAGATACCAGTGTTCAAAGGAGTTCGTGATGTACAAGAAGTAGAAAACTTTCTTAGGCAATTAGAGAACTAATTCTAACATGGAAATATAAGGGAAGACAAAGCCAACATCAATAACATAGTGTTGTAATTGTCAGAGACTCCTCTTAATGGTGGTAACCAAAATCGACTGATGCCTAGAGAGGTCTATGCATAATTAGAATGCAGGATTAATTTAAGGCCAAGCTCAAGCGACAGTTCTTCCCAAATAATGTCTTGTATGAGGCAAGGCACAAACTTTGGGAGTTGAAGTAGACAGGGAGCATACGGGACTGAGTCAAGGAGTTCAGGACCCTTATTCTTCAAATCTCCAACCTCACTAACAATTAATTTTTGTTCCAATTTATGGAAGGGTTGCAAAATTAGGCTAAGAAAAATTTTTAACGCCGATGAGTCACTGATGTAGATCAAGCCATAGTGGAAGTCAAGTCTTTGATGGATTTTAGGAATGAGAAGTATGAAAAAGATTGAGGCAATAAGTTAGAAAATGGCATTGCTAAGGGTGGACTAGTCTGTAGTAAAAAGAAGGAAGTACATCAACAACACTAGAAAACTCAAGATACAAGTCAACAAAAAGAAGTCAATTATTTGTCAGAGCTACACGAAAAAGAAAGCACAAGTTGAGAGGAAGGGATGTTACATATGTAGAGGGCCACATATCTTTGTGGATTGTCCCAACATAAAGAGTCTTAGTGCTATAGTGTGTAAACAGAAGAAGCAGGCCTAAGGAGCGTAACCCTAAATCTATTCTTTTGGTCGTGTATTTGTGAAGTAACCCTGTTCCTAAAGAGGATCATACTATTTCCAAATCAGAGTTGTTCATAAATCAAGTCAAGCCTGTCAGCCTTCTTTTGAGTTCCCAAATGATTGATTTTCTAAGTTAAATGTGAGTAAAGAGCTTGAGTCTATTATGAGTTTTATAAGCCTAAATAGTCGTGCAAAAGTTGAATGAAGTCAGAGGATATTCTTTAAGCTCTTTAAATTATTTATGAACATCCTCAAATTTATGTTTCCTTTCTAAAGTTGAGTTAGATGTTCAAGTTTATTCAAAAAACATATGAGGTTCCATGAGATATTTACATGTTATACAAAAGTGATAACAAGATTATGAAAATAAGGTACCAAAGAGCCAAGATTGGCTAAGCTCTTGTTGATTTACTATGTGCATTCAAATTTCATATCATACATAGGGGTGTTGTCTCAACTGAGGTTTGGTAAGTTCCATGCTTCCTGGAGTTATTGGTTATCTACAGGTTTTGCACACTTGAGCATAGTATATGGTTGTTGGTATTGTTAGGGACTTTTCTCAACCTGTTGGGTTGTACTATTCGTAGAGACTTGTGGACATACCTTGTTAGGTCTTCTAAGTTCCATGTGCAGCCTTGTTGTCACAACCCAAAAATTGAGGTTATGATGGCACACATCCCAAACCTCATCCCAATGTGTAAGCCTAAAATTAAAACCATACGAGACTCCCAAAGTGAAGTCAAACCACAAATAGACAAACCTACCTCAATAGCCAAAACCGCACTCGAACATCTCCTTCGGTCGATCGCCTCTCAAATTCAATGTCCAAAATGACAACTCACTATAAAGAATGAAACATACGTGTCATAAGGAGTTCAAATGACACCCGTATTGATAGGTCTCAAAAGTGGGGTAAAATAGTCCAAATATTGATTAATTTCAAAATAGGTCAAATCTGGAAATTTTGTTCAAAAACACATTCTACTCATTCAGGGGAGTGTGTGGGTTAAAAATCTATATAAGTAGGCCAAGAAACAAGGTAGAAATTAATGAAAACCAAATTTGAAATTCAAGAACAAAACCCCCAAAATCTCAATTAACAACTAGACTTTTCAATAATCTAGGAATGTGAAACTGATAGGAAATGATTTAGAATAGAAAAAGGAACTTACCCGAAATGATTTTCTCTAAAAACCTCATCAAAATCACCTCCCACAATCTTCAAGAGTTTGAAAATGGTGGAAATGAAGAAATCGGACCTTTTCCATGAAGTTATTGTTCAAGGATCCCAGATTACTCATCGCGATCATGAGTCATTAAATTTCGCGATCGCGAATCATAAAAGAGTTTCCCTATCGCAATCGCATAGCCCCTCTCGCGATTGCGAAGAGATCTAGAATAGGAAACCCTTTACGATGGCGGATCCCACCCTCACAATCGCGAAGGCCACAAACCCAGTAGATCATGATTGCATGACCCCATGTCGCGATCATGATGAAAATAATGTACAGCACCAGAAACAAGATCACAGCAGATTGCTAAGTCTAAAAATGCTTTGGTTTGACCCTCGAAAATAATTTGTGGTCCGATAAAAATAAATCGGATATGCTACTGTACTGAATTCGACATTCTGGACTCAATAGAATCATCAGATATCTGAAAAGATGTCATTTTGACCAAATTACCCTCCTTGACCCCTTACTGTCCTAAAACTCAACTTTTGGCCTAAAAACTCAAAATGACGATTAAGGTCCCAGGGTTTTATGTCAATGTTCAATTAGACCAAACTCAACTTTTTGGATGCAAGAAAACTGATTGAATTCTTATCCGATGCTCAGAGCTCAAAATGTTGACCAAGGTCAAATCAACTCATTTAAAACCACACTTTTCAACTTAAGACCTCAAATTCATATATCAACCCCAAATCTGATTCCAACGACTCTCCTAGACCAATTTCTACATATCAGAACTGTTGAAATTGACAAAATTCCATTCGAAGACTTGAAAATCCGAATGGTATAAAATCTCACTTTTAGAATCACTTAAGCCTTACAAATCAAGAACTTGCATAATTCACAATCTAATATGATCAAACAATTCCAACTACACAAATTGATCAGATAACACTCAGAGGTACTAAAGATAGGGGTAAAAAGGTAATTTCATAAAAATTCCAAAAATGACCCTCAAGGTCATTACAACATCCATCACTAAAAATGACATTCGTCCTCAAATATAAGATAAATGAAAGTACATGGAGTCTAAAAAAGCTGAGGGTACCGGACCCACATATCTAACTCTAACTCCCAAGTCGCCTCCTCAATAGGCTGATGCCGCCACTGCACCTTGGCTGAAGCGATCTACTTGGTCTTGAGCCTATAAAGTTGCTTGTTTAAGATAGCTACCGGCTCCTCCTCCTAAGTCAAATCTGGAACCAACTCTACCACATCATAAGAAATCACATAGGACTCATCCTATATATACTTGTGAAGCATGGAGACATGAAACACAGAATGAACAACTGAAAATCTAGGGGGTAAGGTTAACTTATAAGATACCCCACCCACTCTCCTCAGAATTATAAAATAGGCCAACAAACCTCAGTCTAAGCTTCCCCTGCTTCCCAAATCTCATCACACCCTTTATGGATGATATTTTAAGCCACACACAATCCACCTACCATAAACTCTAAGGGACGAACCCTTCTATCAGTATAGCTCTTCTAATAACTCTAGGCTATCAATACTCGACTATGAATTAAGCGTACTTTTTCCATAGCATCACTGAGTAAGTTAGTATCTAATGCATCAACTGCAACTGAATAAAACCACCCAATGGGTGATCAACACTGACGACCATACAATGCCTCAAACGATGCCATCTGAATGCTGGAGTGAAAACTATTATTATAGGAAAACTTCACTAAGAACAAGTGTTGGTCCCATTGGAAAGCAAAATCAATCACACAGGCTTTAGGCATATCCTCCAACACCTGAATAGTCCGCTTGGACTGGTAATCAGTTTGGGGATGAAATGATGAACTCATGTCTAGTCGCATACCCAAGCCACACTGCAATGCCTCCCAAAAATGAGAAGTAAACACGAAACCCCGATCCAACATAATAGATATAGGCACCCTATGCAACCTAACAATCTCTAGAAGGTAGATCCTAGCTAACTACTTCGCGTTGTAGCTAGTTTTCATCAGAAAGAAATGGACTGATTTGGTTAATCGGTCCACAATCAACCAAATAGAGTCATACTTACCCAAGGCCATAGGTAATTCGAACACGAAATCCATGGTGATATGATCCCACTTCCACTTGGGAATGGGCATCCTTTGCATTGGACCACCTATTTTTTGATTGTCATACTTCACCTGTTGGAAATACAGATACTTAGCCACAAAATCAGCAATGTCCCTCTTCATGATACACCACCAATAGTGTTGTTTAAAGTTATGAAACATCATTGCCGCTCTTGAGTGAATCAAATACTTGGAATAATAAGCCTTTCTCTATTATCAGACGTACCTAATGACCAATCTTGGGCACACAAATGCGACCATTAATCCTCAAAACTCTATCCGGATCAAGAAAGGCTGAATTTGCTTTATCACTCAATATTTTTCTCGAATGGCCCATGTATGAATCTAGTCCATCAGAGTAGACCTAGCCATCACAAAGGCCAAAATGCTATGATGGGAAGAAATATCAAGTTAGACCAATTGCCTAGACAATAAATGAACCTCCAAAGCCAAAGACCTCTCATTTTCCTTAAAGAAGGCCAAACTACCCATAGTAGATGCTTTATGACTCAAGGCATCCGCTACCATATTAAGTTTGCCTGGATGATAAAAAATGGTGATGTCATAGACTTTCAATAACTCTAACCACCTATGTTGTCTCATGTTCAGATTCGACTGAGAAAATATATACTTAAGGCTATAGTGCTTAGTAAAGACCTCACAATGCACACCATAGATAATGCTTTCACAACTTTAGAAAAAACACCACCACCACTAACTCTAAGTCATTGGTAGGATAGTTCTTCTCATGTACCTTCAACTGTCAAGAACCATAAGATATAACTCTATCCTTTTGCATCAATAGGCCACCCAAGCCGACTCCCGAAGCATCAAAAACACATTAAAGGCAACACCCTCCTCGAGTAAGGCTAAAATAGGTGTTGAAGTCAATAACTCCTTGAGCTTTTGAAATATCGCCTCACACTAATCAGTCCACTGAAATACCATGATCTTTTGAGTTATCCTAGTCAATAGGGCCGTAATAAAAGAGAAGCCCTAGATGGACCGATGATAATAGCCTACTGACCTAATAAAACTCTGAATCTTGGTAATTAAAGTAGACCTAACCCAATCACAAACCACTACAACCTTAGCGGATCGACTATAATACCATTCTTGGTCACCACATGACCCAAGAATGCCATGGACTTGAGCCAAAACTCACATTTAGAGAATTTTGCATACAACGTTTCCTCTCTCAATCTCTAAAGGATGGTCCTCAAGTGACTAATATGATTCGCCTCATTATTGGAATAAACCAAGATATAATCAATAAACACAATCACAAATTTGTTCAAATAAGGCCAGAATACCCAGTTCATCAACTCCATAAAACTAGTCGGGGCATAAGTAAACCCAAAGGACATAACCACAAACTCAAAATGCCCATAACAAGTCCTAAATGCAGTCTTCGAGATATCAGATTCACAAACACTCAACCAATGGCAACCTGACCTCAAATTGATTTTAGAGAACACCAATGCACCCTGAAGCTGGTCAAATAATCATAAATATGAGAAAGAGGATAGTTTTTCTTGATGGTGACTTTATTCAATAGTCAATACTCAATATACATCCTCATAATACCATCTTTCTTCTTTAAAAATAAGACCGGTACACCCATGGCAATACACTTGGCCTAATAATCCCCTTCTTCAACAAATCTTTCGATTGTTCTTTCAACTCCTTACATTTTTCTGGAGCCATCCTATAAGGAGAAATAGAGATGGGCTTAGTTCCAGTCTGCAAATCAATCACAATATCAATATCGCGGTCAGGAGAAACACATGGGAAGTTTGTAAGAAACACATCTATAAACTCTCTCACTACCCTTGTATTTTCTAATGGAGATGACTCCGTAGTGAGATCACATACTTGATCCAAATAAGATAAAAAACTCTTATCAATCAGAGAACGAGTACGAATATAAGATATCACCCCCTTAGAATACGAAATCAGATTATCCTTCCACACTAAGCTAGGCATACCGAGATAAGCTAAGGTCATGGTATTTGCATAACAGTCTAATATAGAATGATAAGGAGATAACTAGTTCATACCCAATATCACATCAAAATTAAGAATGTGTAATAAAATCAAGTCTGCATGGGTCTCTCTACTACAAAATATAACCAAACACCCCCGATATACTCGATCCACACTAAGGACTCACCTACATGGTTAGAAATAGTAATAGGCACAGTAAGAGTCTCATACACATAATCACTACATATATCAAAATAGGTTGATATATAAGAGTATGTAGACCTTGGATCAAATAATACTGAAGCAGAATGCTGGCAAACCGGAACAATACTTATAATAAATGCATCGTAGAACTCCGCCTCAGATCTACCTGGTATAGCATAGCATAGCATATCTGACGGTCACCTCTCGCCTGTGAACCACCAGAAGTGCCACTGCTAGCTTAACCTTTCGTTCCACCTATAGTGCCCTATGTAGTACCTCGAATGGCTATGGCGAGAGTAGAATGAACAACTGGTTTTCCAGGCTATCTGGTAGAAGGAGCACATATAGGGAAATCTTAGGACTTATGCCTAACTTCATCACACATAAAATAACCTTGAGGACCTGAACCCTACGAACCCCGTGAAGGATAACCATAAATGTCAATACATCCTCCGAAGCCTAAAGAACCACTATAACCAGTCTTACCCGATCTAGATCTACCTGTACCATCTGAGTCCTGAATAGCTCCTTTGGCTAGTCTTCCTTGATAACCATGGTACCTTAACCCGAATACTCCTTGCCTCTGGAGGAATGACCACAAAACTGACTCTGCCGATAGAACCTCTTGGCCTCGCCCTGTTTAGTATGTCTGATACTTTTTATCATCCTGGAGTGATCAATAACACTCTGAAAGCTACCACTAGCACAAAGAAGGATATAGACTCCTAACAATAACCCACGAATCTATTCAACAGCTTGCGAACCCGCTCAAACTTAGTGGGAATACTCGACAAAGAATAATAAGGCAACTCATGAAAGTGAGTCTCGTACTCAGATACAAATAGGGAGACCTGCTCTAGTTTGTCAAACTCATCTCTACACTAATCATGGAGGATATATGGAACAAACCTATCAAGAAATACCTCTAAAAATTGCTCCTAACTTATTATAAGGGAATCAGTAGGTGTATAAGCAATAACCAATCTCTACCACTACTTGGCCAGTCCTGTAAACTGATATGAAGTGTAAGCTACTCCATGTTCCTCAAGAATACAAGGGTTGAACAACTTGTCTTGGTTCTCAGTCAAAAAATCATTGTCCTTCTCTCCAGTCGTACCATCAAATCTAGGAGGTACCAACCGAATAAATATCTCAAAGCTCTTCTGCTCAGCAACTGAGATGGCTGCACTAACAAAAACTGGCAAAGATATAAATATAAGAGGTATGATAGAAGGGATAGAAGAAGAACCTCGAGTTTTAAATCCAACACTAAGACCTTGAAATGGTGGTGTAGTACCAACTACGATAGGAGAGCCTGAAGTACCTGCAAGAACACTAGGAGTCAGAGCACCATCCAACTAAGTCAATAGTCTCACTAGAAAATCTTGAAGCATCGGAGCACTATTAAAAACCGCAGGAGGCTGGGCTGGCCTTTGCTCCTTAGTCTGATGCTCATAATCTTTCTCGTGCTCATGCATGGGCTCAGGTGATGATTCTCTAGCTCGTCCATAAGCAGGTACTGCTACCATCACTCGACCTCATCCCTTGAATCTACCGTGTCATCTACCTTACTAGCGAACTAGGGTTCGAGCAGTAGATGAAGCCTCACCCTTAGTGACTTCTCTAGTCTAAATAATTAGCAAGAAAGAAATCTAAAGAAAATTTCTCCTAATAAGTATCTTGTAGCCCCTCAAAGATAAGTACAGATGTCTACATACCAATCTACAAAACTCTACTAGACATCTTGCTCTTTAACTTATGAAACCAGTGAATATAGCGCTCTGATATCAATTTGTTACGACATAAAACCTGAGGTATTAATAGCACACATCCCAAAATCCATCATGATGTGTAAGACTAAAAGTAAAACCATACGAGACTCCAAAAGGGAAGTCAGACCATAAATAAATATACTAAAAGGACAACAACAAAATTATCCCAAAACCTGGTATTATAAGATTAAGAGAATCTAATACAACTTTGACTCTGAATACATAATATAAGTCTCTAAAAATATAGTAAAGACTGGAAATGAAAGATAAACTAGAGGAGATATGGATTCCAAGGTCTCACCACTGATGTGAAGATGATGTATCCTCTAGAATCAACTATAGTGTAGGACACCCTGACTAGTATTTGCATCAAAAGGGACACAAAAGTAGGGTGAGTACAATCCACATGTACTGAGTAGGTTTAATTGATTGAGTATAAGAAATTAATCAAAAACTATGAATAAACTAAGGAAGGATTCCACCTACACATAGAAAATTCCCACTCCGGCTCCACTGCTTCCAATTTAAATAGAATGACACAATTAAAGTAAACACATAAATACAATTCAATATCATAGTTAAACATATATGTAAAGTATCACAGGTATTATTGCAATGTAGTGCAATATGATGATGTAATGATATAATGATATGGTGGGATCAGGGTTGTTGCACAATCTACCATATACACCTGGCGAGCTGTGTGTCATGACCCAACCCAGGGCCTAGTCATAACAAGGTGATCGAAAACCCGAAGGGCTCCAACCAAGACTATTTTACATATCAGAATCATACATAAGGAAAAATATAAAAGCAGAAACATCATAAGAGAGTCTAAAATCATGAATAGAAATCTGAAAATATCTTATGACAACATAAACTCAAACATATGTCAAACTATATGCCTCTAAACATGAGTATGGGTGGGGTCTAACACATATCCCTAGCTCATCCTCAATATACAATATAAGTAAAAGTGTTTTGAAAAGAAAATAGTAACAAACTTAAAAATAGTCCCTAGTCAATGAGGACTCACCACAATACCGCCGGATAGTGAATGCCTACTAGTTATATGGACGATTAGGATCTTCAACCTTAACCCCTACATTATGAGACAATGTAGGCAAAAAGTATGCATTAGTAAGTTGGAATGTACTAAGTATGAGGGAGTAACATGCAACGTAAATCATGGAATACAAAGGTCAAGTAAATCACATTATAAGTTGGAATACGTAAAGTCATGAGAAAATCATATTGACCAAAGCATTTAAAAAATATAAATTCAAAATCATAACATACTTAAGAGATCATACATATGTGGGATAGGAACCATAACCGACAATAAGACCATGAGAGCTATTATATGGAATCCGATGATCACCATATCGGGAAGGGGAGGTTACTTTGCCAAGGTAGACTCCTAATCATGAACATGTGCTATTCTTGGATCCACTAGCTAGGCAATAAAGGAAATCCTATGGTGACACGTAGTTATGAGACAAGAGACTTTATATAAGGACCCCTTGCTTCGAGCCCCTACCTCAAGTCCACATTCGGTGCTAAGTCAAATCCCATGGAATACATACATAACATACGATCATAATTTCATATATCATAGTCATGAACATAGACTTAAATCATAGAGTAGCTCATTTTTATAACGTACTTGTAATGTGAGAATTTGCCCTTTTATCATTACAATCATATTTGCATAATTTATATTGTTAGGCCTTAGGTTGTCTTACTTCATAACTTGCATGAAAAACCATAATTTGAGACATACTTATAATTCATGATTATAATGGAAATACATAGTCATAATTCATACTTTGAAAATTCATAACCATAGCTTGGACTTGAAATTAGGGTATGACATGAATGCATGATCAATTTACTTAAAAATCATGAAATTTACCTGAAAATATGCATGAGCATAAACTTTATATCAACCCATACATAATTCATATAGATAATATCCTTTAGTAGTATAAATAAAAATACTCATAATTTACGTCATCAACCATAGAAATTAAAATAGGAGAATTATGGAAAAACTATTCAATTTAATTCAATAACCATCAATTTATATCAAAATAAACTCATGATCATATTTTATGTCAAAATTCATGAAATAGGAATAGAGATCATAAAACCCATAAAATGCCATACTTTAATTTGATAGAAAACCTGGAGAAATTGATTGAGATTCATGGATGAAAGGATCCATGAATCAATAGTCAAATACCTTAAGTGAGAACACCAATTAATTTGGAAGAACTTGAGAATTTTGATGAAGAAATTGAGTGAATTTTCTTGAAGTCTTTAATGGAAACCCTTGAGAGCGTTTTTGTAGAGAGAGAAATATTTGATAGGTGAATTATAGAA